>NW_026907786.1:0-348374 GCF_033807575.1 Cydia pomonella | reverse complement strand
ATGTGACTGTTTTGTTTAAGAGGGTGAACGTGAGCAAAAAATCCTTGGGCGTCATATCATTTCCTTGGAAAAGGCTCAAAATCAAAAGGCACGGATCCGCCACATAATTGTGACTAGTTGTAGTTTCCCGGTGACCATCAACAAGACCCGCTGCACTGAGCTGTGGAGCAGAAAGTGTCCGACAATCGGATAGATGTAACTTTGTCTGTCCATATATTCATGTAATTTTTAGTTTTTTGGGCTGATATATGTGATATGATTACAAGTTACACTAATTGCAATTGTGGAGTAAAATCAGATGTGCCAAAGATCATGTTGTTAGATATATAAAAATCTATATTAAATGCAATAAATAGTATATGTAATATAATAAAATTGTTTTTTATCATGAAAATTTTAATGACTTCTATTTATTGTTATGAAGGTGATCTGGAATTAAAACATGCGCTAAAAATAGACAACCTAAACAAAATAACTCCTTAAAAAAATCAAAAGATAATCACACGCACAGGATAGGTTAACTATTTGGTACCCACATCAATAATGAACCGAAATTACCGACCTGTGGTCTCATTGAATAAAATTCATATAGGTATGTAGATATTATATGGAAGTGTCCACAGTGTAGTTCAACAAGCCCCGTCCGATACATAAATTTGTATAAAAAATGACTTTTTTCCTGCCTATTGTATGTTTTTTCGAACGAATTAAGCTCTTTTGATCCTAATATATAGGAATAAAAACATTTATAACTTGATAATAAACTGTATTGTTACCTTTTATATTGAATAAACTTTAAAATATAGATATCATTATCTCTTAGGACAAAAGATGCCTGTGATTTTGATTAATATGTAACATAATATTTTTTATTTGATAAATACTAATTTAAAAACCTCACCCCAACAAAAACAAAAAATGAAAAAATACAAAAAGAAATTCCGTCGCCGGGATTCGAACCAGAACCACTAGCTAGAACTGGATCACTACCTACCAAAAACCCGCCAGGCTAACCGGTTGTCAATTTTAGTACTGAGATACAAAGAGAGCGCCACTAGTATAAACGAACTTTTGAAGGGGGCATTTTTTTGTATGGAGTTAGCGTTCTTCTCCTAGTGAGTATTATATTCTTTGATAGAGATTGCTACGCCAGCGCATGCGGTTTGTTGCAAGATCTATTGAGCCCTTTATGACCGCACCGGGGAGCCTACCGCAAAACCCGAAATTTGTAAATTGCGGGGATCTTTCTCTGTTACTCTCACTAAGATGTAATAAGAGTGACAGAGAAAAATGCCCACAATTGACGAACTTCGATTTTTGCGGTAGGCGACCCCGGACCGCGACCTTGGTTATATGGCTAGTTTAAAGTGCCAATTACATCCACACTTTATCAGGCCTGATATCAGACCCGATTTCGGGTCCGAGAAGAATATTTTTGCGTTTCACATCACAGTAAAATAACCGGCCAAGAGCATGTCGGGCCACGCTCAGTGTAGGGTTCCGTAGTTACTCTTCCGTCACAATAAAGCTAAACTGGAGCTTAAAGTATAGTAAATTGTTAACCAAGGGATGAAACGCTACCTTTCCCCTGAGATAAAGAAATAGGCAAATTTGCATAATCAGTACCTAATTTAAAAATAAGTCTTTTTACTTACGCGTAAGTTCCACGCAGTGTCGGATAGGAGTCACAAGTGTTCTCAATTACACTAAACACATCACACACACAAAACAACACTAAATGAAATATACTAACAGTGTTCACTTCTACACTTTTTGCACAATGACACATTAGACAGTCAACAAACAGAATAGTCTTTAGTTGCTAGGCTAACTTGTTCTTTTTTCAATATCTCCTCTCAACAAAGACCTATCTGTTGAGTTATTTTTCTCAACCTGGGTCTTGCAAGTGGCTTTGTGAACATATCAGCCAGTTGCTCTTCACTGGACACTTTAGCTATGGCAAGTTCTCCACTTGTAACCAGGTTCTCTCACAAAGAAATGTCGGACTCGGATGTGTTTCGTTCGACGATGAAACTCCGGATTCTCAGCTAGCTTAATAGCTGCTTCATTGTCCACTCTTAGGCAAGGTATGTGCTTGAGGTCGGTTATACCACCGATGAGACGAGAGAGCCAATCGATTCTCTTGCAGCTTCGCTCGCAGCTACAATTTTCAGCTTCCGTAGTTGAAATAGCTACACTCGATTGCCTTTGGCTGAGCCAGGAAATAGCTCCTCCCGCATACATGCAAAGCACACCACTTGTGTGATCTTCCAGTGTTAATGTCTCCTGCATGATCAGCATTCACTATAGCATTCCAAATAAACCCTTTCTGTGATCTTTATGATACAGTATTCCCAAGTCTGGCGTAAATTGTAAGTACCGCAAAATTCGCTTCAGCTTGATGCAATCTTGATCACTGGGATTTCTAAACTTCGTGATACTACGCTGACAGCATAAGCGATATCAGGCCTGGTGCATACCATTAAGTAGGCCAAAGCTCCAACCATCTGTCTATAGTTGCTCAGCATGTAACATCCGGTCAACTTTGTCACAAAACATGCTGTCCTTTGCTATAGGCGTCGAGACTGGCTTACATGCATCCATCCCGAATCTGCGCAATATCTTATGAACGTACGAGGGGTTGACAGATTTTTATATTATCTCCTCTGGTTTGTATCTCTACTCCTAAGAAGTAGGATGCTTCCTTTGTCGTTATCTTGAAACGACCAGAGAGCTCTTTGACCAGTTCGTCTATTAGCTCCTTATTAGTGCCAGCGACCAAGCCAGTCGTCAACGTATAGAGCTATAATAAGCTTTCCAGAACCCTTAGTGCGAGTCAGAAGGCATGGATCGGCGACACTTGTTTCAAAACCAATCTCTTTGAGGAAATCCAAGATACATCGATTCCAACATCGTGGAGCCTGTTTCAAACCATAGAGGCTTTTCCGTAAAAGGCACACTTGACCAGAGCCATCATCATAGCCTTCTGGCTGTCTCATATAGATTTCGTCATCCAGGGAACCATACAAGAAGGCAGTTGCAACATCGAATTGCAGCATTGCCATTCCTTCACTTGCGGCTACGCTAATAACAGAGCGAACCGTCGCCATTCTTGTAACTGGACTGAAAGTTTGCTCGTAATCTATTCCTCTTTTTTGATAAAACCCTTTAATAACAAGTCTGGCCTTGTATTTTTCCACAGAACCGTCAGGGTTTAACTTTATGCGGAACACCCACTTACAAGGTATTGCTTTTCTTCCTTTCGGTAAGTTTTTCAGTTCCCATGTCTGATTTTCATTCAATGATGTCATTTCAGCATCCATAGCTGCTTTCCAAAATTCTTTTTCTGGGCTCAAAATGACGTCCTTTATAGAAGTCGGTTCCTGATAGTCAGAGTAGCCCATCTCTGCGTTCATAACAAAATCTTTGAATCTTTCAGGAGGGCGAAGAGTAGCACGATCTCTTAATATCATTCTTTCCGGTACCTCAAACTCTGTGCTTAAATGTTCTTCATCTTGGTTTTCTCCAAGCAACATTTCTTCCGTAAATCTCGATCCTTGCTCATCGTTTGAAAGTAACATTTCTTCCAGATCTACTCCTTGCTCTTCGTTCCTCTCATCCTCCTCTAATTCAAAAGATTCTTGTTGAACTGGCGCTGGTAACTCTGGTAACGCATCTTCGAATTCATCTCCGCTAGCGTAGGAACTTCAGGATAATCTACACCTTGGTCTCCTCTAAGACCAACCTCGTCACGCTGTATCACAGGAACAACCATGCTGTGATCTTCTTCAACGCCAAGTCTGTTACGTTGTTCTCTATCCTGGTCTAGCTCGTTTTGCAGTTTGTCGACAGATTTACGTACCTCCTTATGAAGAGGAATCTGGAAGTCAGTCGTTTCTTCTCCTCTTTCCGTGTCGTCTGAGTCTATTTTTGTTCGAATAGGTCTTTCGTCAAAAATAACGTCTCTTGACCTTACTAAGGAGTTCGTACCTTTGTTCCAGAGTCGGTAGCCATCATCGTTGTCATAGCCAATTAAGATGCACTTTGTTGCCTTTTTATGCAGTTTCTTCCTTTTCTGCTTAGGAATATGCGCATAACACGTTGAGCCGATAACCCGTAGGTGTTTTATTTGAGGCTTTTTACCAAGCCACAGCTCGTAAGGTGACTTTACTCCATCTTTGGTCGGACCTGTCCTGTTAAGAATATATACGGCAGTACTCACCATTTCAGCCCACAAAATCTGAGGGATTTCGTCGTGCGCGTGCATCATGGCTCGAGCTGACTCGACTATAGTCCTATTTTCTCGCTCGGAGCATCCGTTTTGTTCAGGAGTGTAAGGCATAATTAATCTTTGCTTAATTCCACTTGCCTTCAACAAATCCTTCACTCTCTTGTCATCGTATTCACGACCATTGTCGCTGAGCAGCTCTTTCACCGTATGTCCAGCATTCTTAGCTTCAGACAGCATCTCCTTGAGCTTTTCATATACGTCCGATTTGTTCTTCAAGAAGTATACATACCGGTAACGTGTACATTCATCCTTGAATAAAACAAAATATCGATATCCAGAATTGCTTCTTGCAAATGGACCACAGACATCAGAGTGCACCCGTTCTCCAGGCATAGTGGCTTTATCACGAGTGCCAAACGGTTGTCTATGCGCTTTTCCAAAAATGCAACCTTCGCATAGCTCTCCACTCTTCACAGTCTTGACTCCTAATTCTTTTTCAATCAGTCTTAATGTGATTTTTGTCTTGATGTCCCATACGCTCGTGGTACAATTGAAGCACGTCTTTATCCTCAACAAGGTTTAAGTCAGCAACTGGCTGTATGGCTTTACAATCCAATTTGTATAGCCCTCCATATCTTTGCCTTGTTCCTGTCATAACAACCTTCCCGTTGATAGTCATGGAGCACTGTGTAACCTTTGACTCAAACAGGCTATTTGTATTCCTGTCCTGGGTACTGAGCACTGAAAAAAGGTTTTTGCTTATTTTTGGTACATACCACACGTCTCTTAAGTACAGGTCATGCGTCTTTTTATTGACCGTGGCCTTCACATGAATTGTACCTTGTCCCACAGCTCCAATGACATTACCATCAGCTGTTGTGACGGTATGTGGTTCTCCAAAGTGCTCAAAGTCTGTATAAAGGTCACTGCGCATAGTGACATGGTGCGTAGCCCCGTTATCTACATACCAGCCCTCACTATCTGCGATAGAGTCAATAGAGCTCAATGTGAGCAGCATCATATTGGTGCTTGTTGACTTCTTCTGAGTGTCCCTCTTTGCTTGCGTCGGACAATCTTTCTTCAAGTGACCTACCTCTTTGCAGACGAAACACTTAAATTTACTTGCAGGTTTCTTTGCTTCTTTCGATGTGTCTCCTCTGGCTACCTTCTTGCCGATTCTCACAGTCAATGCCGTGCCGCTAGACTCTCCGTGAGTATCCTTAGCGAGAAGCGCCTTTTCATGTGCACAAAGCTGGCTCGTAATGTGTTCCACTGTCCGATCTTTTTTCGCCATCAATAGCCAACTCGATCTGAAGGCGAAAAAATTTTCTGGTAGAGTGTCCAGAATCTTGCAGATCAATAATACCTCAGGAAGTTCTGCTTGTTTTTCTTTAAGGAGTTCCTCTTTAAGTCTATGCCATAAATTCTTTAGTTTTGACACATGAGTTGCCATGTCGTCGGAGACTTCCTTCTTTAATTGGAAGAATTCAAGGCACAAATCATATAACCGATCCTCATTAGCACCCTCATATAGCCTGTGGAGTTCTTCCCAAACTTCCTTTGGTGTTGACAGCCTTATTACTTTGCCGAGTGTCTCATCAGTAATGTTAGTTGTTATCAAAAGTAGCGCTGTACTTTCCAACTTTAAAAACTCTTTTATTTCTGTGTTGTATGTTGCCAAAGCAGCAGCATGAGCAGCTGGTACAGCAGCATGAGCAACGGCATTTGCCGCATCACCTTCGCCACTGCCGACCAAGGGTCTAATTGGCCTTTGTGTGTTGCCCTCCACAATATCCATGAGTCCATGACCGCGGAGCAGCGCTAGCATGCGGTATTTCCATGAAACCCAATTGTGGTCGTCTAGTTTGGTGATCGAAATTTTTGACAACTCCATTTTTATTTTCAAATTTCCGGCAGCTGGGCCCGTAACCACTTACGCGTAAGTTCCACGCAGTGTCGGATAGGAGTCACAAGTGTTCTCAATTACACTAAACACATCACACACACAAAACAACACTAAATAAATATAACTAACAGTGTTCACTTCTACACTTTTGCACAATGACACATTAGACAGTCAACAAACAGAATAGTCTTTAGTTGCTAGGTAACTTGTTCTTTTTTCAATATTTTTACTATGAAGGGAAAACTTTTTTCTTAAGTCTTTCTTAAGTTCTACTTCCACGATTTTTTTCATATTTTTTGGACCTATGGTTCAAAAGTTAGAGAGGGGGGGGGACACATTTTTTTTTCTTTCGGAGCGATTATCTCCGAATATATTCACTTTATCAAAAAATGTTTCTTGAAAACCCCTATTAGTTTTGAAAGACCTTTCCAACGATACCCCACACTCTAGAGTTGAAGCGAAAAAAAAAATTCACCCCCACTTTACGTGTAGGGGAGGTACCCTAAAAAAAATTAAATTTTTAGATTTTATTGTACGACTTTGTCGGCTTTATTGATTTATATATCCATGCCAAATTTCAGCTTTCTAGCACTAACGACCACGGAGCAAAGCCTCGGACAGACAGACAGACAGACAGACAGACAGACAGACAGACGGACATGGCGAAACTATAAGGGGTCCGTTTTATGCCATTTGGCTACGGAACCCTAAAAATGATTCATATGCAAAAAGCAAAAATATCAATTGAACCTTTTTGACAATTAGACACAAAGTATTTTCTACATTTCAAAATATTGTTAACGATGTGATGATATTTCGTTAAACGAAAACGATTATCAGGCCCGAAATCGGGAAGTGTGGATGTAATTGACACTTAATAGTTTATTGTGTCAGAAAGTATGTTTTGTCATTTTCAATTTACAGTAGATACATTATTTATTAGAGTTAGATGGACTTTAAACGTGAATATATTACTGAACATTCAAACTGTATTATTTAAATTAAAGGCCAATTGTTGCTATTGTTACTGAAACAAAATCAACATTTTCAGTATGTTTTTTTTTTTTGCAATGCAAAAGTTACTTAGTTTGCTTTGATCAATTAAAATAAGTGATTTCTAATATTTTTCCAGTAATAAAGTATGGCACTGCGAGGCATAAAAGTCGTAGAAATGTTAGGGCTTGCCCCTGGGCCCCTTTGTGGAACCATATTAGCTGACTTTGGAGCTACAGTCACTGTGATTCAAAAGGTGTTTCTTATTTCTAGGTCTTTATGTTATAATACAATAATTGTTACTTGTATGTGATTGGTATATAAATCTTATTTCATAAAAAAACTATTTTATTATTTTTGCAGATGGAACCATCACCATTTGATGTTTTATCAAATGGTAAAAGGATGTTGTCTGTTGATTTAAAGTCTATGGAAGGAGTACAAGTCATCAGGAAATTATGTGCATCATCAGATGTTTTACTAGACACATTTAGACCTGGGGTAATGGAAAAATTAGGTCTAGGTTCTAATTTGCTCCTTAAAGAAAATCCAGGTCTTGTTTATGCAAGATTAACAGGCTATGGGCAAAATGGAGCATATGAGACCAAAGCTGGACATGATATCAATTATGTAGCCATGTCAGGTGTTTTATCTGCACTGGCAAGAAAAGAAGGCTTACATCCACCAGTTAACTTACTAGCAGATTTTGCTGGTGGAAGTTTTATGTGTGCTCTTGGTATTGTTTTAGCACTTTATGAAAGAACTAAATCTGGAAAAGGTCAAATAATTGACTCCAGTATGACAGAAGGAGCAGCATATTTAGCAACATGGCTATACAAATCCAGAAACTTACCAGTGTGGTCAGGACCTCCGGGAACAAATGCCCTAGATGGGGGGCTTCCATTTTATGGGACTTACAAAACTAAAGATGATAAATTCATGGCAGTAGGAGCATTAGAACCACAATTTTATGTTAACTTTCTGAATGTACTGCAGTTGTCTGAAGAAGACTACCCACAGGGAAGTGATGTGGAACACTGCAGGAAAGCATTTGCTGAAAAGTTTTTGACCAAAACTCAAGAAGAATGGTGTCAATTATTTGATAGAGCTGATGCTTGTGTCACACCCGTTTTAGATATTGAATCTGCTGATAAGCACCAATTACACATGTCTAGAAAGTCTTTCTACAGAGACTCTGAAAATCTCTTAGTGCCAGAGCCAGCCCCACGGCTATCAGTGACGCCAGGGGTTTCCACGGGACACCACAGCATGCCTATTCCAGGACAACATACAATACAAATTTTAAAGGAGTTGGGTTATAACAAAAATGAAATAGAAGACTTCATAAATAAGGGTGTTGTATATGCTGCAGAGAAATCAAAACTATAATGGTTTACTGAACATTGTTAATTATTTGTTGTTTAATGGTGAGGGTGTCATATTTATAATCTATATTTAGAGAATTATTTACAATCAAGAGGTGGTTATTAAACAAATCTATTATTTTTAGTAACTTTTTCAAGTCAAACATAATATGGTTTTTGCCTAATATATATTTGTTGAATACAATGCAATTATTTCCTTCTAGTTCACTAAGTCTCTTTTTAGCTATATCCTCGTGGCGCCCACGCGCCTTTTGATAAACCAAAATAAACATGGCGACTCCAGCCCAGAACTTTTTTCAGGTAACTTTCAATTACCGCTCATGCGCCTTTCAGAAGGTCATATTAATAAACTCTGTCTAGATTTTTTAAATTTCGCGGGTCAAAGAAATAATTTATTCCGATTTCTGATCGAAATATTAGGGAACAGTTTCCGGTATGCTACCATTAGCTATCACAATTGACAGATGTCATTTTTTTGATAAATGGACGGCGGTATGGCTGGCTCACGAACACGTGGTAAGTAAATCGCATTTTATTATGATAATCCGTGACTGTCGAGTGTGTTTTTATGCAAAAAGTTGCTAATGAATGGGTAATTCTTAAATGGAGATAATTATTTCGCATTTTTATAGCTTAAATTTTTCGAAATCTTGGTTTGAAATAATATGTACTTTGTGAAGTCGGTTGGGTCGAAGCTAGTACTAAAAATATCTTAAGATTTTTAGTTTGTGGCTTTATGTTACGCTGGTTTATGAAATATTACTAAAATGAAAATGCTACTTTTTCAGTAATAATTTAATACTCTTTACACTACTAAGTTTTCGTGTCTAGTCTGTGTAGATACACTTATCTAGCACTATTCTAACCCAGTATTGTTAGCCAGAGGTTCAGGATTGCATTGATCACCTATACGTAAGGTGTTTTAATCACAGGTTTGCGGGATGAAGAAATCCAAGCCTTTATGGGCGATGGTAACCTGGACAATTCGGAGTTTGAAGATGACGGAGAAGCGGATGCAGATTGCATCATGCAGAGATAAGAATTTAATGAGTAAACCAAACCTAAGCCTTGTAATATGAGACTGATTAAAGAATAACTGTAATAGAAGTAAGTCATTTAATTGAAAAATAACTGAAATAAACATATTAATCCTAAAAAAGTTATTAATTTTACATCACTTAATAATTCCTTCTAATCTAGCAATTGTGGCCCAGTGGCCTTTGTAAAGAACAAAAGGTAGACAAATAATTGAATTGAAAAACATATGCTAATATAATCATAATTATACCCCGAAAGTTTCACTTCAAACCGGTAACTCTAACACATAAAAATTTCAACTCGAAATCTTGGGCGGATAGGACTATAACTATTATGTCCTATAAGAAGGACGGTCGGGTCATAGTTAAAGAAGAGCCAAAAAAGCCTTGGGCGCCACGAGGATATAACAGATAAAGTTAATAAAACATTCAAAGTCCATTCCAAACATTGATTTTAAGATTAGCTGACATTGGCTCGCAAACTCCGGAGTGCTTTGGAACTCTTTTATCTCATGTTCCACACTTAACAAACATTTTTCCAAAGCTTTCCAAACTTCTTCTATGTTGCAAGCATTAATCCAGTTTTGGTTGATGGATATAGTATCAAGCTCATTGGAAACTTGATGATGCCATCCTGAAGGCACAAAAATAGCATCACCTTTTTGTTGTATTACTTTGAAGTGTGTTACATTTTCAAATTTCGTATCTTCAAACATAAGAGGTAAATTTCCTAAATGATCTTTAAGTTTTTCTTCCTCCCCAGGAGGAAATAAAATCCATTTTTTTCTACCAACAACATTTACTGACCAGCTAAAGGAACTATAAACATCTGCATGTAAAGGTGTCCTGTAAAAGAAATAAAATATATTTTTAATTTATTTAGAGTATATTATTTAAATTTAATGACAGATATACACATACAGTACATACCAAGAACCGCTAGGTCCTATGTAAACAAACATATAATCATCTTCTTGGTGATCTTGTGCATACTCATTGAGCCAATCCGAGCCAAAGATTATTGGAACGTCATAGAAATTGTCATCAGGACAGAGTCTTCTTAAATGCCAATCTTTCAAGTACAGGAGCTTTTCCCTTTCTCTGGTTTTTAAATACGTCATATAATCAGTGATTTTGAGATCGTTTTTAGATTGCGCATTATAAGCGATAGTACCGCAATCTGCTACAGGAGCATAAAGATCACTGTATTTGTCTATGAAATAGTTATAATTTATTGTGTCGTCTTTGACCCATGTTGTAGAACATTCCCAGTTAGAACTAATGTTTCGTATTATACACGGCAAATTGTTGTAAATGTAATCCTTATAAAACTTACTGTATTCTATGTCTTTCGGTAAAATACTAATGTCGCAACCAGCGTATTTATATCTATGTGTATTATCGAGACATTCATTTATTTCTATTTCCATCACACTAGGTATAAATAAATTAAAACAGGAAATAAATAAAAAATGTTAGATTTTTCTAATATTGTAATGACTGATACTTTTGACAAGACTGAAGTATATTTTTCTTCATAAATTAGAACAAAAATGAAAAATACAAGAAAATACGAAACATTTTTGAATTTACCCATTGCTTTTAATAAATTCTACTTAATTAAATAGAATGATAGGATAAATAAGTTTTAGTAGATTTTTTTACAATTTAGATTAATATTGATAAATTTCTATAAAATTATGTGTCTCGAACAGAGTCCTTTGTTTAATTAGTTGGTTTTGTCTGTGGCATGTCATATTTGTGATGGCGGTGCTAGCTTGGGGGCTTTGCTGCCTTGCTTAGTCGTAAATTTACGATACAATACTTTCTGATTGATTTCGAAGTTACTAATATTGTTTTATAAAGTTTTATTTTGTTCTGTTATTTTTCATGTATAAATCATGATGTATTTCTTTGAGATCGCTGAAGTTTGCAAGATAAGAATTCTTGGCGCTAAGAAAACAATTAATGATTCTTGATGAAAAATGTGCTTATTAGAACCTTATTAGCGTAAGAGGATTATTAAACTTCGATGCAAGACAGTTTAGTGCTATATAATTCTTCTTATTATTAGTTGAATCAAAAGAAGCACCATGAATGATGTTCGAGACAAAGTTGTTGCCGGGTCTTCGAGTTGGGAGAACACAACAACGCGAAGCGACTCATCACCCGAGACCCAGTCATCGCCCGGCGGCAGTGGGGAGACCCCCCAGACGCCCGGAGCGCCAGCGCCGCTGGCTCCACACCTTGCTGCCGACTTACATCCAGATCTCATACAACAGGGCTGGCGCAAGTACTGGTCCAAACGAGAAAACAGACCATACTTTTGGAATAAGCTTTCTGGGGAATCAATGTGGGAGTTACCGGCGGTAAAAAGAGATTTTGACCCTATCACAGACCCCCTTGGCATTTGTCACACTGGTCCACCCAATGCAGGTAATATGACTCCAAGTGCCAGCAAACGTCGACCTTCAGAGGACAATGGACCTCCTCCTAAAAAGTTTATTCTGGCAGGGCCTTGGGATATTGAGGTGCCAACAAATGTGGTTATATATGAGCGGCCCCCAACAATCTGCCCCCATCCTCATCCAGAAATAGAAGGTTTCAGATTTACACTTGCAAACAAACTTCGGCAATGCTATCAAGAGTTGTGTCATACCAGAGAGGGTATTGATGCTCCAAAGGATTCATTTAATCGTTGGCTCATGGAGCGAAAAGTGAATGACCAAGGAGGTTCAGATCCACTTTTGCCAAGTCACTGCTTCCCTGAAATATCCCGTTCTATGTATGAAGAAATCATGAATGATATACCAATCAAGCTGACACATCCAAAATTCACTGGGGATGCTCGTAAACAATTGTCACGCTATGCTGAAGCTGCAAAGAAAATGATAGAATCCAGGAATGCATCACCTGAAAGTCGTAAGGTGGTGAAATGGAATGCAGAAGATACATTCCAATGGCTTCGACGCACTGTTGGAGCTACTTATGATGATTTTCAAGACCGACTTGCACATCTACGGGTTAGTTATTACATTTTAAAATGATTTCACTTCTTTGGCTTTAGTAGCATACTTTTTTTTAAATAACTATTTGTAATCTTTTGTGAAATATATCTCATGTTAATCATTTTTCAGAGACAATGCCAGCCACATTTGGCTGAAACAGTCAAGGCTTCTGTGGAAGGCATTTGTTTGAAAATATACCACTTATCTGCAGAGTATGCGCGTAAAATAAGAGAGAAGCATAGTGCTCTGTTAAAAGAAAATGGAATACAGGTATGGAATAATAAAAAAAATCTTTGCAAATATTTATTCATACTTGTCACACAATTCTTATTTATTTTTATTTTCTTACACATAATGTGTGCATAAAAGTAATTCAAACAAAAGAACATGTTTTGTAAAATATAGTACCAATAGTATAGTATATATAATTTCCGTATACAGTGGGAAGATGTTGATAACTCGTGAGATTAAATTGATTTTTTTTTAACTTAAAATAGAATTACAGACAGACGTTAACAAGCTTTTCTTAATTCAAAAAAGATGCATTTGTGTGGTATGCGGATTTGGTCCACGAGACCCTTGTAAGCCATTATTTAAAAAACTAAACATACTGACACTTACAGCCATGTTCATATATGAACACGCAAAGTTTGTTAGACAAAATCCTGAATTATTCACTAGGCCTGTACAAAACCCAATGTTACGGGAAAGGGATATGTTGAAAGTTCAGCAGCCCATTTCTAAAACAGCCGTATTCAGGAAAAATTTTTATATTATGTCAGCTAAGATCTATAACCATATTCCTCTCGAATTAAGAGTTTTGCCGTATAATATATTTTTGATAAAGCTTCGATCTTGGTTAGTAGATAAATGTTTTTATTGTATAACTGAATATTTTAACATGAAATTGATACTTTAAATAAACCTAATTTACAATATATATGGTTTATTAATAAGAATAAACTAGCTTATTTATTAAATTATTACGCTAAATGATATTAAAATGAATGCCTTTAAATTATATGCTGATATCGACTCTTTATATATGACATTTTAGTATGTATTGTGAAATTTAATAATTTATGTATTTTGAAGTACCTAGGTAATTTTGATTTTGTATAATTTTGAAAATTAATGTAAATGTCTGTGTAGGTATTAAACTAACTATAAAATAGGTATTCTGTGTAAATATTGTTGTAATAGTTAACTGTAGGAATATATATAATGTTTTATGATGTAAATAATATCCTTATGAATTGTTGTGTAAATAATTAGCGTAAGAAATTCCTTTGCATGCCCTTAATGTTGGCGAGATGTGTGTACTTTATTACCTTGTGTAAAACCTTACAACACCTTATGTAACCATGTCTCTGGCAGAATAAATAATTTCAATTTCAATTTACATAAGATCTAATTTCTTCAATTTTATATCTCGAGTTATTAACTTCTTCTCACCATGTTCGGCGCCAGATATAGAAGTGACCCGAAGTGAAAAATCTCTATTCTATTGACCTCTTCTACATTATTCATCTTTTGTCACTTTGTCATAATAATTTACTATAAATACTATAATTTACATCAAAGTCAAAACTTTGTCATGATAATTTACTATAAATATAATCTTGTAATCCTTTTTTATGGTAATTTATTTGCACTTAAAAACCTCTATAAATAACACTTAGCTACATTGCCCACTAAATTGAATTCACAAGAATTTGCAAATGGGTGTGAAAGTAGTTATAATGGTGGTAGTTATTATTATTACCAACAAGATTTGAGATATAAATCTTTAATCAACCTTTTTGAGTGTCGAACACAAAAACTGTCACTTGGACGCCATGTCACTGGAGTGACAAATCTGAAATTGAACTTTATGCATATGCATGTAGGTCTATGTTTGCTCTGTGGTCTGTGACGGATTAATCCGTCTTCGGCCTTTGACCTACGGTGCGGATATATCCGTCATTGGCGTCAAAAAGGTTAATAGGTTTCCATTGACAGTTCACACCTCGTAATACTTCCAAACAAAATTTTTAATTTTTAGAATTAATATTTTGAACTTTTTTTTTTTAAACCAACCAAGGAAAAAAAACGAAATTTCTAAGAAATTACCTTGACTTGCTCGATTTTTTTTATTCTATTTGTTATGCAGGAACTGCCGGCGCCGCTGCAGCAAGCTGCACTACGGAAGGTGTGGTGCTACCCTGTGCAGTTTGCTCTACCGGCCCCGCGGCCGCCCCTAGTCGAGCACTTCCTCGACCGCGACCAGGCACTGCTGCGCTACCTTGGCGAGACGCAGGTCATCAATGCGGCCTACCTCCAGAAGCTGGTGGGTACACCTGGGCTAGGTCTGGTGTTAGCTGTGCAGTTTGTTCTGCCGGCTTCGCAGCCTATCCTAGTCGAGCGCTTCCTCATCCATGACGAGGCGCTGCTGCGCTGCCTCTGCGAGACGCAGGTCATCAACGCGGCCTACCTGCAGATGCTGGTCGGTGCATCTATTTGAGTCTGGTGCTACTTGGTGTAGTTTTTATTTGCACTGCCTCAACCATAGTCAAGCACTTTCTGGACCACACCCAGACAAAAGCTTGAGAAGCTGATACACCCACTAGCACATAATAACAGAATGTGAAGTATTTGGTTTGGTATAATTTAAATTAGAGATGGGCCGAATATGAAATTTGCCGAATATTCAGTTCAAATATTACTGAACTATTCGGTTCATCTATAACATTCTAATAAACCATTCGAAAACGCTTCAATTACTTAAATTAGCAACTTAAGATTAACCGCTTCTTAGGCATTCCCTGACAATAAACAGGCAAGCGCCAACCCCCAACCCTCGCCAAACAAAACAGACTCAACATGTCTCATCTTGCATTTTAATGACAACGGGAAGACTTCACCTGGCAGAAAGTAACTTGAAAAGTTCTGGAGTTTGGAGTGGAGCTTATATTTTATAGGTTCGCAACCAAACATTCGGCATTTTAACCGAATATTTCGGCCGAATACGGACATTGAAAACTTACCTAATATCAGTGTTGGTCGACGGATCCCTTTGTTTGACATAATTATTGAAAGTCATAATGTAATGATAGTCATATTATCATTAGTCATAACTCTGAAACTGTTAACTTTTCAGGAATTTCCTCAGGTTATCCTATAGATAGGTTAGGTTAGGTTAGGTTTGTTTTATGGCAATTCTGAAAAGTTACGCGTTTCTGAGAAAAACCAAATTATGGCTAACGAAAATGCGGACAAACAATACATTATGACTTAAAACTTTATGGGAAACAATAGAGACCCGTTGGTCGAACGTAAATTAGAATTACCATTAACCATTATAAACTGTAACCGTCCGTTACGGTTATTGGCCGGGCCAAATAATTACCTAACATTCGACCCATCTCTAAATTTAAAATGTTGATAGGCCTTTACTGTTTATTATAATAATAGCTTAACACGTTCTACGATCTTATCAGACAACCTTGACGATCATAACGTATGCATTGAGTGTAAAAAAAAATGCAACATATGCGATATTGAGAGCTAAACTCTAAAAATAGCTCTATTATGAAATGGCGCCAATGCGCCATCTAGCGAATTCCATGAAATATTTCGTGTTTCTTGGTTTTTGCGTGCCTGTTCCACATCCTACAGCTATTAATATAACTTGTTGTGATTTGTATCTGTCTATCTGTTTCAAGTACCTCGTTTTGTTTTCAGGAATGCCTATACCGGTACAGCTGTTTCGACGACAAGAAGTTCGAGCAGTTCCTCTCTCGCGTGTGGTGCGTGCTGCGGCGCTACGCGGCGTGGGTGGGCGCGGGCGGCGACGCGCAGCTCGCACAGATGGCGCTGCCCGTGCCCGTGCTCGAGTGCTTGCACCGTTGCTTCGGTGTCACGTTCGAGTGCTTCGCTTCCCCGCTCGATTGCTACTTCCGTCAGTACTGCTCGGCGTTCGCCGATACTGACTCGTACTTTGGATCTCGTGGGTACGTAGTATACTATTATTGGAGTTATAATTCGCGCGCAGCTCGCACAGATGGCGCTGCCCGTGCCCGTGCTCGAGTGCTTGCACCGTTGCTTCGGTGTCACGTTCGAGTGCTTCGCTTCCCCGCTCGATTGCTACTTCCGTCAGTACTGCTCGGCGTTCGCCGATACTGACTCGTACTTTGGATCTCGTGGGTACGTAGTATACTATTATTGGAGTTATAATTCGCGCGCAGCTCGCACAGATGGCGCTGCCCGTGCCCGTGCTCGAGTGCTTGCACCGTTGCTTCGGTGTCACGTTCGAGTGCTTCGCTTCCCCGCTCGATTGCTACTTCCGTCAGTACTGCTCGGCGTTCGCCGATACTGACTCGTACTTTGGATCTCGTGGGTACGTAGTATACTATTATTGGAGTTATAATTCGCGCGCAGCTCGCACAGATGGCGCTGCCCGTGCCCGTGCTCGAGTGCTTGCACCGTTGCTTCGGTGTCACGTTCGAGTGCTTCGCTTCCCCGCTCGATTGCTACTTCCGTCAGTACTGCTCGGCGTTCGCCGATACTGACTCGTACTTTGGATCTCGTGGGTACGTAGTATACTATTATTGGAGTTATAATTCGCGCGCAGCTCGCACAGATGGCGCTGCCTGTGTGCCGTACTGGAATATCTGCACCGCTGCTTCGATGTCACGTTTGATTTAATGCTTTGCGTCGCCGCTCAACTTTTACTGGCACCAGTACTCCTCAGCATTCGCCGATACTGACTTTTTACTTTGGATCTCGAGGTTATGTAATATTATTATTGGGGTTTTTCAAGGCGCACAGCTCGCACAGATGGTGCTCTCCCATTAGGACCAACACAACCGCGATGGAATTTCGTACTATTGTGTCAACCAAATCAAATCAAAATCTTTTTATTATTACTACCAGTAACAATTTATCCATAAAAGAAATATCTGGTGGAACCCAAACTAGGCTAAGTCTGTATCTTGGGGCTCTGAAGCGCAAAGCAAGTTTAAAATTAAGATTAATATGCTATACTTATACTTAACTATAGTACATTACTACAGAGGCCGGGACGAAAGGGGTTGCCGTCCGAAGACATATAGACATATGTCTGAGGCGGGCATGCCCTATTTCCCGGCGAGGTATGTATAGTGCTTTTCTCAAACATGCAATGAAATAAACAACAAAAAAATCTAAGTTTTATTTTTAAAGAAATTATATGTAAAAAAGACTAAAACTAACGTGTGTATATTACTATTTCGCTATATTTTAACTCGGTTTTAATAAAAAACAGATTCTTCATACATTTATATTTAGTATTATACAGCGAACGAAAAAAACATAGAAGACTAACGTCAAACAAAATATCAGCGTAAAAGTGGCCCCACTATTAAAACACGCAATACTAATAACGGACCAATTGCAACTCGTCTAATTTCAGGTCTTGTTTTCTTCGACGAAACTTCATTTGACCATGATTAGTCAATTTAAACCACCCGAACTACGATCGGTCTATTATGAGGCGCTGTGATTGGCTGTAGCGTTGTCACTTGAACATACATGTCAATGGAAACCAACTCTAGGTAGACGGTTTTATGCAATATAGACTACTTTTAAATGCAATATTTTTGTATGATAATTTATTAATTTATTTTAAAGCCTTTTTTTTGTTCGTTTATCGCACGTGTTAAAGGCAATTAAGCCTTCGAACCAATTAATACATTGTGTCGTTTATCTTATAGGGCACCTGCGACGTTTGGTTAGGTGGCATAGAAATATGTCAGATGTAAAATAATGTAAATTTGATAGGTCACAATTGGAAAAATACAGCTGGCATTTGGGATTTTGGATTTTGGCCTGATCAAGATGAAAACCGATATCTGAGGATCCAAGAGGCTTTTTATTATGAATTTGAGATCAAAATAATAAAAAAAGTGCCGCGGGTTGAATTTTTGAATTTTTCATCCGATCAAGGTGAAAATCCATATCTGAGGATACGAGTGGCCCTTCATTATGATTCTTAAGTCATATTTGGTAAAAGCGCCCTCCATCTTGAATGAAACGCCCGACATCTTGAATTCTCCATTTTTAGGGTTCCGTAGCCAAAAGGCAAAAAAACGGAACCCTTATGGATTCGTCATGTCCGTCCGTCTGTCCGTTTATGTTACAGCCACTTTTTTCCGAAACTATAAGAACTATCTACTATAAGAACTATATAACTATCAAACGTGGTAAGTAGATGTATTCTATGAACCGCATTAAGATTTTCACACAAAAATAGAAAAAAAAAACCAATAAATTTTGGGGGTTCCCCATGCTTAGAACTGAAACTCAATTTTTTTTTCATCAAACCCATACGTGTGGGGGTATCTATGGATAGGTCTTCAAAAATGATATTGAGGTTTGTAATATCATTTTTTTCTAAACTGAAAAGTTTGCACGAGATATACTTCCAAAGTGGTAAAATGTGTCCCCCCACCCCTGTAACTTCTAAAATAAGAGAATGATAAAACTAAAAAAATATATGATATACATTACCATGCAAACTTCCATCGAAAATTCGTTTGAATGAATGAAATTTATAGATATTAGTTCTAAGCATGGTTCTTATAGTTTCGGAAAAAAGTGGCTGTAACATAAACGGACAGACGGACGGACATGACGAATCCATAAGGGTTCAGTTTTTTTGCCTTTTGGCTACGGAACCCTAAAAATGGAGAATTCAAGATGTCGGGCGTTTCATTCAAGATGGAGGGCGCTTTTACCAAATATGACTTAAGAATCATAATGAAGGGCCACTCGTATCCTCAGATATGGATTTTCACCTTGATCGGATGAAAAATTCAAAAATTCAACCCGCGGCACTTTTTTTATTATGAATTTGAGATCAAAATAATAAAAAAAGTGCCGCGGGTCTTCAAAAATGATATTGAGGTTTGTAATATCATTTTTTTCTCAACTGAATAGTTTGCGCGAGAAACACTTCCAAAGTGGTAAAATGTGTCCCCCCCCCCCACCCCTGTAACTTCTAAAATAAGAGAATGATAAAACTAAAAAAAATATATGATATACATTACCATGCAAACTTCCATCGAAAATTCGTTTGAATGAATGAAATTTAATCCAGAAAATTATTTCCATATATATTATACATTTACACATAATTGCATTACATAAAGAATTAAATTAAATTAAAATAAAATAACATCCTAAAATTTAAATAACAATATATTATATTACATTAAAATTCAAATAAGGGCCTGCGTCCCGGGTTACCCTGAGCCCGTCACGATAGGCTTATGGTAGCCCCTCCAGCGCTCGTGCAGCGGGCTGGCGTCCCACTCTCTCACCGCCGACAGTAGCGTGTTGAAGGAGCCATATATTGCCTTTCTGGCGGTGGCGCTTCTCGCGCGCAGCAGCGCGTCCCAGCCCGGCGCGCGCCCTTCCGCGAACATGGCGTTCGCGCTGCACCAGCGCGGCAGGCGTAACAGCGCCCGCCACGCGTTATTGTACTGCACACGCAAGTCTCTGACCGCCGCGCAGGTGTAGTCGGACCATAGCTCCACTGTATAGACGCTTGTACAAAAACTGAGGAACAGCTGCCTTTTTACGCTGTCGCTACATTTGGCGAATCTTCTAGCCAACATATTCGCGCGTACCGCAGTGGCTCGCCTTTGCATTTCTACGTCCTATATGTGCGGTTTGAATTGAATGAGATCTTGTAAGTAGTTTTTTTTAATACGTCATAAATATATATAAAAAAAAAACATCAAACCCATACGTGTGGGGAATCTATGGATAGGTCTTCAAAAATGATATTGAGGTTTCTAATATCATTTTTTTCTCAACTGAATAGTTTGCGCGAGAAACACTTCCAAAGTGGTAAAATGTGTCCCCCCCCCCCTGTAACTTCTAAAATAACAGAATGATAAAACTAAAAAAAATATATGATATACATTACCGTGCAAACTTCCACCGAAAATTGGTTTGAACGAGATCTAGTAAGTAGTTTTTTTTTAATACGTCATAAATGGTACGGAACCCTTCATGAGTGAGTCTGACTCGCACTTTGCCGCTTTTTTGCTTTTATCATGATCATCATACGTCATTTATCATATAAAAGCAAACACGGTGAAATTTAAGATGTCGGTCATTTTTGCCAAATTTGACCTCAGAATCGTAATGAATCGCTCGGATCCTTAGATATCGATTTTCATCTCGATCAGAGCCAAAATGCAAAAATCCAAGATGGCGGGCGTTTGTTTCATTGTTGACCTCATATTCATTATAAAGGTCCTCTAGGATCCTCAGATATCGATTTTCATCTTGATCAGAGCAAACATGCAGAAATTCGTATTGAACACGTCGTCATAGGAACAGTTTGTATGGGAAAGTATCATTATAGTTTTTACTATTTTCCTCGCATTCTTTCCATATTTTTTCACTGTTAAAACCGTCCCTGGACCTAGAAATATTCCAATACCAAAATTAGCCAAATACGTCCAGCCGTCCGCGAACTTAACGATAAGTTTAAATAGCAGCGAGGACTTAGTAAGAAAGTACACATAAAAAACCTCCACCTATAACGGCGATTCATATTTACTATCACAAAGGGTCTAGCCGCAATCCTATAGTGAAACTGCCCCTATACCTTTCTTAGAAGCGTTAATTGGTCTTATTATAAGATATCATACCTGGGCGACCGAGCTTTGCTCGGTTATAACTATTTATTGTAATATGGTGGTGTATAGGTAATAATCTTAACTACATTTTTTTTACTTATTTAAACTTGTCTAAAACAATAAAAACTAAAAAATTATATATAAACTTGAACATATAAAAAAAAACAAAAGTTAGTCACCGGGCGAGATTCGAACCCATAACACTCGTTTAGCAGTCCGCGTCTTAACCCGCTGGACCAGACGGATAGTGGCCGGCAACACGAAATTAGCGACCATATTCTGCGTCGAAAGAAAAACGCATGAAAACTCTAAAACACGCGTTAGATTGTATACCCCCAAAAACCCTCATATACCAAATTTCAGCGAAATCGTTAGAGCCGTTTCCGAGATCACAGAAATATATATATATATATATATATATATATATATATATATATATATATATATATATATATATATATAGAAAAATTAAAAAAGATTTTATATATATATTTTTTTTTATCCAAACCAAGGGGATTTCAGGCTTGAAATATTGTAAAATGATATCCTATAATAAGACCAATTAACGCTTCTAAGAAAGGTATACATTTCAGCCAGGGGCAGTTTCACTATAGGATTTTGACCCTTTAAATTATTAAAATAACAACCTGATCAAATTAAAAATGAAAGTTTCATCGTTTCATCAATGGTTGTTTAAAATGCATAACATCATCCCCATATAAAGCCTGTTGTGCTCAAGAAAAATCAAAATAAATATGATCCTAGCTAAACTGTACGTGATAAGTAATCCCATATTTTTTCCAGTGTTTGTTGGAACGACTAACACATCATTTAGCCGCACAATAAGGCATATTTCTTTGGTTAAAGATATTATTTGAATACTTCTTACTATGACTGTCACAACGGGCTGCCATTTGCGAACTAAATAGCTCCACGGCACAAAGTTGATGCCCCGCCCGCTTTGGCACAATGTGTGTGGGGTCATTTTGCAGACCTAGTTCGTCATCTATGTTTATTATCAGTCGCTGGTATTATATTTCTTTAAAAAAGTACGAAAGAACGTTTCTGAACGAACCTTTAGAATTTCAATTTGTCGCGACCAAAATTAAATTATAACCTCTTGTCAATCTCAATAATAAATCAGAACTCAATAGTAATACTTGTTGCTAGATAATTATGTAGATAAACTAAACTTATATATTAAGCGTTGTAGTCTAAACTGTCGAGTTACAGTTTAAAATACTAAAACACAATGCATTTCGGGTTAAAAGATGCTTAGTAAACAAAACATTGAGCATAGAGTACAATGCCCACTATGTTGAAGACTTTTTTGTTTCTGCCAGTTCTTTTAAATATGACAAAAACAGGTGTTTTGAGAAAATGGACATTTTTTTTGGTTTTCCAATTTATAAAATTGTCATAAGTAACCATATATATATTTCGCCTTTTTGCCGGCTGCAAGTTCTGTATAGCCAATTTTGCTTCGGCTCTTAATTCGGTTCGGACATCATGTTGAATTATTTATAACAAAACAAGATTATAAACAACAAAATTAAATCCGATAAAACAGAATTACAGCGAAAAATTATCAAGTTTCCCGCCAAACCTTTTTTTTTCTATTCGGTTAGAGACACGTTTGAGTAGACATTTTTACCGCTACCTAATATTTAGATGAAATATTGATATTTCAATGTGTATATGTATAGTTATGAAAAAAATTGATAATAATGTGTTATTTATTATGTTCATGCGGATTTATTATGTAAATAAAACTGCACTAAGTACATACCAAATCGTTTATTGTTTTTTTTAATACGCATAGTGGCAGAATGTCATGATGCCGGTGCCAAAAATTTATGTGGAATGGAAATTAAAAAAGAGGACTTTGCCGGCCTAGGACTGCAAGATTTGTATGAAATTCCATTAACGACCTCTTGTCCTAGCCGCACCTGAAACGTCATACTTCGCAGCCATAAGCAATAAGGAACATAACATGAAATTTTCATTGCATGTTTGAGAAAATACCATTAACTATACAATTTATAAAAACAACAAACAATACATAAATAATTTAGAATTCATTATTTATATTTATACTATTATGAATAAATGACTATGTGCTAAATGCTAGTTTTAACTTGTATTCAATCGACCTCAGCGTGCTGCAACGGTCATGTTGTTATTTTTTTATTGAATTTTCTTACACTTTTACTTGATAAAAAATCGTGCCATGATCTTGACAGCTGAATTAGATGGCGCTGCTCAGCTCCATACAATTTTCGTTAACTCTGGGTTTCAAAAGTTGACTTTGGACAATTACCATAAAACATGATGTTTTATAGCACCATCTAGTTCGGTTCGGCTGTCCTAATGGGATGCACTATTTTAATTATTTGCAGACTTTTTTACAATCAACCTCTCTTTTGGTAAACTATAGGATATTTTTTTTTAACTTGCAGACCGTTCCTGGAGCTGCGGCCGGTGTCGGGGTCGATGGTGGCGCACCCGCCGTACTGCGAGGAGCTGCTGGAGGCGGCGCTGCGCCACATGGAGCGGCTGCTGCAGGACTCGGCCGAGCCGCTGTCCTTCCTCGTGGTGCTGCCCGAGTGGCCCGAGCGCCACACGCATGCGCTGCACAAGCTGCAGGCCAGCCACTTCAAGCGCAAGCAGGTACACACCAGTATACGTACAAAACCTTTTTCTACTCGTCGACTGCAATTATTGAATTAAGATTTCGTATACCAAACTATAAATGTGTACTTTTCATGTAGGCCACATATCTATAAGATTCATTTTGTTACGCTGTAGTCAACTATAAAAAAATTTACCAATAGGCGGGTCCACACAGAGCGAACATACGCGCGAGGCTGTTACCTCACGCACAAACCGGCTAGTGTAGACGTGCTTCGGCCGAGGCGGCGGGCTCAGGCGAGTTAAATGCGCGCGCCGCCTCGGCCGAGGCACGTTTAAACTGGCCGGTTTGTGCGTGAGGAAACAGTCTCGCGCGTATGCTCGCTCTGCGTGGACCCGCCTAATAACGTGCCGCCGCGCTCCCATAGAAAAGACTGAACGGGCGCGGGGCGGGAGTCGCGCGTTTATGTCTACATTTTTGTTTACTGACTGAGATACTTACCAATTTTCATTAATTATTTAGGTTTTATAGTTAACAAAAATCCAGCCAAATGCGAGTTCGTTTTACTCGCGCACCGAGGGTTCCGTACAAACTTTCAATTATCTCGTGTATTTATGAACGCGAAAGACTTGATCAGAAGTACTTATACTAAATATTATTGTGTGCAGCGCCATCTTTCGGCAAATTGTCTAACTAATTTTTGCGATTTAATCAAAGAATAGGGAGCGTGCATGAACTATAGGAGACAGCACAGGAGCCGTCAGATTTTTGGCGCGAGGCGTAAATGTGATGTTTATTGTTCCAATGTAGCCCACGAGATGGCAGAACCTACCATGCACAACACAACACGTGACGTGTAGATTGCAGACCCTCCATCGCGCACGGTCCCTATACAATAGTCACAAGGAGAAGAACGCTAACTCCATACAAAAATATGCCTCTTTCAAAACTTCGTTTATACTAGTGGCGCTCTCTTTGTATCTCAGTACTAAAATTGACAACCGCTTTAGCCTGGCGGGTTTTGGTAGGTAATCCAGTTCAGAAAGCTAGTGGTTCTGGGTTCGAATCCCGGCGAGAGTATTTCTTTTTGTATTTTTTGTTTTTGTTGGGGTAAGGTTTTTAAATTAGCATTTCTCAAATAGAAAAATATTATGTTAAGGAGATATTAATCAAAATCACAGGCATCTCTTGTACTAAGAAATAATGATTTCTATATTAGGAAGTTATTTCAAAATATAGGTAACAAAACAGTTATAATCAAGTTATAAATATTATTATTCCTATATATTAGGATCAAAAGAGCTTGTTTCAAAAACATACAATAGGCAAAAAAAGTAATTTTCTATACCTATAAATTTATGTTTATGTATAATTGTTGAACTTTTTTTTTCTGTTTGAACTGCCATCAGTCGGTAACGACTATAATCGGTTTTGATGTATGTAGGAATTGACATTGGGGTTTTGGAGACCATTGTCTCATTTAACCAGACATTAATTTTGCACAATGTGCTTCCTTTTAAGTTTGTGTACAGTTTTAGTCTTATCCAGTAGTTTTGAAGCTAGTGGGTTTTGGTGGCTTGCTAGGCGCTCAATATAATTGTTTGTGAATTTTTTGATCTCTTCCTGTATGGTGGTCATATTGAGATAATCGTGTATTTCATCGTTTCGGATGAACCACGGTGCGTTGGCAATCACACGAAGGATGGCGTTCTGTGCTCTTTGAAGACACATTATGTTACTATCACTAGCAGTTCCCCATAGCTGGATCCCATATGTCCAGATGGGCTTAATGATTGCGTTGTATAGGAGTAATTTATTATCCACTGAGAGAGTAGAGTTTAGACCCAATAGCCAATGAAGATTTTTATATTTTAATATATTTTCATTCCGTTTGTTTTATGTGAGTTTTCCATGTAAGGCGCCTTTCTAGATGAAATCCTAGGTACTTGATACACTCGCAATGTGGCAGGACATCAGTTCCAAGTTTGACTGGAGGGCAATCTCCTCTTCTTAGGCTAAAGGTGATGTGGTTTGACTTGTGAGGACTAGCTCTTACGCGCCATTGTGTTAACCAGTTATGAGTATTGTCCAGTACAAGCTGTAGTTGCATACTAGCTATTTCAGGAGATTTGTGGCAGGAGAGGTAAGCTATGTCATCTGCATAATTGGCAACCGTCACCTGCTCAGAGGTAGGCAAGTCATACGTGAATATGTTGTAGAGAGTAGGTTCAATCACTGAGCCCTGTGGCACACCTGCTTCTATGTTATAAAATTTTGATCTCGCATCACCATCCTTCACTTGGAAAATTCTGTCATATAGGTAAGAGGCTAGGATTTGAAATAGCGAATGAGGCAGTTTCTCTTTAATTAGTACACAATAGTCCCTTGTGACTTTCATCTGTTCCCCAATTTAAAAAAAAACATGGGTGGTATGAAATTTTCAAGCAACGCCGAGGTCCAAGCTGAGGTGGATGCCTATTTTGAAGGTCTCGAGGAAAGCTTCTTCAAAAGTGGTGTAATGGCTCTGGAATCCAGATGGAACAAGTGCATTCAACTCGACGGGGAACTATGTAGAAAAATAAAAATAAATTAAAAAACCTCTGTTTTGTTTTTAATATTCAGGCCGCAAATTTTTCAATCCACCCTCGTACCCTTATGAATTTTATTCAATGAGACCACAGGTCAGTAAATACGGTGCATTAATATTGTGGCTATCGAATAACCTATCATGTATGTGTGATTATAATGTTTTAATTTTTTTTAAGCATTAGGTATTTATGTTAAGTTGGCCTATTTATTAGCGCATGTTTTAATTCCCAGATTACCTTGATAACAATAAATAAGTCATTAAAAATCTTCATGATAGGTAATAAAAACATTATGTATATACTATTTATTGCTTTTAATGTAGCTTTTTAATACCTAAAACATGAATCTGTGGTTTTACTCCACAATTGGAATTAATGTAAATTGTAATCAGATCACATATATCAGGCCAATAAAAAACATGGATATATGACAACTAAAGTTGTTATTACGATTGTCGGACACACTGCTCCAAGCAGCAGTCTTGATCACCGGGAAACTACCAGGGCGGTTTGAGAAGTCAGTGACTATATAAAACAAAAATCATTTTAACATATAAACTTTTTAATTGTAAATTCTGAACTCATTGGTAGCTGGCAGTTTTTTTTTAAAGGCGGGGTACTTTGGCCAAAAAGTGTGTCCACATGAGAAGTCAAAGTGGGCCGTTGCATGTCTTTCTAATTAGGGTGACCATGAGTTATATGTATCTGGGATATTGGGATAACGTGGAATATATAGTTTGGCCAAGATCTTTTCTCATGTATAAATTATTAACTAATAACAGGACTTAATCGCATATTAAGTTTTATGTTTACATCCGACGTTCCGAGGACGGCGTTGTCCCCGTGGTCTCAAAGAAGACTGGCTAAAATTGACATCAACATCTTCTAGCCGCGCGAGTTTTTTGAACTACTCGCACTTGGTCTTGTTTATTGACTTGAACATTTTGCGCACTAGGGATGTTACTCCGTCGACACACAACACTAACGATATCCGATTTTTCGACTGTCGATATTGGTTCTCACTTACACATACTAATAACTGGGGGCCTACCGCAAAAACCGAAATTCGCAAATTGCGGAGATCTTTGTCTTTTACTCTCAGTAAGACGTAATAAGACAGAAAAACGCCCGCAATTGATGAACTTCAATTTTCGCGGTTATAGCCCTGGATTCCATGTGGATGAGATTTATATTTTCTAATTAAAATACTTAAGGTGTTACGATGCCGGACATGTGTTTGAAAATTAGTAAATGGCAGCCGTTAGCCGCCACTGTCGAATTCAAAAATTGTCACGATTTTTCATTTGTAGTCTTCCTCTTTCGCACTCATGTGTATATAAATAGTTAGCAAAACCGTTTCAGTAAAAAAAATTAATGTATAAACTTAAGTCTGGAATGTTTAAGGACTTTGGATTTCAATTTTGGCAATTAATTATTCTATTATAGCTATCATTCCACCAATTTAATCATGTTGAAATATAGACACACCTAATTAGATAAACTTACTTAAGTACTTAATAAGAATTGTGTAAAACTGATTCACATCGTGCCGACATCATGTTCACCCTAATGAGTTTGACAATTATCGTCTTGTATTTTTATCGTAAAATTGAATGATTGTGGTTCACCTGTGAAAATATATACCACAATCAGCAAAACTTTCACTTCTACAACCTGTCACACAACATTTATGAAAATATCTCAAAAATATGTGATCAAGTTGGGGATATCAATTAATATTCAAAGTTTTTACAATGTCTACCATATTACAATTTTGTTTTTTTTTTGTTGTGCACATGATAAAGATAAAGATAGTTTATTATTCAAGTAGGCATATTACAATGCGCTTATGAATGTCAAATAAAGCTACATGCTTTTGCAATCAGTTAATAATATTGACATCATAATTAACTACAAATTACTTAAAAGATTTGAGAACCGCACTCTGTATATAGCACTAAAATAGTATAAGACAGTATTTAATTTCAGTAGTATATTGATATAAATGGTGCGAGTGAGACACCGCGCCCCACTTTTGCTATCTCAAGTGGACCGTTTTCTCTAGTCTGATAAGAACACCTTTCTGCCTCAGTGATAAGGTTCAATTTACTGTAACAAAAAAGTTAGAGTGTGCTCCACTTTATATCTCCATGTAAAAAAGTTGTTGAGGCATATGTCAAATACGATCGGAAAATTGTTGGAAAATGGAGAAAAGCTAATTTCGTGTGTTAATTACACATTACTTTTTACGTGGAAAAACTATTAAAGAGACTGAAAACTGTTTAAAAAAATATTATGAATAATAAATAAATAAAATGAGTGAAGATTCGTGAGATAGCTGAGACTGTACACATTTCATCTGAACGAGTTTTTCATATCTTGCACTTCCGAGCAATGCTTAGCCAAATTCAAGCGTAATCCTAATGAATTTTACGTCGATTTGTGACGGTAGATGAAACGTGGATCCACCATTATACGCCAGAGACGAGAAATCAGTCAAAACAGTGGACTTCTGCTAACGAACGGGCTCCAAAGAAAGCGAAAACCGTTAATTCGGCAGGAAAGGTAATGGCCACTTTTTTTTGGGACAGCCAAGGGGTTATTTATATAGATTATTTAGCGAAAGGTGAAACAATAAATGGCCAAGCCTGGGCAATAGCATGATACGCGCAGATGGCTGTCTTCAAATTTGTATTTATTTTTATTTGTCTAAGAGCATAGGCAAAACAAGATAATTTTGCGGCTATTTTCCCCACGTGAGTTTTCAAGTTTATATGCACATCTATATCTATACCAAGTAATGAGCACCTGCTTTTTAATTCTAGTTTGCAATCACGGAAGCAGTAGTCAAGGTCTAGGGGCGATTTCTGGTGGGGTCTGAATTGGATTAAATTGGTTTACCGTAGATTTATAGTTAAATTATGGTCTTTTAGCTAGGACAATGTTGTATTAAAGATTGTGTCCAATTTACTTGAAACTTCGTTACTGTTGTCGCTGGGAAATATTATAGATATGTCGTCAGCATATAGTAATGATTTAATATTATTTACTTCTAGTAGTTTTGGCAAATCGTTTATGTATAAAATAAACAAGATGCATCCTAAAACACTTCCTTGCGGGATAGCGCATTTTGTAGCAACGTTGAGAGAACGGACTCTATTTATATTTTTGTTTTCATCATTAAACTATTCAATTTCCACAACCTGTTGTCGGTTTTCAAGATATGATGTAAACCATTTGTGTTTATTTAAAAGAATATCATGTTGCACTCGATCGTAAGCTTTGCTCATATCTAAGAGAAGCCCAAACGCGTATTGTTTATTTTTTATTGATCCTATAGCCTCTCGAATACATTTATACACCGTAAGGGTTGTAGATTTTTCCTTCCTGAAACCGAATTGGCAGTTATCAAAAATTTCATATTTGTCACAAAATCAAGTTAACCGTTTCGCCATAATCGTTTCAAAGTCCTTCGAAAATGTACTTAGTAACGCTATTGGGCGGTAATTTTCGGGACCTGACAAATTTCCTTTCTTTGGAATAGGCTTTATAAGAGACGTTTTCAGTTTTTCCGGGAATATTCCTGAAGAGAAAGATTGGTTGATAAGGTCCGTAAATGGGTTTGTAAGCTCTTTTGCGCATTCTTTTACAAGCATAGGAGGTATCTCGTCAACCCCATAGCTAGTTTTTTTTTAAACTCATAGCTAGATTAGTTTTGTTTTTTGTATGTATGTAAGAAAATGCTACTTTGTTAGAAAAATTTAACGTAGAAGTTGTGAAAAAACGGCCACATCTGGCAAAGAAGAAAATCCTTTTTCACCACGACAATGCCCCTGCGCACTCGTCAGCAGTCGCAACAGCCGAATTAGTAGAATTTCGTTACGAAATACTGCCCCACCCACCTTATTCTCCAGATTTGGCCCCATGTGATTTTTTTTATTCCCAAACATGAAGAAATGGCTCGGTGGGAAAAGATTTTCATCAAATGAGGAAGTCATAGCTGAAACTGAAGCATATTTTTCAGGGTTTGACAAAAAATATTTTTTGGAGGGCTTGAAAAAACTGGAACATCGTTGGATGAAGTGTATGGAGTTGAAAGGAGATTATGTAGATAAATAAAACTAAAAAAGGTAAAAAAAATTTTTTTTGCAAAAAGTCACTGACTTATCAAACCATCCTCGTAGTCGGGATATGCGGCGGGTCCGTGTCTTTTGATTTTGAGCCTTTCCAAGGAAATTATATGACGTTGACGGTCAAGGATTATTTTCTCACGTTCATCCTCTAAAACAAAACAGTCACATTTTAAACACTACTAAATATAATCTATCTCCTTAATTACTAACCTCGCTAATTGCTACCAGGGGTCTAACATGCCAGCTTAAACAATATTGGATTTTACATCTATGATGCATTTTGATTGTAATTTTGGACGCGATATAGCGTCCGTGGGACTTAAGGGGGTGGTAAGATTAAATTTATGTTATGTATTTGAATTTGGCAATAGTACGCTTATTTTATATAAAGATTGAAATATTTCTTGCCTTGAAATAATTGTTGTTTCTTGGTTTAGTACAATGGTTTAAACTTTAACTGAGTCTGTGCGGAGACTGTGCGGTGGATTTTTAATTTTGAAAATTAATCAATAAATATATTTTATGGAAATAAATCGTAAGTTAATCATTTTATATGAAAACTTTGATAATTGTGCGTCACTGACATTATTGACAGCATTGAAATTGCAGACTTTTGTCTATCTTCTAACCGGCCAGACCCAAGTGCAAGGCCTTTTGTTAAGATTTTTTTTTATATTATAATAATTAAATATTATTATAATAATTTATTATGGAGGGCCTCTACTCTCCATAGATTTTATGAACATAGTCAAAGACAAACTGAAATAGGTAATAATTTATATAAGATAATAAAATTATAATTTACATATGGTAGTGTGACATAAATCAAAATATTTGATAAAAATAATTTTATTTGTTCCTAAAGTTGTATAAACAAAGCCAGATGGGAGCAATGTTGCTGTAGCAAAATATTTTTAAGTTAATTACTGGCAAAGTATTTCCCCAGCATCAGACCACACATGCGCAATTATAAAGGGTCATGTCTTTCTAAGGAAGTCGACAGGCCTTGGATTTAATGCACGTATGTTGATTTTTCGAGGATAATTCTCTGTCATGTGATCCGATTTCAAAAATTGTTCTTTTGTTTGAAAGGTAGGTGGCAGGTGTCTTTAATGTAATCTCATAGAAATTTCAAGTCTAATAAACACAAAGTTAGTTAAATTTCAAACTGAATTCGGAAATGTTTTTGGATAATTAAAAAAAAGTTGTCACAATAGAGATCTCATTATATTTTTTTTTGTAGATTTTATAGTAATGTTAGTATCATGTAAAAAATTGTTTTGGAATGTTCAATTTGGGCTCTTTTAAATGATACCCCACTTGACCTAGTCACTAGACTTTGCAATATTGGGCATTTTCCATAGTTATTAAAAATTAAATATAAAAAGAATACTTTCAATGTGTCTGGGTTAGCGTTGTTCATAAGTATTCCAAATTTCAAATAGATAGCTGAAGTGCTTAAGCGGGGGATGTGGGTTTGCCAGCGTTTCTTGCGTCGGCGCACGGAGTGGCTGGTCTTGTCTCTAGAATTTTAAATTACCATGGAGACGGGGTCACCATTCCGTTTGTTGACGATGCACTGGCGCGGTGGAGGACCCACTTCCCATTGGCGACATTGCCCGAAGCTCCGCAGGTCCAGCGGGCATGGGACAACGTGGGGGCCAAGAAAATGCTAGCGCGGCTCATTGGTGCGGTCACAGGGGTGTACTTAGCTAGACTCCGGTCGGTGTCGAGGGCAGATGCGGGGGTGTGGCTGCTGGCTCTGCCTGCTCCTCACTTTGGAACTCTCCTGGACAGTGACTCAATGCGTGTGGCAGTGGCGCTCCGCGCCCGTACCCTGCACTCCTTTTTCACTCGGGGGAATCCCCGGCAGTCAAGACAACACGCGTCGTGATACGCCCGCGTCCGCACCCCTTCTTCACTCGGGGTAAACCCCGGCAGTCAAGACAACACGCGCCGTGAACGCACGTTTGTGTCGTGTAGCGCCCGCGCCCGCACCCCTTCTTCACTCGGGGAAACCCCGGCAGTCAAGACAACACGCGCCGTGTACGCGCGTTTGTATCGTGTAGCGCCCGCGTCCGCACCCCTTCTTCACTCGGGGGAAACCCCGGTAGTCAAGACAACACGCGCCGTGAACGCGCGTTTGTATCGTGTAGCGCCTGCGTCCGCACCCCTTCTTCACTCGGGGGAAACCCCGGTAGTCAAGACAACACGCGCCGTGAACGCGCGTTTGTATCGTGTAGCGCCCGCGTCCGCACCCCTTCTTCACTCGGGGGAAACCCCGGTAGTCAAGACAACACGCGCCGTGAACGCGCGTTTGTATCGTGTAGCGCCTGCGTCCGCACCCCTTTTTCACTCGGGGTAAACCCCGGCAGTCAAGACAACACACGCCGTGAACGCGCGTTTGTATCGTGTAGCGCCCGCGTCCGCACCCCTTCTTCACTCGGGGGAAACCCCGGTAGTCAAGACAACACGCGCCGTGAACGCGCGTTTGTATCGTGTAGCGCCTGCGTCCGCACCCCTTCTTCACTCGGGGGAAACCCCGGTAGTCAAGACAACACGCGCCGTGAACGCGCGTTTGTATCGTGTAGCGCCCGCGTCCGCACCCCTTCTTCACTCGGGGGAAACCCCGGTAGTCAAGACAACACGCGCCGTGAACGCGCGTTTGTATCGTGTAGCGCCTGCGTCCGCACCCCTTCTTCACTCGGGGTAAACCCCGGCAGTCAAGACAACACGCGCCGTGAACGCGCGTTTGTATCGTGTAGTGCCCGCGACCGCACCCCTTCTTCACTCGGGGGAAACCCCGGCAGTCAAGACAACACGCGCCGTGAACGCGCGTTTGTATCGCGACAAACGCAAACATTACTGATTCGACTTGTTTAGTTTCGAGAAAGTTGGGACAATTTATAATTTATCGGTTTATAATAAAATAATAGCGGAATTTAGTGTGAGATCGTGAGTAGTCGTCGTCAAATATGCAGTATACACTGATTATTTTATTATTTTGTGACAGGTGGTGATACCAGCTTTTGAACATGAATATCGACATGGCTTCCAGCACGTAGTTCCAAAGTGAGTAACTTGCATATTATGACCTAATATTCGTTACAGTCAGCGTCAAATACTTTGTAGCAACCAAAGTAGCCAAATAGTTCGGTACACCATATATGGTGTACCGAACTATTTGGCCACTTTGACTGCTACGAAGTATTTGACGCTGACCGTACCACACCTGGCAAGGCGCGCGATTCAAAGTTTGATCAGTCGACTGAAGTTATAATAACGTTTATTTTATTTCCGATGTCTGAAGGCCTGGGCATGTTCGTAGTGAGAATCAGAAAATATTGCTCATCATCATCACAAGTAGATATACAATGGTGCAATTGGATGTTTTTTATTTATTTACTTGAATAACGTCGACGGCAAACGAGCATACGGCGCGCCCGATGGTAAGCGGGTACCGTGGTGTACAAGTCGGCGCTCTAAACGGCCGGTCCCCCGGCAGGAACGAGGTGTACTTCCGCTGGGGCGGCGGCACGGTGGTGGTGTGGCTGCAGAACGCGGCCGGCTTCGCGCGCTGGGGGCCCACCGACGAGCGCGTGGAGGCGCTGCTGGACGCCTGGCGGCCGCGCGCCAAGCTGCGCTCCCCGCCGCCCGCCGCGCCGCCCGACGCCGCGCCTGCTGTCGCCGCCACCCCCGCGTCCGCGTCCGCGTCCGCGCCCGCCGCGCCCGACAAGCGCCCCAACGACAAGGTGTAGAGGTTCATGGCGCTCCGAGCGGCCCACGTTCACCGAGCGTCCCAAGTGTCAATGGCGACCTGCATGGACACATTATGAACTAATTCATTTTCATAGTGGCCGTGCAATTTTGCAGCCGGGTGTACAGATTTGGAATCAGAAATGTAAGCGATGACTGCTGTGATCCCGAATGGTGAAATGCTCCTATGTAAAATTATACAATCATGTATGTGCGCGATTGGTCGTTTGCGCGACGCGACCGGTCGTCCGAGGAGCCCGTGAAGAAAAGTATCGAAAGCCAAAAGCTAGCCGAAATAGGATAGGAAATTGAAAAGGGTCTATTATTGAATCGAATAGAATTTATCCTAATTTACTCGGCTGGATACCGATATACAAATCCACTTAGAAAATTTACTAAAACTATAACGTCTACTAAAAGCCTTAATGCACTGGGGTTAAATTATGCGTGCAACAGTATACTTAACTAATACCGCTCCATCCCGTCCAAAAACTGTTCGAAAACGTTTGTCTTTCCTTTATACATGACTTGTTTTAAATAAATATACTTTTAATAACCCAAACCAAACCCTTTACCTGCATTTATCTTCAACAAGTTAAATTTACTAACATGTGAACAGCTAGTCCTGTCGTCCTACTAGCCTGAAATTATTTTCTTTCTATACTAACTTTAGGAATATTATTCAACTTCTTTTGATAAATTGACTTAAGATTTAATCGTATTACTGACTGTATGTATGTTACCTCCACAGTGCGCTACAGCTGTAAGTAATAATTAATCCTTGCCCATCGTGTTTTTATGTTCGTGTCATGCGTTTTTAGTCAGTTAGTACAGTCAGCGTCAATTACTTTGTAGCAGTCAAAGTGGCCAAATAGTTCGGTACACCATACTTAATATATGGTGTACTATTTGGCTACTTTGGTTGCTACAAAGTATTTGACGCTGACTGTACATAAAGTACCGAGTCTACTACTAGTAGTAGCATGACACATACGAATATTTCCGAGAAAATTATTATTATTATATAATTATAGGCGAGCAGCTATTTAGCTGATTAGCCTATGTCACACAGTGGCCTGTATTATACAGTTCAAAGTTTGTAAAGTCGTATCACATCACTAAGTAACTTCAGTCTAACTTATTGTTTAAAAGCCACTTGTCCAATCTGTTTTTAAAAACATTGATCGAGGGAGCAGTTACAACACTATCCGGTAAACGGTTCCAAGCCGCCACGACACGGTTGGACAAAGAATGATATGCAGCTTTAGTAGTAGTGGGAGTGCGAACAATTCTTAAGCTGTGACCTCGGGTCTCGCGGCTGATAGTTCTCTTGTTGATTATATCGTGAATGTCGGGGAGGTTGTAACAGTGGGTAACAATCTTAAAACACTCGATAAGGTCTCCTCTCGCTCTCCTGGCTTTGAGTGTGGGCAGCTTCAGTACCTTTAGCCTTTCTTCATAAGGTAGGCGTTTGAGCTTAAATGGAAAATATCCAGTGCGAAGTCCACTCCGTTAACCTATCCAAATCAGATTGCAGCTAACCAGAAGAAACATGAAGGTTAGCGAAGAACTTTCCATCATCTGCAAAGAAGCACGATTCTGACTCTATTAGTGCTATTAAGTCAGTCACAAATATTCCAAACAGAGTCGGAGATAAGACAGATCCCTGAGGTACTCCACTCAGCACATTTAGTGGTGAGACGGGCCGTCACCGACTCGCACACTGAAGGTTGTCTGACAGGTACCCTTCTATCCATTTTAGTAGCTTTCCACGGATTCCAAAATACTATGGGAAAAGATTATTCACTACAACCTGTATCTTTTGTTAATCAAGGGCCTTCAGTGTAGTTTAGATAAAGATTTGTGCAATAGGGAAGAGATATGTTTATACCTAATTTCGGCTAGTTTTTTGAGCGACACAAACCGTCAATGGACGTCGTTTCTCAGACATTTGAAGGGGTCGGGGAAGAGCTAAGGCACAATGTAGGAGTTTCTCGAGTAGTGAATGCAATCCCGAATTCGAGATCCCGGAATTTTAGGAATCCCGAGTAGATTTAAAAAAAAGTAAAATTCGATTGAATTAAAACGATAATAACGGCATGTTTGTGATGGTGACGATAATTAAAATAACATATTAATAGACAGAAAACAAAAACCTTTATTCTTTAATATTATTATATAACTAAATCATCATCAGTTTTTCTTGGAAATTAACAAAGGTAGTCAAAACAATAAGTATAACTGTAATAAGAATCAAAGCAATAAGGAATTAGAGAGTATTACAGGTGGTTTTGAAAGTGACTTCTTAAAAAACAAAGGGTATTAAGAGTTTTATCTTCTAAACGGCATCTTACATCCGTTGCAATGTGCCAGCTGCTGAGAACTGGACGTGTGTAGCGTCCCGTCAATCCCGAACGGGATCTCGTCATATTATACGTCGGGATTGATCCCGAAAAATTACACGGGATCTCGCGAGATCGGGATCCCGCGGGATCGGGATTGCGTTCCCTATTCTCGAGTCAATAATGTATTGTACCTTTATCAAAGTCCCTTTTTCACACTGCCGCGCTAAACATATCTGTACAGCAGAATAGTTATTTACGATACAAGTGCAGAAAATAGGAAATTCGCAACAAGTGTTGATAAATTACGACACGAGTCGAAAATCGACACGACTTGCGAATTACCTATTCGCACTTGTGTTTCTAGTTCCTCCTTCACGCGGCAGCGTTATTAATGCAATTTAATACATTTAACTGAAATCAAAGAGTCATTCTACCCAGCCAATTATCTCAAAAACAAATGATTTTTTAAAATTAATATTTTAAATATGGTATATGTTTGCAAATTGAATAATTTTGATTTGAGATACCGCTATGAGGGCAGTATTGATCTTAGAAGATAGGTAAAGTCTAAGAAAAATTGTAAAGTAGATGGTGCTGTACGGTCCACTAACATTTTGCATAAATTATGCGGTAAACTCTTTCAATTACTTACCACATAATATGCCCCCGTACATTAGTTTCACAGCGGGGATACTTTAACTATCAATATATATTAACTGTTTGATTTGATTAATATATAAATAATTTTGAGCATCTTTCTCTGACCCCTTCATATGCGTAGTATATTTGTGTAGGGTTGTAAAAAATGTGTTCTCTCGGATTAGGAAAGATGCTATATAGGTTTATAAGTGTATGTGGGTGATAGGTGGCGACGAAATGCTAATTTCGCTTATTATCTTTGATATTGTACACACAAAATCTGAATGCGGCACTTTGTAGAGATTACCTACAAAATCGAGTGTATGTATGTTTTGTACATAATGATAAATTTGTATCATGTATATACATATTATTTAGTTGTAAAGATAATTTCGATTATCATTTTTTTAGTTATTTTAAGAGCCACATCTCTGTTGTATAGTTCGATAAATATATTGTTTTGATTGTTCATCATTATATTTTTGAAAAAAAAAGTCATTTTATTTATAAAGTCCCCCTAAAACTTAAGTGAAAAAAGCGAGTGGGCTATATGCTATTTAGGTTCTGCCCCACGCCTGCCCTGCTGTGCACAAGTCACTGACTATGAATGTCGAAAATAAAATTGGAGTCTTAATCCTTTTCCAGGCTGAAAGTGTAATCTAATTTGAACCTTAAATCGGAATGCTAAAACGGACGGACGGACAGCGGAGTCTCAGTAATAGGGTCCCGTTTGACCCTTTGGGTACGAAACCCTAAAAAGCAACTTTGTTCACTGATTGCAAAGAATAAAGGCATCCTTTTCGAGCAGGTGATGTTGAAAATAATAATAGACAGCATCAAATTGCTTTCATCCAATACATCAAGACTTAAGTTTTTATTTTAATGATTCAAAAAAATTACACAGCATTATAGCGAACTAATACACTGTGAAATTTATAATAGACAGTATTTGTACAAACTAGGTACATGATACAGTCTAGAAAGGAAAAACAGAACAAATGTAAGAAAGAAGACTAACATTAGACAGAAGATTCTCGCTTAATCGTCTCACAGAACTTCATACAGGGCCGGATTTAGGGGAGGGGGATTTGCCATGGGACATAGTGCGTGTTTTAGGCACAGCTAATAGGTGACGACGTCGTGGTCGGAAATTAAATTGGGCCTTAGCCAGAGATGGACGAACAGGCGTACGAGCTGTGCAACCAGTTCAGGGCAGTCAGAGTTCCCCCGTAACAGCGCGGCTGACATGGGCGATGACTCGCGAGTGCGACGCGGCGCGGCGGCCCAACGGCATTCGGAGCGGAGATCGCCCACTTAGGACACTTCCATAGGTATCAAAGGATTGAATTCACCCGCGCCGCGCCGCTTCGCGTTCGCGAGTTATTCGCTTAGGTAAGACATTACATACAGTAGTCAATAGCCCGTAGTTACGCCTCACCTCTAAGGAATTAATTCCTTAAACCCTAAAACGCCAAGCAAGAACTTTGATGGGTACAAATATGGGTAATACCCGTTAACCTTTTTGTATTAGAATCGCAGAAAGGCTTTCTGGATTTTTTCCAGAAGCAAGAGTTACTTGACCTCATACGGGTTCCAAACCACCGATGCGGCTTCAACGCAGACGCGGGGACAAACGCAGTGTACACTAATTTAATAGCCCTGACGTCATCGAAATCTCGCGAAGATACGACTTTTACACAGTAACCGAACGCCGGCGCCGACCGCAGGTGCGCCGAAACAACGTGACGGCTATAACAGTTTTGATACTTTCGCAACTTATGCATAATATTTAGTTTGGTTAAAATAAAACTTTCGATAAATTTTGTATATAATCGTTATTATATATTCTTTATGAATTCATGTAGTACATATAAAGTCTATTGCACTAAATATATAATATACGGTGTTGAAACAAATATTGGGCTCTGGCGGGAAAGTGCCTTAAAAGTCTTAAAACCTTAAGTTAGCTCATTTTACTTAAAGGAAACATTATTTTATTTTTTTAAAGAAATAAAAATGCATTGACAGTTTTTTTTTAATTCGCTGGTATTGCCTGGGAATCGAACAGCCTAAAAATAAAACTTTTGCTATTTTATTCCACTAGTCGATACAGTTCGTTAATGTTAAAAAAAAATCCAAGAAGCATTAGGTCTTACACTCATCTGTCATACAAAATATCCATAAAAACGAACATTTGGTCTCGATTTCAAGACTATGGAAGCGGATTTAAAATAAAAACCGGTAAGGCGCGAGTTCGTTTTATTCGCGCACCGAGGGTTCCGTACAAACTTTGACGTGTAAGTATAAAAGTGAAAAACTTTTGATCAGAAGTACCTATACTAAGTATAATTGTATCGACCATCCATCGGCAAATCGTCTAACTAATTTACGCGTAATGCACGTATGTTGGTTTTTCGACGATAATTCTCTATCATGTAAACCGATTAAAAAAATAGTTATTTAATTTGAAAAAAGGTGCCTTTAATGTAATCTCATAGAAATTTCAAGTGTAATAAACACACGTAAAGTTGGTTAAATTGCATACTAAATTCGGAAATGTTTTTTGTTTAAGGTTTTAAGGACGACACGATAGCTAGGGTCTCCTTTTTAGCTTGGGCAAAACGGCTTTCATGATGAATACCTACTAGTAATTTCTGCACAAAAACATAACTGTGAAATGAGAACCAAGTTCAATATTAAGAATATGTATCGCTGTTGGTCCGCCGACAAAAAAGTTGTAATCTGTATGGGTTCCAAGTTCTGTGATGTGTAGAAAATCTTGAAATTATAAAGGATTCGACTTGGCTTAATTTGAATTCCACGTTTATAATACCTATTACTACAGTTGTAATGTGATTTGTAGACATAAAGCTGATCATTTTTGGATTGGCACCGACTTCAACCATATCAGTTGGTAACGCATTTTATCCTTTTTGAAGTCGGTTTACTTTTTTTGTAATAAGTTTTTATTTTACAGAAGTGCTGGTGGCCTAGCGGTAAGAGCGTGCGATTTGCAATCCAGAGGTCGCGGGTTCAATATCAATATCATTTGATATTTACCAGTCGCTTTTCGGTGAAGAAAAACATCCTGAGGAAACCGGACTAATCCCAACAAGGCCTAGTTTTACCCTCTGGGTTGGAAAGTCAGATGGCACTGATGGCAGTCGCTTTCGTAAAAACTAGTTAGTACCTACGCCAAATCTTGGGATTAGCTGTCAAGCGGACCCCAGGCTCCCATGAGCCGTAGCAATATGCCGGGACAATGCTAGGAAGAAGAAGAAGTTTTTATTTTACCAATTTTAATTTTAAGGCATTGTTAAGTGCTCATGAGTGACGCGTGACGCATGAATGAATTCACAATCATCTTTTACACTAAGTTCGTTCAATTTAATAAATAATCTGGATTTTCCTCGAGTCCCTCTGGGAAATCATTCCTGCCACTACTCTAAATCTATCATCCGCCCAGCCACTGACCCAAACCCTCAACCCTCCGATCACCCGACCTCACAGCACATCAACCCCTGTCACTCACCGCCCCTCAACCCACTAACTTCTGAAAACCGTGACTCAAGCCCCTGTGTACCTCACAAACCTCTCACACCTACCACTCACCTCTTATTTCCAATACTACCTACATTAACCCTTTTCCAGGCCGCACCAATCTACAAGGTTTTCCCAAAAAATCCTAATATATTCCAATTAATCCAGCTTTGATGATTCAGTTGAAGACAAGTAACATTTCCTGAAAGTGTAATCTAATTTGAACCTTAAATCGGAATGCTAAAGTTGAAATTCTAATGGCGCGTATGTGGTCGATAAATCGTACTATGCCTGGAAAAGGGTGAAAAACCGTAATAGACCCAATTATAAGAGGGAAGTTCCATATATCGCTCGTGCCCTTCATAATCAGTAAGCAGTACCACGAGTTTGACATTGATATATTCGCTAGCGTAAATTACTTTCCATGCATCTCGCTCATACTGGCATCCTATTAGTGCGAGCGAGATGTATAGAAAGTAAGTTACGAACACGTCAGCTAATATGTAGAGTCAAACTCGTGGTAAGGCTACAGTTGCACTAAATTAAATTGGTAGTTTTCGAGAGGAAATGCATGAGTTGCATAAGAATACCACCATGTAATAATCACCATACATGTGCCTTTAAAAATTGAGGAGTCCCCTCTATTCCTCGTGGATCCCATCATCAGATCAGAACCAAAAATTTTATGGTACTCCTTTCAAAGGGAACAATATAAATAACTCAAATCGGACCACGGGTGTCGGAATAATCGGTGAACATATTACAATAAAAAAAATCATCATCATTATCATCAAACAATCATCATCTTCAGATCCACTTCATCAAATTGATGGTATTGAGAGAAAATTCTCGATTCAATCGTGAATAGTGATGTTGAAATCACTATACATCACGATTCACGATCAGGTTGATGTGTACTCTTGACCACCTCCCGGTCTCATCATCAGACTCTGAGTACAGTCAGCATCAAAAGTAGCGGATCAAATAACGTTTCATAAGTATCTCATTCTGTAACAGCTTAACAAAAAGTGATGTCTTTAACATAGAACAACTAAGACTGTAAAAGATATACTTTTGAGCACGAATTTTAGAAATTTATCTATTTGGAAAGTTATCCGAAATATCAGATACTTTTGGCGCGTTGTTTCATACGCTACTTTTGATGCTGACTGTACCATCTTGTGATAAAGATCTTGTTGAGACGAATTGAACGAGCCCAAACATGAAGTAGATTCACGATCTGGTTGATGAGTATTCTTGACCACCTTCCGGCTTCATCATCAGACCCTGAGTACAATCTTGTGTCAAAGATCTTGTAGAAACGAATCAAACGAGCCCAAACAATAAGTGGATTCACGATCGGGTGATGAGTACTCTTGACCACGTTCCGGCTTCATGATCAGACCCTGAGTACCATCTTGTGTCAAAGATCTTGTTGAAACGAATCAAACGAGCCCAAACACTAAGTGGATTCACGATCAGGTTGATGAGTACTCTTGACCACCTTCCGGCTTCATCGTCAGACCCTGAGTATCATCTTGTGTCAAAGATCTTGTTGAGTTGAGACGAATCCAACAAGCCCAAACACAAAGTAGATTCAGGATCTGGTTGATGAGTACCCTTGACCACCTTCCGGCTTCATCATCAGACCCTGAGTACCACCTCGTGTCAAAGGTCTTGTTGAGACCGTAATGTATACGCATAAGAATATAAAGTCCTTTAAGAAACTGTTTAATATCCATAGTTATAATACGCGAAATAAACATAAGTTAGTAGTCTCCAAGTTTCGTCTACAGAAAGTTAAAAAATCGTTCATGGGAAACTGTGTAACATTTTATAACAAAGTACCCTTAGAGGCATGGAACCTGCCCTATACTTCATTCAAGCAATACGTCAAAAATGCACTTCTCAAAAAGGGATACTATAAAATAGATGACTACTTGGGAGACACGGAATCATGGCCAAGTATCCAGTCTCAAAAGCTGTAATAGTTTTGCGTGCAGTGTCCCGGAGAGGCATATGGCGCTGTTGTTTCTAGCTGTTCAACCTTATGTATTAATGTTTGTTATGTTTTAGTTATTTTGATGATTACATTGACATATTAAATACATAGTAGTTATGTATTCTGTAGAACTAGTTTTAAGATTGTTAGCTTAACAGTCTCTTGACGTGAAATATGTATTTCATACAATTTTTTATTTTTTTTATTCTTTGACATTTGGAGAACCTTTACACCTCCAAATCTTATTATTGTGTATTATTATTTTTCTCAGACCGTGGGGACCTTATACATCTCCAAACTTAATGTATTAACCGTGGAGACTATACGTCTCTGTCATATTGTATAATATACTTGACTTGGTACATACTAGTTATGTACAGAATGTAGCATTAGTTTATGAGACTGCTAGTTTAACAGTCCAGACGCGGTTTATTTATTTAGTATAAATTTTATTTTGACACTTGGAGAGACTTTACACCTCCAAATTTTATTAATATTAGTACTCTGACATTGGGGACCTTTTACATCTCCAGATTTAATGTGTTTTTAACCATAGAGACTATACATCTCTATTGTATTGTAGTAATTATTTATTTTAAGATTATTATAATGTAATGTTTACCCAGGTATTGGCTGTTGTATTTATAAAATGTTGTTATCTATTTTTCATGTCACTATATGATGTTACTGTAAATGTTGTATTGACTTGTAAAAGAGCCCTTGAGGCCTACTTGCAGAATAAAATTTTGAATTTTGAATTTTGAATTTTTGAGACGATTCAAACAAGCCTTAATACTAAGTGTTTTTGTAAGACGGTTCATGAGTATCATCTACCACCTTCCAGCTTCATGATCAGACCCTGGGTAATACCTCGTGTCACAAGTATTGTTGAGACAAATCATGTATATCATCATATCTACCCTGTTAATTTTAGGAGTATAATACTTATAATTTAGATTAGAGAATCAAATACAAGCAGCACAAGGATCAAATCGCAGGTTGTCGCAGTTTACACGCACACAGTAGAGTGATACCACTCTGTATATACACGTCGTGCGAGGCACACAATGATAAATAACTTCGTAACAAGTTGATGCGTCGGCGCGCAGCCGAGCGACATAGGTCTTAACCTCTACAAGCGCTCCCGCGATACTAAGGACGCGAGCGTGCGGCACCGGTAATTATACGAGAAGAGGCATTTAAAAAAAATCATCAACCGATCCTTGCTTCTTTCGCACCAAAGTAGCTTTGGTGTGAGTGGCCTTTCCATCCTTTCTGGATTTTTGGCGGTTTCTGGTCGCCGCCCGTGACGACGGGCGGGTCTTTCTTGTGCCCGTTACAAAGGGCGAGGGCTTCTGGGCCATGGTCGGCCGGAGGCCGATCATGGCTTTGTTGTTGTTGTTGTCTCTCCTTCTCTTCTAAAATGGCTGACGGGGCCAGTCCGGGCTGCCCAGGAGCGCGATCAGTGCGTCGACCTCTTGTTCAGCGGGGGACGGCGTGGTTCTGGCGGCTGGAGCCGGCGTTGGCGGCGAAGGTGGAGGTGCAGCGGAGGGTAGAGCTGGCGCTGCCTGGATTGAGGTGGCTGAGGGCACTGGCTTCTTTTTCGTCGGAGACCCGGGCTCTCTCGCCTGCCGCGGTCTTGACATCCCCCTTTGGGTGGGGGGGTTTGCCGGCGCCATCAGGGTTGATGGCGTCGACTCTTCCACCGTGGGCTTCTCGATCGCGGCGTTGGTTAGAGGTCCCGGGCGGGACAGGGCCGAGAAGTAAGATTTCCCGGCCTTCCATAATCTGTAGGCCTTCTTGAATGCTGGGCAATTCTTGTGGTTTCCAGGGTGGGTTTATGGTTTGCGCCAGTCGAGCGACTAGGATGCGATCCCGATCCAGTAGCTCGAGAGGGGCAAGTCGGAGCTGAGCTTCCCGCGGGACCGGCGAGAAGGTGCGTCCAGGGGCTGCGTCGGCCGAGTGTCACGGCTTTGGGGAGCCGTCGGCGGGAGCGGTTGTTGCGGCATCCTTGATTTCGGCGATCTCGTCGTCGAAATCGGCGTCTGGCTGCGACGTCGTTGGCGTAGGTGGGTGCGAAAACCCGCTTTCTCTCTCGGGATAACTCAAAAACAGCTAAACTGATCATGTCCGCTATAGTTTTCATTTAATGTCTTTCTTAAGCTCTACTTCCAAGATTTTTTCCATATTTTTTGGACCTACGGTTCAAAAGTTTGAGGGGACACATTTTTTTTTGCTTTCTGACCGATTATCTCCGAATATATTCACGTTATCAAAAAATGTTTGTTGAAGACCCCTATTAGTTTTTAAAGACCTTTCCAACGATACCCCACACTGTAGGGTTGAAGCAAAAAAAAAATTATTCACCCCCACTTCACGAGTAGGGGAGGTACCCTAAAAAAAATTTAATTTTTAGATTTTATTGTATGTACGACTTTGTCGGATTTATTGATTTATATATCCATGCCAAATTTCAGCTTTCTAGGACTAACGACCACGGAGCAAAGCCTCGGACAGACAGACAGACATGGCGAAACTATAAGGGTTCCTAGTTGACTACGGAACCCTAAAAATGTAGTTAACTAATGTTGAAGTACAGGATATGTGTAATACAAAATTACCAGTTTTAGCAGTCCAAACTTTACGGAATTTACAAATAAGAGCTTTAAAATCAGTCCTTTACGCAAGACGTGCTAAAAAAACTAGTACTTGTTATTTCTAATAGTTAACAAAAGGTGTACAATTTCATGCACTAAATCTATCAATTTGACATTTTTGCGACTAAAATCGATACCGGCCTCTTAAAGTATCAAGTACAGTTGAAAACTTTTTTGGTTTGATCTTTGGTGGAGGCTTTGATTTGAATATTTTACTTTTCAATGAGATGGATGATGGGTTAATTCGCAACAGTTAGGAATAAATTATAAACAACTTCGGGAAAAAATGTATAATTCATCAAATGTGTAATTATGTCGCTAACAATATTGAAAGTGACGCCCTAAAATATAGGCGGATTTCTAAGTGACTTAAAATATGGTTTACGCTTTCCACATTACTCTAATACTTCAAGTTCATAAGCCAAGTCTCGTCACAAACAAAATACAAATGTGTGTACGTTCTTGGCAAATTATGAGGCAAAAACCCTAATAAATATGCTTCTGTCTTAACGAGCTTATACTTGGCCGCAATCTACTGATTCAAGCCGTAAAACTAAGGTTGTAAAGTAAAAATAAGGACACATTTATTGTACAAGATGTAGAAATTAGATTGATTCTAATTCAAGCACCATGCACATCCCAAAGCCAAAATAAGTTTTTAACACCAAAATGTACAGTCAAGTATAAAATCTCAAAAAGACACCATTCTTGGTTGTCGCTAATTATTTTAAGATTTATAACTCGATTATACTGTAACGACAGTAAGTACTACTTCCAAGTAGTAGTTATATATATTCGTTCCAAACTTTGACATTAAATATACATTTTGATACGAAAAATTGAGATCTGAACTCAGCTTATTTAATTTACATTTTACATGTCACACCTAAATCTACACCCTATACCAGATATATCTGTAACTATAAATAAATTTAATTACTCCTAAAATTCATATGTTTCAGCAGGTAAATCTGAATAGAGACCGACTAACATAGAAACCAAAATTAACATTTAAAACTTTCGCGTTTTGAAACCATTTTAAAACAGAGATCCGTTTTAAAATATGAAACAAAATTAAGTATTGTAATTGCAAGAGAAGAAATGCCACTTAATTAAATGCGGCAAGTACGGCATCAACCGAAACCAATGCTTAGGCCCGATTTCCTCCTACGCTGACATCGGTCACGTATGACAAAGAAAGCCTTCATTTTCTCCAACTTTGACATCGGTCGAGCGTACAAATTAACACATGATGCTCACGACGGCATGTGTGTATAGCCAACCCGTCAGCTTTGCACTGAGCGCGCGATCTGTGGTGTATAGCGCGCCAGCGCACCGACGCACGCGGCGCTGACGACCGAGAACGACGTCACCGTTGCTGTGCGGTGGGTGGCCCATACAAAAATTGTGTAAATCGTACGCTTGACCGATGACAGCGAAGGAGGAAATTAAGCCTTTGAGGAATAGCAACGGCCGGGAAGTCAGGAATTGCTTGAAGGGTATGAAAATCAAGGTAGAGCGGTGCAAGATCCTGGAAGAAAATTACCTAATATACTAGTCAAGCAATACCTCTTCCTTTCCAGGTTTGTAATGCTTTTCTCGAAAAAATACATGGAAATTATAACTCGTGTCAAAACTATAAAATCCATTGCAGAAATTGCACATTCATTAAATTTTAAAATTAATGTTTTGAGAGTTGTAAGCCTACGGTAGGTATTTCCGTGCATGATTGAGAAAAGATAATAGAAAAATCTTCTTCTTCCTCGCGTTGTCCCGGCATTTGCCACGGCTCATGGGAGCCTGGGGTCCGCTTGACAACTAATCCCAAGATTTGGCGTAGGCAGTAGTTTTTACGAAAGCGACTGCCATCTGACCTTCCAACCCAGAGGGTAAACTAGGCCTTGTTAGGATTAATCCGGTTTACTCACGATGTTTTCCTTCACCGAAAAGCGACTGGTAAATATCAAATGATATTTCGTACATAAGTTCCGAAAAACTCATTGGTACGAGCCGGGGTTTGAACCCGCGACTTCCGGTTTGCAAGTCGCACGCTCTTACCGCTAGGCCACCAAATAGAAAAATAGGTACATATTCAAATTATTTCGACAACACATTTAGTTGAAATTTATCTGCGCCACTCGCTGACTGAATAAGCCTGCAGGATGCAGTTTTAAGTTACCGAGTTAAAAAAACAATGTGTTTCATCTGAATCTAACGTATATACTTATCCAAGCCACGAGAGCCCTCAACCTATTTATGTAATTACAAAACTCAACTGTGAGTTTTTGCTTGTATGTCCTATAGAACAGGGTTTCATAAACTCTACCCCCCGAACCAACTTATACCAGATGCTGCGAAACACAAGACGAAAACTAATTTGTATAAAAAAAAAGTTTGGTTATAGGTACAGTCAGCGTCAAATACTTTATAGCAACCAAAGTAGCCAAATAGTTCGGTACACCATATATTTAGTATGATGTACCGAACTATTTGGCCACTTTGACTGCTACAGAGTATTTGACGCTGACTGTACTTGTCGCGAACCCGTTTACGATCAATGGCAAAGCCCTAGGAATGAGAATGAGTCTCATTCATTCCCTAGGAACCCTACCTTACCCTAAGCCCTGAGAACCCGTGCCCTTGATAAGGGGTCGGCAAACTTTTAAGAAGAAGAGCCAACGGCAGTAGAAATCACCAGTTTTAGGAATCTGAGAGAGCTGCAAATGTTGTTTTGAGTTTTCAGTGGTCTAACGACTCTAATTGTGATTTATTTTGTCACTTGAAGAGCTAACTAAATTGACACTTCATTAATATAGGTCACGTCATAAATTCGAATAAACGACTCGCGGTGGGCCGCTGGGGTCACTAAGTGGTATAAATAACAGCTTATTAGGTGGGGCTCGCGCAGCTCACAGCGTTTAGCGCAGACATAAAAAAGGAGTTACAAAGAAAATTACAATAACTGGCTATTACGCCGATGCGGTTTCCGCACGCCACTTGGATGTGCGGGTGAGACAACGCTATGCACGACTATAACCATGTCCAACTCGCACTGCGGAAGACCGCCTAAGTGAAACATTTGCAGTTTCATATATGATCATATAAAGTATAATTAAAATAAAAACATTATAAAGCTATATTAAAACTTACAGCACATTTATAAAAAACATTATAATTTTGACTGTTTGATAAAAGAGAAGATTCCGGAAAATAAATCTACGGCTACCTACAACCTTTTCTACAAAACACCATCAATATTTTATTCCACTTCCAAACTAAACCGAAAATATTACAGTATTTCGTTAAATTCTCAAAAAATTTAACAAATATACGAGGTACGTCAACTTGTCTAGTTACAATTAACTTATGCGTAAAATAAGCAATTAGTTTTTAAGTTTAAACGCATCCATTGCAAAAATAATTGCCCATGTGTTCATAAAATTAAGTGTAATGTTAATTTTAAATCTTTAAATTAGGAGTTACATAAGAGGTGCACATCTTACTTATTAACATTGAACAACTTTGAAAACCATTATTTAATTATACTCCTCATCTTCGTCCATAGCAAAATCAACGCCAGAGTCGACCGCGCAAACTGGGCTGTGAAAAAAAATGCGTTTATAAATAAGACTGACACATAAATTTTATCAAAATGGAGTGTGTGATTAGATTGACTCAATTGCTGTAACTTACTAAACGTTCGAACTGTATGACTGTACTACTAACTGGCACCCAAGTAGGGCTGCCATCTCGAATTTCGCCAAACCCGGACATTTGGCGTAAATCGCATTTTTTCCCCGGACGAGTCCGAAAATAATATTTTTAAAAAACAAGACCTTTAATTTTACATGTAGTTTTAATGTGCTTCCTTACATGAAAAGTGTCCGGGTTTTCCCCGGACACTTGACACCCCCCCCGGACGGCCTCCAAACTAGGACAAATCCGGGAAAACCCGGACGGAGTGCAGCCCTACACCCAAGGCATCCATAGAACTCAATTCCTACTGGCTTGCCTAAGTTGAGACATTGTAGCCCCTTATCCTACAGCTTTCAAAGTAAACAGGCGGGCCCACAGAGAGTCAGCGAGCGAGCACGTACGTGCGAGGCAATTTCTTCGCGCACAAAACGGCCAGTGTAGACGTGCCTCGGCCGAGGCAGCGCGCGCGTTTTCCTCGCCTGAGCGCGCTGCCTCGGCCGAGGCACGTCTACACTGACCGGTTTTTGTGCGAGAACATTGCCTCGCACGTATGCTCGCTCTGTGTGGACCCGCATAATGGCGATTAATTTCTGATTATGTAATGGATGTGTCATAGTTTTTCAGGTCGCTTTAATATAGACAGTTTTATGAAAACCGGCCAAGAGCATGTCATGTCACAATAGGCTTTGAACGAGTGCTATTCGTAAGTATCACGAACATAACAAGCAAAAGGAAGTTTAGGGAGTACCTTCACAGCGCTTTGTGCGACATCTTACTCGCGATAATTCAAAAAAGGTTTAACTGATTATGTTTGCTATAGTTTTTATTGAATATCCTTACTAATTTATATTTTCACGATTATTTTCATATTTTTTGGATCCATGGTTCAAAAGTTAAGAGTGGTAAGGTGAGGTAGGGGAACCGCGCCATGCCGCCTAAGTGCGCCTACCTTGAATATATCGAAAACTGCTTATATACTACTAATATTACTAGTATTCTACAACACTTAGAGTGGCATGGCGCACTTCCTCTACCTCACCTTAACTACTGGAAAAAAAACACACTAGTTAGCACCACTGGTAAAAGGTGGGAAAAAAAAAATGCCAGTAGTTACCATTGGCAACAACTTGGTGGTAACTAGTGGGAGTGTCCCACATATTTCTTCTTTCGGAGCAAATATTTCCGAAAAAATTTATTTCTCACCATAAAATGTTCGCTGAGGGCTCCTATTTGTTTTGAAAGACCTATCCAATGGTACCCTATCAAATTTTTTTTAGCTTTTATTTTACCACGTTGTCGGATTTATTGATTTACGAGGGTGGATTGAAAAATTCGCGGCCTGAATATTAAAAACAAAACCGAGGTTTTTTAATTTATTTTTATTTTTCTACATAACCCCCGTCGAGTTGAATGCACTTGTTCCATCTGGATTCCAGAGCCATTACGCCACTTTTGAAGAAGCTTTCCTCGAGACCTTCAAAATAGGCATCCACCTCGGCTTGGACCTCGGCGTTGCTTGAAAATTTCATACCACCCATATGTTTTTTTTTAAATTGGGGAACAGATGAAAGTCCGATGGTGCTACTTAAATCGGGTGAATAGGGTGGGTGGGGCAATAACCCACATTTGGCAATCTCCGCCATCGATTTTAGTGACGTGTGAACACGTGCATTGTCCTGGTGGAAGATAACTTTGTTTGTTAACATTCCAGGTCTTTTTATCTTCAGAGTCTCGCGTAATCTGCGTAATAACTCGCAATAATAGTCGGAATTTATAGTTTTACCTCTCTGGAGACAGTCAACCATTATTATTCCCTTTGCATCCCAGAAAACAGATGCCATGACTTTATTGGCCGACAAAATTGCTTTGGCTTTTTTGGGAGGCGGAGATCCAGGACGAACCCACTGCTTCGATTGCTGTTTGGTCTCTGGTGTATAGTGGTGGACCCACGTCTCGTCCATAGTTACAAATCTGTCCAAAAAGTCTTGAATATCGGCTTCATACAGGTCTAGACATTCACGTGAATTAGTACGGCGAGCGATTTTTGTTCCACTGAAAGAAGCCTCGGGACCAATCTCGCCGACACCTTGGAAAAACCTAATTCGTTAACTATAATATTTTGAGTTCTTTCATAAGAGATGCCTACGATGTCAGCTATTTCCCGCACCTTTAATCGCCGATCTTTCATTATCATTTCGCATATAATTGCCACATTGTCCGTGTTAGTCACCGTTGTTGGCCTCCCGGGACGAGGGTCATCTGCGATACTATCTCGTCCACGCTTGAATTCAGCTGCCCATTTTTTCACCATCGTATATGATGGACAGGATTGCCCTAATGTACTTTGCATATCATCATAAATTTGCTTCGGTGTCAATCCTTTTTTATGCAGGTATTTAATTACAATACGCTGCTCTAATTTCTCCATTTTCACGATATCTACCGACACGTAACTTTAAATATGCCGTAAAATTGCTTTAAATATAGACGCCAATTGAAATTTTGCGGGAAGACAGTTGAATAATGACAGTTCAAAATGGCGGCAGCAAAAAGAAAAAAGTTTTTTTTTAATTGGCCAGGCCGAGAATTTTTCAATCAACCCTCGTATATAGGTATCCATACAAATTGAATTTCCATGCGAAATTGCAGCTTTCTAGCACTAACGATCACCGAGCAAAGCCTCGGACAGACAGGAAATGGCGATAATAGTTGACTATACGTTGACGGAACCCTAAAAAACGAAAGGTTAATATTCAACACGGTTAGCTACTTTTGGTGATCAATTTCGCGAGTACCTTTTTATGACAAGGTACCTTGTCGACGAAAATACGCTAGGCCCTCTGATCCAAATACTTTTTAATTATATTTCTGTAGTCGATAAAACTAAAAATGCCGGAACAAGAGTTCATTGAATTTTCCCTAATTCTCACGAATCTTGCCCCCTTTAGGCTAAGAATACTAATCGAGTGAAAAATAATAATTTTAATACAATTCACAAACCTCATAGCTCTGCATGTAAAAAAGACAATCCGTTTGAGCTTCTTGTTGTAGAAGAAGTAGTTGAAGACCCAGAGGCAGCCGGGCTCGCCGAAGGGGTCGCTGGCCAGGTCGGGGCTGTAGCTGTAGATGCGGCACTCGGGCAGCGCCACCTCCTCGTCCACGGCGGCCCACAGCGCCGCGCGCAGCCCGCGCCAGCGCGCGCCGCCCACCGGCGACAGTGCGCCGTCCACCGCCGCCTGCACCCAGCTCAGCGACGGCTCCGCACTGAACTCGCTGCTCTGTTCATAACAAACATTCTTTTATTTTTTCAACTCTAACAGTCCATGTATAAAGAATAATTTTTTGCAGGCTAGTATACATTTTAACAAGGAATGTGTTAAACTATTTATGGAAACATCAAGGTTGACGAAACAGCAAGGCAGACCAAAACAGAAAAAAAAAACAGGTATGAACCCTAAATAAATATATATCAAATTGCTAGTTACCTTTGCCATTGAAAAATCATAATCTGGAAAGGCAGAATTCAGCGTTGCTATTAAATAGAAGAGTGTCTTGCGTGAGATGGTGTCACACAGCACACCATCCTCATCCCCAGACAAGCTCCGACTGCAACATTACAGAACAACTCAATTAAATTATCTCACATTTATACTCTGCGGTGGCATCATGGTTCCATTTTTATCGCTTGTCAGTATGCCCGTCACTTTCACGCTTACATACTTGTTAGAACGTGACAGGCATGGTGACAAATGATAAAGAGACGACCATCTTAGCCCTACTGTGTAGCACCTACTTTATACAGATGAATGTAAAATGTTTTACTCGTTTTTAGGGTTCCATAGCCAAATGGCAAAAAACGGAACCCTTATAGATTCGTCATGTCCGTCTGTCTGTCCGATTATGTCACAGCCACTTTTTTCCGAAACTATAAGAGCTATCCTGTACAAACTTGGTAAGTAAAAGGAATTCTATGAACCGCATTAAGATTTTTACACAAAAATAGAAAAAAAAAAACATCAAATCAGGTCTTCAAAAATGATATTGAGGTTTCTAATATCATTTTTTTCTAAAATGAATAGTTTGCGCGAGAGACACTTCCAAAGTGGTAAAATGTGTGCCCCCCCGTAACTTCTAAAATAACAGAATGAAAAATCTAAAAAAAATATATGATATACATTGCCATGCAAAGTTCAACCGAAAATTGGTTTGAACGAGATCTAGTAAGTAGTTTTTTTTTAATACGTCATAAAATTTAAAAAAAAAAATTTTTTCATCACTCCCATACGTGTGGGGTATCTATGGATAGGTCTTCAAAAATGATATTTAGGTTTCCAATATCTTTTTTTTCTAAACTGAATAGTTTGCGCGAGAGACACTTCCAAAGTGAAAAAATGTGTCCCCCCCCCCTGTAACTTCTAAAATAACAGAATGAAAAATCTAAAAAAAATATATGATATACATTACGATGCAAACTTCCACCGAAAATTGGTTTGAACGAGATCTAGTAAGTACTTTTTTTAATAAGTCATAAAATAAAATAAAAATTTTTTTCATCAAACCCATACGTGTGTGGTATCTATGGATAGGTCTTCAAAAATGATATTGAGGTTTCTAATATAATTTTTTTCTAAACTGAATAGTTTGCGCGAGAGACACTTCCAAAGTGGTAAAATGTTGAACGAGATCTAGTAAGTACTTTTTTTAATACATCATAAATGGTACGGAACCCTTCATGGGCGAGTCCGACTCGCACTTGTAATAAAAAGCTACCTCTTTTCAGGTGATTCTAAGCTAAGAGGTACTAAAGATGACCATGATGCATATCCATACTTTTCTATAAATAAATAATTAAATTAAGATTGTATCCCTAAGGTATACATATATTGCATTTACTTCATGGACAATTAATTTAGAGGTTGCAATATTCTTACCCCCGGAGTTACATACTATGTTTTTCATCACACTTGTGAAAAAAAAAACAAATTTTAAACGAAATAATTCTTAAATACGGTGTCATATCAAACGTATTGTCATTCTTTGACAGGTTAGACATTGAAGGCACAGACCTATTTGGCATTCAGCCATGATTGAAAATTATGTAAAAAAAATTTGAACTGCTATAAAATTAATCAAATGAAATATTTTTAAACATAATCAAACATATTAAATTATTAACGGCAGTATTTTAAAAGTAAAACTCATTTACACTATGTGGTTTGTATGAATTAGTGACATAATAAATAATAATAATAATTCACCTATATACGTCCCACCTGCTGGGCATAGGCCTCCTCTCATGTGCGAGAGGGCTCGGGCTATAGTCCCCACGCTAGCCCAATGCGGATTGGGGACTTTCCTCACGATGTTTTCCTTCACCGAAAAGATAGTGGTAAATATCAAATGATATTTCGTACATAAGTTCCGAAAAACTCATTGGTACGAGCCAGGATTTGAACCCGCGACCTCCGGATTGAAAGTCGGACGTCATATCCACTCGGCCACCACCGCTTCATACATAATAAATAAATAAAATTATAACTCCCTAGGGAGTTATAGCTTTTGTTTTCACATTTCATAACACACACACATTCACATTCCCACGGGAACAATATAGGCCTTTACTATTAGAAGTATTAGAACAAATTAAATTATTTTCAGAAAATATTTTAATTTGTTTATATTTGAAGTAGAAATACTACTATATAAATTATAAACTGAAATAAATGTCATATACTAAGAAAAAGTGACCAAGGCCTCCAGTGTCCCAGGCTGGAATCGAACCAGCATCCTCTGCTATTGCGGCAGGTGCCTGAGCCACTCGGGCACCGGGGTCACGGCAGCAGTTTAATCCTAATTGTGATGAATTTGGTTATAAACTAACAACCAACCCAGCAATGGTCATCTTTTTGCTCTGATTGGCAGTCATGTTGATTAAGTCATCTGTAATACTGTTCACTAAACATGGTATCTACCCAGGTCAGTTTTTGTTTTTTTGTTTTATTTGTATATTTACTATAATTTGTGCATAGATCATAGTAGTATTTAATTATTTATTTCCAATGAATACTTTTGCAATGAAGTATATTGCTTTTCACATAAAAAAGTCTATACTGATACTATAATTTTCGAAAATATTCACTGAGATATGAATACTGGTTTAAATTAATTATTACACTTTAATCTGCTCAAATCTGTATGGCTGGTCAATTTCAATTTTTTTTTTGTTTTTCAAGAGATTAGGGGAGATTTTCCTGGTTATTTAAAAAATGACTGGTGACCTTGCAGGTATATATTATTTATTTATTATTATTTATGAATGCACAGGCAGCTTATAGCTGATATGTGCACATCAATGTCCTGCACTTGTGTTTTGTCCATTTATAAAATGTTTGTAGAGTCTATTTTTAAAAGAATTCACTGAGGGTGCACTGATTACGGATTTGGGCAAACTGTTCCACACTTTCACTACGCGGTTAGACAGGAAGTGTCGTCTTGGGTTGCTACTACTCTGCGACCGTGTCAGCTTCAGAGAATGTCCTCTCAGTCTGTCACACATATTCCGAGTGAAAATATCACTCAATGCGGGTAATGTGGGTGCGGGTATATAAGCTGTTTCAATAAAATTATTGTATAATTAGATAGAAATTTTAACATTTATGTTGTGCCACATTTTTTATGTATGTAATTACCTATTTATTTATTTTCTATACTACATCGGTGGCAAACAAGCATACGGCCCGCCTGATGGTAAGCTGTATCCGTAGCCTATGTACGACTCCAACCCTTTCATTACTTTTGAGTGTACTACAATGCCAATTTATTTCAACCCTTTTAACATTTCCTTTATAAACAAAATAATTCGGAAGAGATACCTATACATGACCCCTTCAGGTGGAGATAGGGCTTGCAGGTCACGGGAGGTCTCTCCATCAGCGGTAAATCGTTTGTAGAAAGCTTTTTCAGTTCCAGCCATTTTGCAACTGTAGCTCTCTACGCGGCTTTGAACAGCACTATCACCGTTCAGGATCGATAGGGCGCTGCTCAGGGCCTCCAGACGACCACTCTCCAAGAGTTTCATTTTTTCAGTTTCTCTATTTCGTACGCAACAAGACTTTACCCACACAAACTCCTTGCTATTGAAACTGTAAAATTATTCGTACAGCTGCGTGCACTACTTCTGTACATAGCCGACGGGTGTATGAATATTCCTTTTCTTTTGGAATGAAGAAGCTTCACACTCGGAATCAAATTCGTCTTCTGTTCTTCTTCAGCGCTGGTGGAATGCGGGTACATCACAAATAAGAAAAGAAAGTTTAGTTTACAAATCGCTATATAACGAAGCAAAAGTATTTTTAGCTTGTTATGAGTTGGGCCAAGATCGCGTCCACTTCACTTCACTTGTCCTACAAAAACTGAACAAACACTATTTTGTGCTAGAGATCAAAATCCATAGAAGACATCGTCGTAAAATATCACTGTTAATGTTATTTTAAGTTATTTACACGAAACAATTGACACTTAGCGATTTTTAGACAAATTTACAAACAAAGAAGGAAAATAGAAATTGTTGATTTCGCAGCCATCAAACGAGTATAGACAATTAGACAAGACAAGCCTAGAAATCTTAGAATAGAAAAAAAAACAAAAACTACTCTCTCTATGGTCACTGTTTAAGAACAAGATTTAACCGTGTTTTTACCACATTGTAATGGATATTTGTCATGAAAATACGGCTCATAAGTACTCATAACTCTTAAACAAATATACTGACCGGTATTCAATTTTGACATTTACACTACAGTTTTACATGTATTTATTTTGTACATCGTAGCCGGAGAAGTCCATCGCTTATTATAATAATGAATTAATTATCAACTGTAAAATTACTAACTGAAGTTCGGCGAAGGATTGGATCCACTAAGATTTAAGGTTTTATATGTAATTGTAATTTACTTATTTCTGTGGTTTAGTCCATGGTTGGTGTGGTTTAGAAGTTGCGCCTGCGTATCTATCTAGTAAGGTTCGGGGAAAACCCTAAAATGACTGAATCACCGCCTATCGGGTAAGTCAAACCTTTAATAAATAACACCCAGTTTATAATATAATTGGCTACTTGACTGTTTTTTGTAAATAATGTCAAACGATCTTGATTTTCCTGAGGATCAAATGTCTGTATAGGACTCATGGCATTTCAGCAACACAAAGGTCAGAAATGAGAGTTAAAGTCTGACGCTTGCAGTCGACGATTGAAACGCCTCTAACAAAATGATAAGGTGATGTGACGTCACATCATATAAGTATATAAATCGCAAGTTTGACCCCATATGGAGTATTACTGTCACCTTTATAAAATAAAAATAATAGCGTTGAATAGAAATATTGCGTTTATGATATAGTTGTCATACAATTTATTTTTCAATAAAATGTAAGGACTCGAATGGTACCATGATCTTTTCTATTTTTGAAAGACAAAAGAAAAACAATTTTTTGAGACTTCGGAGCCTTGTATTTTTTATAATCTCAATATAATTTTTTAATTCCACTTTTTTATAATGGATGGCTCATTTTCTATCCATTTAACTAAATTTTGTTATAATATTCAACATGTGTCAAGTACCCAATTCTTCAAGATAATTAAAACTACAGCTTCTAGGTAATTAAAGCAACAGATTTGCAAAAAAATTGCTTCAAATACAATTTGTTAGTTATGAGAGATGTTTTAATTATGAAGCTTCATAAACGTCAGCTGTTGCTCTGTTGGAGGGTCGAAAGCAGCCACCTAAAGATGTAAAAAAAGAGTCCATCCCAAAGCAGAGAACTTTGTCAGATGATAGTTTATATGCTATTGTGAATAAATAATATTGTCAGTTGAGTGTGTTGTGGTGGAGAGACAGTCAGCTGATGCTCAAAAGGTCATAATGCAGAAGCCAGACAGCAGCATCTATTACATGTACAGTTTAGAACATTTCTATTTCAAAATAGTACATTACAATATGATTAAGAAAAATAGGAAATTTGCAACAATTAGTGATAATCAGGGGTCGGACAAAAAGTGCGGATGACGTCAAACCACTTATAGGATGATTTCAAATAGTATTTTTGATTTTCATAAACAATTATCACTTATCATTTATCAACCTCTTTATTAAACGATATCGCCACTTGAAATGAGTAAGTACGTTTTTGACTGACACATTGTCAATCAGATGAACAATAAATTGACTTCGTTATTGTTTACCTATTGTATCTTCACGATTATATTTAGCTAAAATTTATATTTACTAATGTATAAGAAAACGCTCTAAAATGTCATCTTTACTCAAATATTGTGGCAATCCCACAGACTTGTTCTAACTAATTTCAAATAATTATACCTAATGGGAACAAGTTTCGTGAAATTTATTTTATTCACTACAGCACCCTACCAACTGTATTATTAATTCCATGGATTTATTTAAGATTATTTTGTTACTTCATTAATACTACTTTGTTACTACATGCCACATGGAAGTTTAAATACAAACTCAAACATCATCCTGTGTGCAAGAATACGTCATTTTTACGTCATCCGCACTTTTTGTCCGACCCCTGGTGATAATTTAAAACAATTAACATATAGGCACATAAAGTAGCCCCATATGTACTTACTGTAAATGTATTCTTGTTGCCCTATATGTAAAAAGTGTCAGCTTTTTATTTTGAGTGAGTATAACAGGATGAGGTTGAATTTAATAAAATTTGACATATAGAATTGCTTTATTATAGGTAGTCATCAGTATCACACAATGTGAAAGCTTCCTTACTATTTTCATTGTTCGCATCATGTATAAATTATATTTTATTAAATAATTTAAATAGGAAATTTTATGTTTTAATTTTGAATTTTTATTTCATGTGTAACATAAGTAATGAGCCTCCTGCTAAAAGAGCCCGCACTGATGATGATGAAAATGGTGATGTGGAGAGATATGGTGATGTAAGACTTTATTGGCATTATACTCAATCACTCATATTCATTCTCATATTTCTCTTTCATTGCAATCAAATATAGGTAATATAGGTAATATAGGTATCATCTGCATCCAAGTTATAAATTGTTGTGGTAGATCCCTTTTTTAGTTTTTCGTAAATAACTCGTAAATGGTGGCCCATAGCAAAAAATGTTCTTTCACGCAAATAATCTACATAAAATTGCCTACAAGAAAGATTCATATACACCTACCTTTAAAAAGATATTAAAGCGGGAAAGTTAATTAAAATCAATTTTATGGTCCATTTTACTATATTTTCATAAATAACTCGTAAACGGTGGCCAATAGCAAAAAACGTTGTGAAACGAAAATAATCTAATTAATAGAATCAGGCGTTACTTTGCGGAAATCCATGCTAACAAGAAAATAACGTGTTCGTCAAACAGTGCTAACCCGTTATACTTACTTGCGTATTTTTACATGCAATTAATATTCCCACCCTCCCACCGCAAAAATAAATACGCAAATAAATATACGCATATAATAATATGACTGACTGATGTCAGTTGTCGGGTGTCAGACCGTCAACATCTCCAGCATCTCCTGAGGATGCCTCGTAGAGAGGCGAAACACGTATCGAGTTTTGTACTTTTGGTGGTGGGTTGTTATATTTATTTGCGTATTTATTTTTGCGGTGGGAGGGTGGGAATATTAATTGCATGTAAAAATACGCAAGTAAGTATAACGGGTTAGCACTGTTTGACTAACACGTTATTTTCTCGCGGATTAGCAAAGTAATATTAAATTGCTTGCTTTGAAAATAATCTACACAAAATTTTCTACAAAAAATAATTTTTAATAAAAATAAAAACCGCCTTCAAAAAATATCCAATAAAGAAAATAGTAACTATATACACAGTAAGATAAAACACTAAAAAGTTAGAAATAATAAAGTTTTTTCTGTATTATAAATCCAAAGTTCGTTAAAGAACCCCTTTACAAAATATATTATTTACTTACAAATCAATAATAATAAACAATATTTGGAGTCGGTGCCAGCAACGATATAATGGGATTAAGATTTTGTAAACATATCTACATTATCTACTAATTTCTAAGTTATTGAATTGAAAACGACATTTAAGTTGTATCACTAGTTATTTTTATATCGTTGCTGGCACCGACTCCAAATATTGTTTATTATTATTGATTTGTAAGTAAATAATATATTTTGTAAAGGGGTTCTTTAACGAACTTTGGATTTATAATACAGAAAAAACTTTATTATTTCTAACTTTTTAGTGTTTTATCTTACTGTGTATATAGTTACTATTTTCTTTATTGGATATTTTTTGAAGGCGGTTTTTATTTTTATTAAAAATTATTTATTTTTTGCCTTTTAGTGATGAAAATATATATATAGCCATCATGATGTGGTGTGCACCATTTGCAATAAAATGATATATCCTCAGCAGCGTACGAGACTAGTAACTACAAATCTAGACAATTTACTTCCTGCTGTTTTAATCGCTTTGGGTAATATCGTGACCTGTACTCGTTGTTCAAATCATATTAAAAAACGAAAAATTCCTGCTCAGGCAAACTGGAACAAAATGACCGTTTCAGATATTCCTGACTTATATTGTTTAACTTAGTTTTAATTTTAGACACTTGGAGACCTTTTACATCTCTAAATTTTTACTTTTATTTTGTGTTTAATTTGATTGTGTATACCTATATTTTTAATAATTCTGACACTTAGAGACCTTTACATCTCATAGTACACTTAAGTTAATTTAAGCTAGTAATTTTGTGTAGCTAGTGCGTCTTTTATCTGACATACAAGCACAAAATGTTGTGTCTCACAGCTACATGTTATTACTATTTCTTCCTATTTCTTTTTGATAGCGAGTCGGGTGTGTTGGGAACGCAAGATACCTAACACTCCTCCTCGCTTCGCTCGTCGTCGTACGTAACGGTGACTCTGGGACTGTATTTATTTTTTGATAGCGAGTCGGGTGTGTTGGGAACGCAAGATACCTAACACTCCTCCTCGCTTCGCTCGTTGTCGTACCTAACGGTGACTCTGGGACTGTTTTTTTTGTTTTTTGATAGCGAGTCGGGTGTGTTGAGGGCGCAAGATACCTAACACTCCTCTTCGCTTCGCTCGTCGTCGCACCTAACGGTGACTCTGGGGCTGCATTTCTTTTTTGATAGCGAGTCGGGTGTGTTGGGGACGCAATATACCTAACACTCCTCCTCGCTACGCTCGTCGTCGTACCTAACGGTGACTCTGGGACTGTATTTCCTTTTTGATAGCGAGTCGGTTGTGTTGGGGACGCAAGATACCTAACAATCCTTTTATGCCTACTTAGCAAAAAATAATTATGCAATGTAATAGTATGCTATAGGATTATTATGGTATCTAAAATGATTATTTATTTATTTTGACACTTGTAGAGACTTTACACCTCCAAATTTTATTAGTATTAGTACTCTGACATTGGGGACCTTTTACATCTCCAGATTCAATGTGTTTTTAACCATAGAGACTATACATCTCTATTGTATTGTATTAATTATTTATTTTAAGATTATTATAATGTAATGTTTACCCAGGTATTCGCTGTTGTATTTATAAATGTTGTTATGTATTTTTCATGTCACTATATGATGTTACTATAAATGTTGTATTGACTTGTAAAAGAGCCCTTGAGGCCTACTTGCAGAATAAATTTTTGAATTTTGAATTTTGATGCTAAACCAAAGTCGACCAAAGTAATGTTCTACGAAACAATGTTCTGCAAAATGTGTCGTATGCGTGGTATTAATAATTCCAACTATACCTTTATGCAAAATTACCATTCGACCGAAAGTGTATCTGCGAAACATGTTATGCCAAGTGTGTTTCTGACCAATATTGTTCTGCCACATGAGGGTAACCCTTATTGTTAATGTGCTTGTTTTTGTTTGTATGTAAATTCCATGTTGACGTGTAAAAGTGCCCTTGTGGCCTAATTGCTGAATAAATGTTGAAGTTGAAGAAGTTGAATGTTACCTATTATTTTATGCTGGGCTGTAACAGTACATAAACTACAGGGTATAACCCTCGATAAAGCTGTTATAAATTTAGGAAAAAAGAATTTTGCTAAGGGACAAGTATATGTAGCAGAGTAAAAACTGGAAGGAATAGCTCTATCTGATTTAGAACCCACTAAACTGTTAACTAAACCCCACGATGAACGGGCATTAGCAGAAATGCAACGGTTGAGAAATCTCATTACTGACTAAAGGTAGACAGGTACCTATTCATTAGGCCAAGAAAGCGGTTTGCTAGTATTGACAAGGTTTCCCGTGTATTCATCATCATTAAAGTAAACGTATTGTTGCAACAACGGAAGCTATCTACCCCCTATCTCTTTACCGTTAAGGAATTGTATCTTCCATCATCAGCTCTGCATAGAGATGATGACTACCAGGCGCAAATACCTAAATAGCTTTACGAAGTATATGAAAAACGTTAAAATTGCCTATAAAATTTTAAGAATACCACTAGTTTCTCAAGGATACCATCATCAGATCCTGACCTGATGACTATGGGACCACCTGGGAAGTATACCCTATCAAACAAAAAAATAATTTTGCAAATCGGTCCAGGCGTCTTTGAGTAATCGGTGAACATACATAAAAAAAAAAAAAAAAAAAAATATTCCGACGAATTGAGAACCTCCTCCTTTTTTGAAGTCGGTTAAAAATATTCAGTACTTACACTATGATACTTACACTTTAACATTTTTTTGCAATGGGCTACCGTTTACGAGTTATTTACGAAAAACTGAAAAATAGGGACCTGTGAATTGTTTGTGTTTTACTTTCGCCCTTCAATATTGTTTTAAATATTGATCCTAGAGAAAAGTGTTCTAAATGTTTGTTTTTGGAAATATTATGTTAATTATTTATGTATAAGAACCTGTTTTGTTATGAGCTGCAATTTACGAGTTATTTACGAAAAACTAAGAAGCAACTTTAAAATTGATTATTATTAATATTCCCGCTTTAGTATATTTTTAAATGTCAATCCTAGCGAAAAGTGTTCTATTTGTTTCTTGTAGATAATTTTATGGTATTTATTTATGTACGAGACATTATTTTGCTATGGGTCATACTTTACGAAAATGAAATAAAGGAACCTTAGAATTGATTTTAATTAACTTTCCCTCTTTAATATCTTTGAAAACATTGATCCTTTCAAAAAGTGTACTACATCTTTTTTGTAGAAATGTTTGTGTGGGTTATTTACGTTTAACAACGTTTTTTTGCTATTGGCCACCGTTTACGAGTTATTTACGAAAATATAGTTATTATATTGCGATATAATCGCCGGAATTCGGGAGAGCACATGGGAATGCCTACCTGACAAATCCAGACTGGTTTTGTAGTAGTACCCTCTTATTTCAATACACTACATGCCTTCCCCTTGAGATAGTTCACTAAAACTACGTTTCACTAATCACTGATAGCTCACTAACACTAAGTTTCACTGTTTATTGGTAGTTCACTAACACTAATTGTCCATTACACTCTATCATATATCTATACTAAACCTAACTATCATCGTCTACCAATCTTTGTTTGAATCTTCAGTCTGTTCATAATCAGACTCTGACAGACTCTCATAGGAATCTATGTCTAATCTCTTGGATTCCATGTTTTGTGTTGATGAAGGTGATCTTATTCGTTTGTTGGTTGGCGGTATGCGTTCTTGGCTCTGGTTAAACGTATAATCCTGAGGCCCATAAACCCCTATGATATCAGCCCACTGTGAGGCCGGGGGGGTAGCATTTACTTGTACATTAATTTCCTCATCTTCATCACTATCTTCACATGGTTTACTTTTCTCCGTGTCATGTATAACTTCACGACCAGTATCTTCTGATGTATTCTGGCGGATATCTCTCGCCTCTCCCCCATGACCTTGTATCTGATTAATATGTCTTTTCATCAGCTTCCCGTTCCATCTTATTATATACCTACAAATGCCTTGTCTCTTCTCTATCACTCCTTTCAAACAGCGTGGCCCTGAACTGAAATTCCGGAAATACACTGTCTGTCCCGTTTGAAATGAACGTAATTTATTGTTTTCATTCTCATCAGCACATACTTGCGTTTTCTATTGGTTCTTAAATGTGAGAGGATTAAGGTGGTCAAACTTTGTCCTGAAACGCCTATTATTTAAAAGTTCCACTGGTGACTTGTCGTTAGTACTATTCGGTGTAGTACGCAACCCATATAATATTGTAGGTAATTTTATGCTCCATGCAAGTGTGGACTGTTTCTTTAATTTATTCTTAACTGTCTGAACAGTCCTTTCGGCTTACCCATTAGACGCCGGATGGTAAGGCAAGACTATTCTTATTCCATTTGTTGATAGGAATTCTTTAAACTGATCTGAAATAAAACTTCTGCCATTATCACTGACCAAGGTGTCTGGTAAACCTTGTTCTGGAAATATGTCCCTTAAAACATTTATTACTTTTATTAGTGTCCCTGAGCTTATATCAGGAACAATCTTTACTTCAGGCCATTTTGAATAAGCATCAATCAGTATGAGAAATGTTTTGCCTTGAAATGGCCCCGCATAATCAATATGCAACCATGACCATGCCTTCTCCAGCCACTTATGGCCCACTTGTGACGGCATATTTCTGTTTTCAGCACAAGTTTCGCATTTTTTTACCAAATTTTCAATTTTTTTATCTATAGCTGGCCACCAAAAATAACTCCGTGCTATGGCTTTTATTATCACTATCCCGTCATGATTTGAGTGTAATTCCTGTAGGACATAGGACCTCATTTTGTCCGGTATAATTACCCGATTACCCCACAGAATGCAATTTTTATAATCTGAAATTTCGTTGCGTTTCTGCCAGTACACCTTTTATTCCGCATCCACATTGCTAGGCCACCCGTTTGGACTCCAGTATATTACCTTGCTTAATGTATTATCTTTAGCCGTTAGTTTCGCCACTTCACTGGCTGACAGTTCAAGGTCTGATGGAGTTTCTTCTATGAGCAGGACTCCTAAGTATTCCTCTTCAGACGATTGGTCATAGGACGGCCACCTGCTTAAAGCTTCCGCGTTTCCTAGCTTTTTAACCTCCACGTATTGTATTTCTTAAGGCCAAATACTATAGCTGCTGCCTCTTTGTCTATCTGACCATAATTACTTTCATGAACGTTCATAGTTCTTGAAGCAAACATTACCGGTCTGACAAATCCATCTTCCATCACATGTTCCAAAACAGCTCCCAAGCCAAACTGTCTAATGGACTAGAGTGTCAGTACTCCGAGTACTCGACAACATCTTGCGCAACTTTTCAAATGCCTTTTGATTCTGCATAGTCCAGTGACATCTCACATCCTTATTTAACAACTTATACAGTGGTCAGGGGCGGATTAAGAAGGCGCGGGGCCCTTAGCACAATAGCTCGCGGGGCCCCCTGGTTTGAAAAAAAAATCAACATTTTTGCGATGTCTTAATTTTTGTCCACTATTAGTTTATTATCTATTAGTTTTTAACATGTTATGCAGTGTATTTTTTAGGGTTTCGTAGTCACCTAGATAAGTAGTTTCACCATGTCCGTTTGTCCGAGGGTTTGCTCCGTGATCTTTAGTGCTAGATAGCTGTAATTTGGCATGGATACATAAATCATGCATTGCGACAGAACGGGTAAAATAAAAACTATAAAAAAAAATTTGGATACCTCCCATACAAAACGATTTTTCTTTGATTTTTTTGTTGCTTTGACCCTGTAGTGTGGCGTATGGTTGGATAAGGTCTTTCAAAACGAATAACGGTCTCCAAAAACCTTTTTTTTTTTTAATAGAGTTTATTATCTTCGGAAATAATCGCTCCGAAAGAAAAAAAATGGGCCGAAGGGGGGGCCCTTCTAACTTTTGAATCATAGGCCCAAAAAAATAGAAAAAAAAAATCGTGAAACAAACGCTTCATAAATACTTTCAATGATAACTATAGCGAAAATGATCGGTTTAGTATCTTTTGAGTTATTGCAAAAAATCTTCTCTTCTTACTAAAAAGACGTACAAAGCGCTGCAAAGGCCCTTATGCTTGTAATGTAATGTAAGTGATACTTACTAATAGCCCCCGTTTAGCCTTTTTTGACTGAATGGTAACAATAATAAATATAAGATAAAACGAAAAATTTACGGAACCCCTACACAAAAAATATTTTTTTTTGTGTTTGTAGTTCGTGTCATCCACGAAGGCGCGCCCCACTCCTCCTCCCAATCGCCTATAGTACCTACAAGTGTGGTGTGCAACCTTTTACTAGTATTAGTAGTTCTGTCTATACACATTAAATAGTAGACATAATTACTACATTGCCAAAAAGATGCAGATTTGTACTATAAGCGATTAGGAAGAAGAGCGGGGCGCGTCTTCGTGGATGACACGAGCTATAGGTATATGACGTCATTTAAAATCCGGAGTAGTTTCCTATATTTATTAATTTGAAAGAATTCCGATTTTTTTATATTCAGCCATTTTAAAAGAGCCTAATCTAATGAAGTTGTGTTATTTTATCACAGTCGATTTTGCCAAATTTTGACAAATGGTCAAAAAAATAGTTTGCAGATGGCTTGCAGGTTTTGAAAACAACTTACGAGTATTGCAAGTTAAATAAAGGCATGTAGGGATACTGTTTAACAACATCAATATTATTAAGTTTAATAAAAGCTTGTAAAAATAGGTGAAAAGTGAGTCGGACCTAAGAAGTGGGAACTAATGGCTAAGTGAGCCAAAAAACAAAGCCGAAGGCTGAGCCCCACGAGCTGAATATCCGGACCACCCGATTTCGTAGCGTTCCCGTGCGAAGCTGAAGGCCAAGCTGCAGGAAAGCAGAGCCTAGAATGAAACCAATGCCAGAGTGTGAACGAGGCAGTAGGCCGAGCTCCGTATAAGGGTGGAGAGCCGGAGCGTTCTATCGCGGCGCGCCACCATGCAAAGGCTGAATTGTAGGAGAACAGAGTTTGGAATTGAACCAATGTGATCTCGGCTCGCCTGCTGCTCGGCCTTAGTTCTTGCTCGAAAGTGCGACTTGCTGGGATGCTTTGGGTATCGGGCCCTATGTAGGGCTTTACATCCGGCCTATGCGAATGCAAAGCCCTGCATAGGGCCCCCGCTGTTTTCTTTTTATAATATTTTGACAATTAGATCATATGCATCACGGCTTTGCTGCAATTCGGCGCCCGGCCAGGCGTAGAGGAGCGCGTCCTTTGGCCTCCTACGGGCTCAAAGCTGATCACCATTTAGGCATTAGCTGTAAGGTGCAATTTGTTATTGGAAATAATAATTGATAAATAAATCATCCTTCCTTACTTTTCACTAATATGTTTTTAAACACAGTATCTTCTTTTGTTCGTTTCCGAGCTCTGCTGTTTCCTGCAGCTTAGCCATGCACAAAAGTTTTGAGACACTCTGCACCTTCAGTTTTATGCTAAACTCTGCTCTTGGTCTTTGCGTAAGCCTAAAATATCTTTAAATTTGGTATCGTCGTAAAGAAAAATAGACAGGATAATAACAAATAATAATAATTGATCAATATTGTTACTGACTTACGAAAAAAATACATTGTAAATAAAATGTGGTAGTACAGGATCCGCGGAGTGCGAGTTCAACTTGAACTTGGCCGGTTCCGCGTGCCGAAATCGCATAGTCAGGGTCGGAGCGCGGGGCCCCCCTTAGACGCGGGGCCCTTAGCATATGCTTTTTCTGCTGTTCGGTTAATCCGCCACTGACAGTGGTTCAGCAATATTAGCTTTGTGTGGTAAAAACCGATCATAAAAGTTAAGCTATCCTAAGAATGCTTGGAGCTCTTTAACATTACTTGGGGCCGGTGTACTCTCAATTGCATTTATTTTCTCTTTACATGGATGTATACCACATTCATCAACGAGAAATCCTAAAAATTTCACGCTTCTTACTGCAAAATTACACTTTTCCTTGTTTACCCTTAGGCCAGCTTCTTGTAATTTCTTTAACACCATTTCTAATCTGCAGTTATGTTCAGTGACATCTATGCCACTTACAACAATATCATCCAATAACACAGCTATCCCTCTTATTCCTGCAAGCAAGGAAGATGCCTGGGCACGCCTTGACCTCAAAAGCCAAACGTTTCATTTTATAGAGGCCTTTCGGTGTATTTATTGTTAATAGCTGTGCTGTTGCCTCATCCGCACTAACTTGGGTGTATGCCCTTTCTAAACCAATTTTGCTGAAAATTGTGCCACCTTGTATAGATGTGAAAGCCTCATCCAGAGTAGGCAGAGGGTATGTATCAGTGTCGGTTACCATATTTACTGTAGACCTATAGTCACCGCAAAGCCTTACATTACCATTCGGTTTCAGAACTGGTACTATAGGGGTAGCCCAGTCAGAGTGTGCCGTTGGTTCCAAAACTCCTTCCTCTACTAGTCTGTCTATTTCCTTAATCACTCTTTCCCTCAAAGCAAAAGGAATGGGTCTACTTTTCAAAAACTTAGGCACTGCTCCTTCCATAGGTTTAATGTTCACCATGGGGCCTTTATATTTTCCCAAACCTTCCTGTGATGTTTATCACTGTATCTCTGGAGAAGTCTTCTTATTTCTTCAGTGCTTATTTTCAAATGCATTACTCCTTGGTCCTGTATTCCGAATGGCCGGAACCAATTACGCCCTAAGAGGCTAGGTCCATGACCTCTGGCTATATACATCATAAGGTTATATTGCAAACCCTTAAAAGAAGCTTGCACTTCAGTGTTCGCCAATATTCCTAATTGGTTCTCTGTTCACGTAGTCAATGCAACATCATCCTTTTCCCCTTCCAAATGAGTCTGGCTGTCACTTCAGAAATTAGAGTATACGGACATCCCGTGTCAACTTCCATTTCAATGTTAGAACCCTCAATTGATACCTTTACCATAATGGGATCAACTTTATTTTCTCTAACATTGTTTACATTTGCATACAACCCATTACAATTTGATTTATGTCCACCATCCTGTTTATTATTGGTAAGATACACTGCCTCAATGTGACCAATTCTACCTCAAGCATTACATCTACTCCAACGGAATCTGCACTCCCCCTATGCTGCCTATTACATCTGAAGCATAATTTATTCTGTTTGTCAACTTTTTTGTTAGTGATTTTGTTTACTTCCATGGGTTCATCGACCTCCACATTTGGATTAGATGGTCCTGGCACTACAATAATACTGGAATCAAATGTGGCACTCTCATGTGAAAATGCTATCTCAGTTGCTTGAATAAATGTCAGCTTTTCACATTGTAACAATTTCCTTTGAAGTAGAATAAGAATTACGTAAAGTTCGGTCCAAGTCTGTAAAATTGCAATGAATACTCATTTTCCTTAAATTTGTCACATAATCTCTGACCTTTTCCCCCTCCTCTTGATTTCTTTAGTGAAACTTAAAATATTCTACAATCTCATTAGGCGTGGGTTGGAAATGAGCCTTCAAAAATTCTAAAATTTGTTTATAGGTTATGTTCCCTATACTAGTTAGTGATGACAAAGAAACTATTAAATCAAATAATTGAGAGCCACATACCGCCAACAAATTAGCCTTTTTCTGGTCTTCATCCACAATATCATTTGCACTTAAACAGAATTGAAACCTTGTAATGTAGTTTTCCCAGCAGCCATGACCCATATCAAATTCACCAAATTTAATACCCATTTTTTGAACTTTGCACTCACAATTTCACAAAAACTCACTAAAACACAACGATTTGCCTCGTCGCCACTATTATATTGCGATATAATCGCCGAAATTCGGGAGAGCACATGGGAATGCCTACCTGACAAATCCAGACTGGTTTTGTAGAAGTACCCTCCTATTTCAATACACTACAATAGTAAAATTGACCATAAAATTGATTTTAATTAACTTTAATGTCTTTAAATGTTGATCTTAGCGAATAAGTGTCCTGAATCTTTTTTGTAGGCAATTTTATATACTTAGATTATTTGCGTGAAAGAACATTTTGTGCTGTGGGCCACCGTTTACGAGTTATTTAATTAAAACTAAAAAAAGGTACCTTAGGGATATTTCCTCTGAATTCTTCAAATGCACTCCTGAGTGGTCAAACGGGGTCACCCACTTTCAATCACAACTGTATTGATTTAAATCAAACTTATTTTTACAGATTGAAATGTACGCCGATGAGCCAACCATATTAGAATATCTGAACAGTGATGTCCTGGGCATTATATTGGACAAATTGAGTACTGATGACATTTTGGGCACAATTACAGTTAGCAAGAAGTGGCGTAATGCAATGTTGGAATATTTGAAAGGTTTTTCAACATGTTAATTTTTTAGTAATTTAATTTTCTGTCTCTGTTTTGTCTCAATTCCCAACTGAAACAAGACACATCTTGATCTAGCGAGCAGAATGTTAGATCTGCTGAAGAAGTAAAAAGAAGAAAAGTCAGTGCTGTCAGTGGTGTAAAATAACACAACATAAATCCCAGTCTTACCAGTGCTAACAAAGTTTTGGTTACATTTAGAGTACAAATTTTGTCTATGAATCCAGAATATCTTGTTAGGGAAAAGCAAAAACTTACACTCAACCAAACGTGACCAAAACTTCCAGTGGCTTGACTAACTGTAAATGTTTGTCTACCTATTACAGGTTCACATTATTGCTTCGAACACTACAATTTGCCTAGATTACATTTCGTGCCCCGTCTCCTCGGTTTAGTAAGCACCAATGACGTGCGTGGAAGTCGCTCCACGCCATTTGATTCATGTCTTGGAGATTTGCGAAATTTCCAAACTAAGATCATGGAGTTGGGCCCAGGCATCGTCAAGATTATATTGGATTGCCTTAACCAGGACAGCTTGAGAACTATAACCCAGAACTGTCCTAATTTAAAAGAACTCATGGTATGTACCTAATAATAGAATGTAGGTCTGACAAGGTTAAGAACTATACTTTGTAGATTTTGTAACTACAATTTTGGTACTAAAAGGTCTTCATGAAAAGCAAAATTGAATTTTGGGACCAAAATTAAGTGTATCTATCGAAGTTTCCGTTTCGGCACGTTTCTTTTTGTTTTTTTTTTTTTTTTTCAAAAAAGTATGGTACATTTTAAACTTAAGTTAGGTTCGTAAAACTTCCGAACCTTTTGGCCGTGCTGATACTTATAAAATTGTACTTTCGGATCGGGTTTGGCTAGTTTTCTATAATAATATGGGAATTTTAATTTAGCCTTTCTTAATTAGAATAGCCGTGGTTTGATATGCACTTGGCCGGTTTTATATTTGTTTATACCACTTGCACATTCATACCTGTCTAAAAAATAAAAATAATGGCCACCGCCACATACGTACGTCCTTAAACTACGTCCAAAAGAGAGGTATGGGCATTGTGAATATCATCTCGCTTTGTGTGGTAGGGCACAGCACAGGGGATGTCATTCCAGATCTAGAGCCGAGCCCAACTGGGGAAGTACCTCCACCTTACAGAAAACCGCAGCCAAATAACACTAGACCCTACTCATAGTGTTGTGTTCCTGCCGGTGAGTAAGGTTGCCAGAGCTCAACGAGTGTTGGGGTCGGCAACGCGCATGTAACTCCTCTGGAATTTCAGGCGTACATAGGCTACGGAGACTGCTTACCATCAGGCGGGCCGTATGCTTATTTGCCACCGATGTAGTATAGAAAATAAATAAATAGGTAATTGCATACATAGAAAATGTGGCACAACATAAATGTTAAAATTTCTATCTAATTATACAATAATTTTATTGAAACAGCTTATATACCCGCACCCACATTACCCGCATTGAGTGATATTTTCACTCGGAATATGTGTGACAGACTGAGAGGAATACATCTACTTACCAAGTTTGAACAGTATAGCTTTTATAGTTTCGGAAAAAAGTGGCTGTGACAGAATCGGACAGACAGACGGACATGACGAATCTATAAGGGTTCCGTTTTTTGCCATTTGGCTACGGAACCCTAAAAAAGGAGGCGGAGAAGTTAAATCGGCAGCTGAATTGCAAAAAAATGGAAATGGGCTTGCAAAAGATATCCTGACAGTGCTGTGCAAGACTTAATGAGCCGGATTCGACGCAAAGCACGCAGTATGGCATATAGAAAACAAATTTAATAATTGTGTATATTTATAAAAACTGTCGGCCAATAAAGTCATGGGATCTGTTTTCCGGGATGCAAAAGGAATAATAATGGTTGATTATCTTTAGAGAGGTAAAACTACAAATTCCGACTATTATTGCGAGTTATTACGCAGATTACGCGAGGCTCTGAAGATAAAAAGACCTGGAATGTTGACATAGAAAGTTATCTTCCACCAGGACAATGCACGTGTTCACACGTCACTAAAATCGATGGCGGAATGTGGGTTTGAATTATTGCCCCACCCACCCTATTCACCCCTTCTGTTCCCCAATTAAAAAAAAAACATACGGGTGGGGTGGTATGAAATTTTCAAGCAACGCCAAGGACCAAGCTGAGGTGGATGCCTATTTTGATGGTCTGGAGGAAAGCTTCTTCAAAAGTGGTGTAACGGCTCTGGAATCCATGGAACAAGTGCATTGAACTCGAAGGGGACTATGTAGAAAAATAAAAAAAATGTCTTTTGTGTTTAATATTCAGTCCGCGAATTTTTCAATCCACCCTCGTACTTCAAATTTGTAAAAAATTATCTCATAATGACAATATCCAGGGAGGAAAACGGGGACTACGTTTGTATAGAGAAGCGGTCGCTCAACTTCGTCTTGACAAACGATTCGTAAACCTTCCCCCAATGGTCAGTTAAGGCCACCCCACACTAGCGTCTTTTGACTGGCAGCGTCTAGTAAGCGCTATGGAAAATGGCGTCGTTGCGCAGGTGCGCTAACGTTGCGTCGACCAGCAGCCAGTAGACGCCGACGCTCAGGACTCTCGGGAGATGCTAGTGAGGAGTGAACCTTAAGACAGTCATTTATTTTTATTGTCTAACTGAAACCGAAGGTTCGGTGTTACATCAGTTTCGGCTTAAGCCGAACCCGAAACGTTTATTGTCGTGTTAAGATCATTGAACAATTTTTTTTTATATTTATATTAATACAACCCGGCAGCTTGAACATGTCATGCTCGCTTTAAGCTTACACGGGGTACAGGTTATGTTAAAGTATGTAACTTTTGAGTGGCATTAACGTGAGACACTTCATTCGGTTCTTGTCTGTTTTAATTTTTTGTCTTTTAATTATTTATATAAGAATTCAAGCCTTGGAGACCCTTTACATCTCTAAGGATAATTTAATATCTTTTTTAGGGTTCCGTAGTCAACTAGGAACCCTTATAGTTTCGCCATGTCCGTCTGTCTGTCTGTCTGTCTGTCCGAGGCTTTGCTCCGTGGTCGTTAGTGCTAGAAAGCTGAAATTTAGCATGGATATATAAATCAATAAAGCCGATAAAGTCGTACAATAAAATCTAAAAAAAATTTTTTTTTAGGGTAGGGTAGGGTAAAAAAAATTTCACTCCCACTTTACGTGTAGTCCCCTACACGTAAATTGGGAGTGAATTTTTTTTTTCGCCTCAACCCTAGAGTGTGGGGTATCGTTGGAGGTCTTTCAAAACTAATAGGGGTTTTCAAGAAACATTTTTTGATAAAGTGAATATATTCGGAGATAATCGCTCCGAAAGAAAAAAAAATGTCCCCCCCCCCCCCCTCAAACTTCTGAACCATAGGTCCAATAAATGAATTCTTTAATGTATGATGGGCAGGATTGCCCTAATGTACTTTGCATATCATCATAAATTTGCTTCGGTGTCAATCCTTTTTTATGCAGGTATTTAATCACAGCACGTTGCTTTAACTTCTCCATTTTCACGATATCTAGCGACACGCTACTTAAAAAAAAAACAACGGGCACTTCGGGAGTGCCGGCAGAAGTGAAAATCAATCAGTCTTGAAAATCTTATAGAAAACAAAAGTTAACACTTTATACTAGCAGAAATCAACGTAATCATCATTAATATCATCTAAGATACAAAAAATAGCATGCTTCACAGCAGGAACTAAAATGTTCTACAGAAAAAACAAATTTTAACATTCAAATCAACAAAATTTTCCTTTTGAAAAATTTCGGGTCTGTGTACGCGATCGACCTCGACCTCGTCCTCGAATAAGTTGCGGGGCTGGTGGAGGGCTTGCACTCACAGGTTCTGAGCTGGTACTGCTGTCACTGTCGCTTTCGATGGCCGTGTTCTCCACAGAAATATACTCGTCGTCTGTATCATTCCCTCCAAAAGGATCATCTTCGTCGTCTTCGAAATCAGACTGCTGGAGCAAGTCCAACACTTGACTATCTTTTATAGCTGAAAAAAAAACTTTATAAACCTGACGGCCTAATACTAGGACAATATCAGCTAATTTCTATCTAAATATCTATAATTTTCTTTATCACACGGACACATATATAAACACATTAGAGTAAGGAGCATAGTAAATTAATATGAAAAGCAATTTATGGTATGACCGCCCAGTGTACTAGTACTAGAACGAATACATTTTCATACAAGAATCATATTAAAATATACGAAATTAAGTTTAAATAACAGTATTTACGAATGATTTATTTCTTTATCTCGAAAATAAAACCAATCGTAGTGAATAAAATGTAAAGATTACAAAGATAATAATAAGTTAAACTAACTTCTTCTCGTTGCACGTGTCATTGCTGCGACGTCTTGTGACAGAAGACCGAAAATATCCCTCCCCGCTTACTTCAAGCAGTGCTGCCACAATGCCAAATATATACACTAACTAACCAGTAACGTCAAAATGACATGGCGGGTAATTCAAATCCACCTGGAGCGTGTAAATATTTTGTCCTAGTACTATCACGCTGGGTCTTGGCATCAAGTATCTATTTTGATACTTGGGCTTTCACTGCAAACCGATTTTGTCCTAGACTCCTAGTATTAGTACTTCGGACCCCAGGAGGTTAACGTTGTGCATTTTTAATATTTTGGAATGGTTAGGGATTAATTTTGCACGAATTGCTTTAAAAAAATGAATACTTCAGAACTATTACAGTTATTTAATGTTTCTACTGCAAATCTACTGGCTTCAATGACATAGTAACAGTTTTTCGATCTGGGGGCCGATTTTTGAATTTCGAGTGCTCGATTTCGTGTAATTCCCTTCAATTTATCTCGACCAGAAATATATGATCATTGTCAAGAGGGCGCTATTATTCTCATGTAGGATGACAGTTCAGTTTAGTATGAAAAATTTAGTTCCAATGAAATTCCGCAATATGGCGCGTGATCATATTTTACTGGTCAGGCTTTATATTAACCATAGCTTTGCCCTTTCGTTTGACTTTGGATTTTTGTATTATAGAGTTATGAGAAAAAAATATAAACAAATTAAAAAATATATATATTCCTTCTCGTTAATATCACGGGTTATAAACTTATAAATTTAATATATATAAAATTGTGTAAAAATATGTTCATGTCCAAAATGTTAATATACAGAGAGAGAATTAGTACTACGTTTGTATGGAGAAGCGGTTGTCCCCTTTCCTCTTAACTATGTCGACTATGGTATGGTCGACGAAATATTATTTTTCGTGATATTGAGAACCCGACCCCATCCAATGCAGCACTGTACAAAGAATTTGTTGGCAAGGCGTTAAAGCTTTGTTTTTTGTCGCTGGATGTTCAATACGTGCACCGATTCTATTTAATAAATATTATACACTGATTTAACTAACACGAGATTTTTCCTTAAATGAAAAATCCGTGAGATAAAAGAAAAATTGATTCTTTCTTTAAATCTTCTTCTATATGCGAAATCATCAAGGTCACTGTTACTATCACTAGCGTCACTACTACTCGCATGGAGAGCCATTTTGAACTACGCGTATGTCAACCACGACATACTACAATTGTCACGCAACTCGACACAGCTTCAACCACATGTCAAGATTCACCGATAATTCTACAAATATGTCGAGTAGAAAAAGTAATTCTTGGTTCACAACATAATTGTAATACAGACAATTGTAGCAAAATGCCTGTCATGTTTGTAAGCATTTCTATAGAAAATATTTTATAAAATATGTCACCTGTCGCTTGACAATTGTCGCTCGACATATGTCACTGAGGTTGTCGTTGAGATTCAAGATGGCGAAGACGTCTCGAGAATATTTTTTTGTGTTTTGCTCATTTATGTTGTTCAAAGTGTAGTATTGATAGCTTATTATGCAGTGAACTATCGTGGAAGTGTGCAGTTAATGAAAAACTAATCTTGAAACGCGTTTAACCATGTTTTAATCAACATCCGGCAATCCATCGTGGCTTTTAGTAAAGTCCAGCTATCTCTTTACTAAAAGCAACTACCGAACAACGTCATGCTCTACGAGCACACTTAAAACTTACAACGAAACTTGACATTGGCAAAATCATCATAGATTTGATGGAAGCTATATTTTAAAAGAAGAAGATATGTCACTGACAATTATTGTAGCCGTGGTGAAATAGGGGCCTGAAGGTGCATGGTTAAATTAGTCGGGCAGATGCGTTTACGCTTGTAGTAACCCTACTGCATAAACAGCATGACCCTTTAACTTAAAACTTACGTAACGTTGCTCAGTACCCCTAGTGTAAATTTAATCGACATCATAACGTGACGAACGCGTTTGCGTTAAGTCTCATTTTGTATAGGATTTTGAGTTTCCAAAACGTCCCGCTTGGCGCGCTCTTTCTAAATCACATACAAAATGAGAACGCAAACGCGTACGTCACGTTTCGAAATAGAATTTATTTACACTAGGGGTACTGTACCTACAGTCCTACAGAAAGCATTAGCCGCACAATAAAAATGACAATTTTTTATTTTATTTTCGTTGAAATCGAGTTAGGTTTAGCTGTAATTTCACGAAGCCTATCGAGAAGAATACAATGAAAATATTATTTCCTTCGCATTTGGATACCTACTGTTCCTCATTCACTGTAAAAAATACCCGGCAAAACACACAGAAACTGCGGATGAAATAGATTTTTTCGAGTAATAAAAAATATTCAAATATTCCAAAATTGAGCGGCCGAATATTCGAATATAAAAACAGGTCGAATAATCGAATTGCAAGCCCTAATTATTACCAGCTCATGCGCTGCGATCGCTATACTGTACCGCCACCATGCACTTCGCACGTAGCCAATAAAACAAACGAAATAGAGCAAAAACAAGTTTCGTATGAAAATCTTCAATTCGATGTATTTTTTTAACTATGGTATCTGAGGCTTCATAAACTAATTACGTGACTAGATATACCTAATAATCGTTTTAAAATGAGAGTAACTACGTTTGTATGGAGAACCGAGCTTGCTGGGGACCTTTAAATACTTATCTAAGTCTCCAAACATAGCAGAACATATTATGTATGTTTTGGTATTATCTAAATAATAATCAGTTATTTGAAATTATTTTTAGGTAGTTGCAATGCAAGAACATCCTACTCACGAGATAGTATTACGGAATGGAACACGACAGGTATTGTAAACTGTAATACACTTTACAGTACATATGGTGCTACTTTATAGCACTAGTGCGAAAATTAGCATATTACGTTACTGTGTCGAACATTTAAAGGGCCATATGTACTGTAAAACGTTGTATGTATGTGCGAATAGGTAATTCGCAACTCGTGTCGATTTAATACACTCCCTTCGGTCGTGTTTTAATTTATCGCCACTCGTTTCGAATTTCCTATTTTTCGCACTTGTATCGTAATGTACTATTATTGCATATGGGCCATTCCATCTGAATTCGACAAATGGGGTGCGCCGTGTGATTTTTAATTTGAATAAAAAAATGGAGAACACCACCACCATTTATTTTTATAATATTTTAATTTCAGAGCAGTGTCCATTCGAAGGAAAAAATCGGGTCAAATTCCTACTTGTACATAATGTGGTCTAACTTTTGATTTAGAATAGGTAACCAAATAAATCTTTCTTTATTTGATTAGGTGTGATATGAGTATTTTATATTGTGTGACAAAAGTTAGCTACACCAACTACAAACAAAATGGTGGCCATCTAAAATGTTCACGCTTTCGGTCCATTTTTACGATTTTCAACTATTTTCTGTGGCAACCCTATGGCACATCAAGAGTTATTTTTTTTCTAAAAAATAAGACATTATCGTAAAAATGGACCGAAAGCGTAAACATTTTAGATGGCCACTGTCCAGCTTTGGCCTTGTATTCTATAAGATTTTTTCGTATTTACTGTGGCAACACCAGCTCACAGTTGAAATTTGAATATTGCTCTGTCATAGACACGTCAGAGTCAGTGTTTCATCAACCTACCACTAGTTAACATCGTATTTCGTCGTTCTCGCTAATTTTCGCAACTTACTGAAAGCACTACTGCCAATCACGTCTCTAGTATTTAGACTCAGTTTTGTGTGGACGAAAGACACCAGGCACATCCGCGAAGTGGAAAATCCGAGGTCTAAGTTGGACGACTCAAGGTAACGGTTCTGAGCTTACTTCTAGCTGGCGACAAGGACAGCCAGAATCACCACCAGCGGTCTTCAACGGCGACCAACGATTCAGCCCCACAACTCCCGGACTGAAAGGTAACTTCGCCCTACACATTTCACATTTTAGTTTCAATTTAATATTCTAGTCTTAATATTTCACAACTTTCTTGCTCAACCGGCCCCTAAATTTCATTCCCTATCGCCCCCCTTTTTTGAATTACAGTCCACTCTCTATTGAACACTGAACAGCCACTATTTTGTTTGTAGTTCGTTTAGCTAACTTTTGTCATACAATATAAAGTACTCATTTCACACCTAATCAAATAAAGAAAGATTTATTTGGTTACCTATTCTAAATAAAAGTTAAACCACATTATGTACAAGTAGGAATTTGACCCGATTTTTTTCCTACGAATGGACACTGCTCTGAAATTAAAAGATAAAATAAATAAATGGTGGTTGTCTAACTCTTCTGGTATCATAAAGGTTATCCTAGATTATTTTCAATTAAATGAAATTGCCTGCCTGCTTAATTTCAATTTAATAAATTGAGAAATTTATTAAATTGAAATTAAGCAGGCTCGGAAGCTAATATTAAGCACGGCATTTGGCATTAGAATGTATTCCAGTTCCCTATCAACCAGTTTTAACAAATGGTCTTCGTAGGTATATTACATTTTTAATGTATTTACTTTTTTAATATGTACATATATTTGTTTTGTTAATAGTGTGAACCGCTGTCGTTTAGTGTTGAGTTGCTCACTCGTGAGGCACCTCATTTGTACTACTCATTTTGTTAAATTGTCGCAGAACTTCACACCGCATAAATGCCATACATCACTCCTCAATTAATTTTACTCATTTACTCGCGCCATGCTCGCGCGCATCACACACAGCTCTTACCACTCAAACCATTCAAACACTTCAAATAAAAAAAAAAAACTCTCAGCCTTTCAAACTCACTCGCGTTCCTCACAACTCGCAAGAGAGTCGCGAGGCGCTCGGTGCTCGCCGACATTCAAATGAAGAAATGAGTCATTGACGTCATCATACTTCATCGCTCACACTATCAACTGCCCAACTACAAACCTTATTGCAAGGACAAAAGGTCCACCGAGAAATGCGTTGTGTTTGTACCATTCACTCGCCTCACTGTGACATCCCCTCAAAAATCCTTTCAAAATGAAACAATGAATTAGATTTACCGAAAGAGGGAGTGAGACAGACACGCGCCGTGCTTCAATAACACCTCATCGAAAATACGTTAAAAATGAAACACGAAAGAAAACAAGCGTAAGCGTCCGCAAGCTTACATACATATTACGCCATTTTGATCCTAGCATTGCTAAGTTACTTGTCAAAAGCGAAAAATCTAAGTCATCAAAGAACCTACCGAAGAAAGTTTTTTCTCTCTGTTGCACTTGTAATTTCATACGTAAGTGCGACAGCAAAGCAAAACTTCGTGGTTCGCGGTAGGCCTCCATATTTGTTAGCTATTATTGTGCTAACGCGCATACCAGTATAACCTGACCTCAAGACTCATATTGCTGATGTCATGTATAATCTGAATCAATTAGACTGGACAGTGAAATGGTTACTTGATAAGCGATTGAAATGCCAACCAAGTCTCACTGGGCATTTACGAAGCTAGCTTAGAAACAGTTATCGTTTAAGAGACCAAAATATTATTTAAATTATTGAAATATAATATAGTGGCGTACACAAAATATGATATTTTACATTAGTTTATTAATAAAAAAGTAAATATAATTTGTATAGGTGAAATAAACATGTACATTTTAACGATTTGAATTTGTAATACTTTTTGTTAACGTGCTTCGTATAGTATTTCGATCATTTATGATTTTGACATATTTATAGTACGAGAAACTCGAAAAAGTTGTTCGTAATCTTTAGTTGTGTTTTATAAATAGTGATCAGTGACCATTCTTATAATTATACCAAAATAACAATATATTATCATTGTTTTCGCGATAAAATATACCTGTGGGTCTTTCTTTGTGTCTTTTGCATACAAAAATCTAATGTATATTACACGCCGGTGGCATTACCGCGCCAACGTTATTGAGGCTTTCGTTTGTTATCATATTACAATGCTATTATTACTGATAAATTATGAGGTGGTAAGTTAGTAATTTCCATATAATAATGGTACAAAAAATATTGGATTTGTTCTCCTTAGTTTGTTAATTGTTTGTTTGGTAGTTTATGGTTAGTATTTATTTCAATATATGTATCTTAAACTTAAAATGATATCAAGTAGCAAGGATTGATACTGAACAATCTAACAATAAAAATAATAAACTGCCAAATTAGAACAAGTTTCATAAAAGCATCAAATTAAGTTGCAATAGGATGTATGTACTTTAACTCCTTAGTTTGATTCTTAAATGTATGTCTTCTGTTGTTAAAGTTCTGTTTTAAACCTCCAGAATTGCACTCCAAGTAAATATTTAAAAGGAAGTTTAGCAATGCCTAAATATGTATTTACATTAAATATTGTTTGCTGCCGTTGGAGTTGATGGAATAGTCGATGCTGCAAAAGTGCTAGTACCTCTCCTCATTTGAAGTAAGACATTGTAACACCTCATTTTAGAGAATGAGGTACTCATACAAACTCATTTTAAATTGATGTCCTACCCATCACTACTGTCGTTTACCGAGGAGGTCCGGCAATGCTTGAAGGAGTTGCAGTTGAAACGTGTCATGTTCATTGATTGCAAGATCGTAAGTGTCGTTCGAGACGGTCTGTCCACATCTGGAAATGCGTCGCTAAGCCTACCTACTATTTGTGAATTGACGCGCACTGTACCTAATATAGTAGAAATTTTCTGCGGTGTTTTTTTCGACTTAGAACTTAATATAGATATTAAACAAAAGGCACTGTTTCTTTTATGGAGCGCTGGTAGCTACCGAATCCGCCACGAGTGAGAAGAACAAGCCCGTTTTACCTACCTACGCAAATGCCTGCGTGCGACCATTCCGCAAACAAGCGCGTTCGCCAGATGTGGACATGGACGCACCTTGACAATGATAACTATTAGGTTATAATTAGTAGCAGCACGATATAGTTACCTGTACCTAACTCATATTAATAGACTGTGTAAAGATCTCAAGGTCATGAAAGTTTTGCGTGTAAACCATTCTTTTATCGATGCATTAATCTGTAGGCGTTGACCTTATTAAGTGCAATCACAATATTAAAGTATCACAAACATAATGGAATTATACCGCTGTTATGCAAATTCTTCGGTGGCGCCAACAGAGCGGCGGCGGAAGACTACTTAACTTTTACGTTGTCATGTAAAGTGGTCGGTGGCGGTCAAAAGATTAAATTATATTACTTACTCTCGGTGTCGCAGTACAATATTGAACATATTTATTTCAGGTCACCGATGAATATGTCAGCGAATTTCTTAAGAGCGACTCCATTGAAGAACTAGTAGTCACCCGTAGTCTATCAGTGGAAGGAGATTGTTTGTCCTGTCTGAGCCAGAAGAAGGAAAATAACTTAAAATCCCTTCGTCTAGTCGGTTGCGGGTTGGAGAACTTGGACCCCGCCGTCGCTAAACACCTGACCAATCTTAGAACACTCGACCTAAGCAACAACTCTTTAGAGTTACTACAATATTTACCCCCCTTGCTGGACAAGATGTGTAATTTGGAAAATTTATTTTTGAATTGCTATCCTAACGCTGGCTTGGGCGAGGGATTTGTGGAGTGCCTCGGTCGGCTCGGCCGGCTGAAGCACCTCAGTATGTGTTGGAACGATAACGTGAGCGACGCGTGGCTGGAGGCGGTGGCGCGAGGATGCCCGGGGCTGCAAACTTTGGACATCGAGACAAAAAGTGAGCAGGAATATTTATTTATTGTGCACTTTGTAACTACTAACTCACCTATTTAAGAGGCTGTCAACACCCAATGTCCTTGAAATTGATAAACAGTTTTTTAAGAAAGACTATTTGTTTTAGTCAAGTAAGAAAAATATATGTTCATATTAATTATATTTCAAAGACCGTGGTTGTACTCGATACATGATTGAACGAAATCGGCTCGATAGAAAATAATTGCAAAGATTGGTCTTAAAATCACAATTAAACGGTTTTATGTCTTTATTGTTTTGACTTATGGGTCTGCAATTAAAATCACAATTTCAAAACATTTATATCTAAACCGCTATTGAGTAAAATATTACACTAATAATCCACTTTTTTTATTTAAATATTTTTCTTATTATTCCCTTTCCCAGGCCCAGTAACATGCGACAGTGTTATCTCATTTACTCCGATACAAATAGACAGTGTGCGCGCTTTAGGTATTGACAGCCTCTTAAGGCGATTTAATCATGTACCACAATAATGCGGCGCTTCCGCAGTACGAGCATGACAACACTTCTGTGTGATAAACGCTTAATAATTATTGATTCATTTTCTCTAAGTATGTATTTTAAATAATTGAACCTGATCAGAATAGGTTTTTAGGTCCCTAAGTAGGTATTTTTTGTATTAACATTATAGTTCGGTCAACGCATCCGCGGTGCATCAACGCATCGCATCGATCACTCACTGCGCGCGTGCTAATTACGATCAGAGCAAAATATTTAGTCTTTTTTTTTTGAGTTAAAATGGTGAAGTGTTGTAGTACCAAATGTGGCAAAAACGTCACAAAGAAATGTCCAGGATTGCAGTGTGGAAAGTGTGGAAAGTGGATGCATGCTTCATGTATCCCTATAACGACCGAACAACTGAATGCACTTTGCGGCACGGAGGCGGTAGAATGGAAATGCAAAACATGCAATTCTTCCCGATCCAGAGGACGACGACAACACGGACACTGAGCAAGTCATCCTTATGAAAGACAGTTGTAGTGAGGACTTTTTGAGACAGCTGCGTAGCGACATTCGTGACGCCATAAAAGACGAAATTGAACGTACCCTCAAATACTCGGATAAAATAGACGATTACCAAAAAAAACCGATTAACAATGATGATGATCTACGAAGTGAAAGTGAAATCTATGGAAAACCAAAATAAAGACCTGCAAAATATATACAACTAAAATGCAATTCTATGGAACAAAAATTAAACCAAATCGAACAAACACAGTTAGAAAGTAAAATAGAAATATGCGGAGTGGAGAAGAAGGAAAACGAAAATACTACAGAGATCGCAAAAAAAATCGCACAAGTACTCCAAGTAAATTGTGATGACGTCACGGGCGCTTACAGAAAGGAACGCCGAGCACCGGCGGCGCTACAACGAGGCCCCGAATCCATCATCGTGACCTTGAAGGCCGGCCAGCGCGACCGCTGGCTCACAACGGCGAGGACCAGAACCATCACGGGGCACGACCTTGGCCATCCCGAGGAATCCAGGATCTTCCTACGCGAGGCACTCACACCGGCAACGGCATTTCTTTTGTGGAAAGCTAAAAGCGAGCTCAAAAAAGACGATAAATACAAATATGTGTGGTGTAAAGGAGGCAATGTAATTGTAAGAAAGCACGATCAGGCCCCGATCCAAACAATAAGATCCGAATATGACGTGGAGAAATTACTTAAGGTGAATGGCTGAAACGCTGGTATGTTTTTATTTATTTTTATTTTTTCTTTCATTAGTAGATACACATAAATATCGGCATAAATAAATATCAACACTCTTATTTGATGTCAGATGAAAATAGTATCCTCGAAAGTAGCTTCAAAATCTGGAATGAGTACATTGACTCACTTACACCAGCACATAACCTTATAGTTTTCCTTCACGTTAATATACGGTCCTTAATACTAAACTTTGCATACCTAGAATACTTATTAAATAACAGCAATCGTAATGTAGACGTAATAGCATTAACTGAAGTAAATATTCATAATGATTGTATTTCCTTATATACCATTCCTAACTACACTATATATTCAAAGTTAAGATGTAAAAGAAGGGGTGGGGGTATAATCTTTTATGTACATAACAAATATTTTTTTGAACAAAAACAAATACACACCCAATACTTCGAGTCATTAGTTGGTCGCCTTCATATAAATCGTGATTATAAAATAAACATATGTGCCGTATATAGGCCACCGGACACCGACAAAACCTGTTTTGTGCGGGAAGTACATGCTGTGTTGGATAGCTTTGATAAAAATACCGACTTGCTTTATACAGGTGATATTAATATCAACATAAAATTACAAAATAATATTTGTGCAGTCAGCGTCAAATACTTTGTAGCAGTCAAAGTGGCCAAATAGTTCGGTACACCATACTAAATATATGGTGTACCGAACTATTTGGCCACTTTGACTGCTACAAAGTATTTGACGCTGACTGTACCAACTATTTAAATAAAATGAGTGAATTGGGTATGGTTTGCGGTATAACCCAATATACACGGGTAGAAAAAAAAGGTAATAACATATGTAGTTCTTGCATTGACCACGTATTTATACGTAGTGTGTGCGGAACTCAGGCGCAGACCGGTGTAGTACATACTGCTCCAGCTGATCATTATATAATAGGATGCGCGTGTGTGCGCGCGCCACCCCGAGCCTTACCGCTGCAGGAGCGGCGCACGCACACAGCCATAGACAATCGACGTGTGTTATCATTGATAAAATCGGTTAATTGGAATGCCGGACTCGTTTCCCGGTTTCGTTGGAATGCAGGTGGTAGATTTTATTGTTAATCAGTTTAAGCGTATATATAACGAATGCGAAATAGTAGTTAAATCAAACCGTGGCTATATAAGAAAATCATGCGAATGGGCGAACAGCAAAATTAAATTCATGTGTAAAAGACGGAACGAACTCTTTGATATTTGGAAACTCGATCCCAAATACTTAAAAAATAGACTTATATATCGAAATAACACTAACAAATACATAAACAAAATTAAAAACCGATATTATTATAACAAAATAAGCGACAATTTTAAAAACACTAGATCTAGAGCGGTATGGGAGATAGTTAATACATTGTGTGGCAATATGAGCCAATCAATTGAGGAAACGGTCTTACGTGCATTTAAGTGCCATGAAAAAGAATTGTCAAGTAATTTTGCCAAAGAATTTCAGCGAAACGTAGAATCCATCACACAAACGTGCAATAAGCCGCTATTAAATGAGTCAACTTACTGCAATAAACCAAATATAGCCATGCGACTAGAAAAAATATCAAACGAAACTACAAAAAAAAAACATAAATAAACTTAATAAAAACAAAAGCCCGGGATATGACAGAGTTCGCGCCGTAGACTTAAAATATATTACTAATGAAATTGCCCCCTTGATTACGCATTTAATTAATACATCCATAGCTACTTGTATTTACCCCAATCCATTAAAAATAGGTACGATTCGGCCGGTATATAAAAAAGGATCCAAAAATGATTATAACAACTACAGACCCATTACAATTCTTTCATGTATTGACAAAATAATAGAGCGCTATATAGGAGACAAAGTTAATTCGTTTTTACAAGATAATAACATAATAAATAAAAAACAATACGATTTTCAAAGAAACAAAAGTTCCACTCAATTACTAAGCCAATTCGGTAATGAGATAAACGGACATTTAAATATGAAACGGCATGTAATAGTTATTTTCATCGACTTCAGTAAAGCTTTCGATTTATTAATGCATAATACGCTATATATGAAACTCGAACAGAATGGCATACAGGGCCCCCTACTAGAATGGTTTTAAAAGCTACCACAGCAACCGGTATACCGCAGTAAGACTAGGAAATTCATATTGTGACATGTTAAAAACATCGAAGGGAACGGCATCGGCACAGGGGTCAATAATTGGCCCGACCGAATACCTTTTGTATGTCAATGACATGTGCAATACAGTTGGAGAGGACTATGTTTATCAATTTGCAGACGACACTTGCATAGTAGTCTCGGATAGGGACTTAAAGACTGCCGAACGTAAAATACAGGATATATTCGACACCTTGTGTAAATGGTCGCATGACGTAGGGCTAGTCCTAAATGCAAATAAAACGAAGGCTATGCACATATGTTCTTCTCAAAATAAATCAATACACAACCCCGCTATAAAAGCACACGTACATAGCTGTCTCCACTTGCAATGCGATAATTGTGACTGCCCTTCTATCGATTTTGTAGAGGAACATATGTACATTGGTCATTTAATTGACTGTAGATTTAATTGGCAACCGCATATTGAACACGTAAGTAATAAACTTAGATCAGTATTGGGACGTCTAACTATTCTGAAACATAAATTACCGTACAAGACATTGAGAATGTTATACCTAGCTCTGGCTGAATCGGTAATACGGTACGGTATCAGCAGCTACGGACGATCGTATAAAACTAATCTTTCTAATATCTACAACCTACAGAGAACTATTCTAAAAACAATAGTTCCGAAAAATATAAAAGTAGCATGTAACAATAACTACTCAAACCTCTTTGAACACTGTAAGGTGCTTCCCGTACAAAATATAGTTAAATTGTCCATTCTTAAAGAAGAACACCTACACATAGATAAATTAAATGAATATCACAGAACAATGGATTAAGAAATATCCCTAATGCACCTAGATTCATACTACCATCATATAATAATGTCTACGGAACGAGAACTAATAATTTCATACTTACGAAAATAATAAATAGCCTTCCGAAACACATACAAGATTTATACCTATCTAACTCTAAATCAATTAAAAAAGTTAAAAATTATTTCATATCAAATAATTACGACTATATTTTGTAAACATATATTTGCTTTGTTATATAAATTAGTTTAATAAGTCCGAACCCTTGCTGTAATTAAGCCATTCATGACATTAGCAGTAAGTAAACATGGAACTCTGTGAATTTTTTTTAAACTAATTGGAACTTTAATAAATAAATAAAAAACAACTATAAATGATATTGCGTAACAATTGCGTAACACACTAATATAGTGTGTCACCTATGCCTGTGTATACACAGACGCTAAAATATGATATGTGATGAATATTTCACTCATTAAAACCATTTAAGTCAGCTTTAATTAATCTATCTGCGTCTCCTCAGATACTGCTCCAAAAAATACCTACTTAAGTAATACTTGAAACCTAACAAGATTCTATTACGCCATGTTGCGGATTTTCAGTGGTACTAATTTATTTTACTGGCTAGGAGTACTCTTTGCAAATATTACTATTACGCAATTATACGATATTTACCAAAAAAATGTTTACCAAACATACTATATATATTATAATGATATATATTTACATACAAAAGTCAAGGATTGCATAGCATTCCATTTAACATTTTTTTTTCAAATTAATTGAGTGATATGGCCGGTAGATATATTTTATTTGTAAAGACGCTATCTCAGGGCAAATAGATTCTTGTCAAGCTTTATCTATGGAAATCAACATTCTAAGTGTAAAGCGGATGGTGAAAATTGTCGCAGCTTCCGGATACCGCTTGGACCGCGCCATGGTGACGGCGGCGGGCATACTCGCGCTGTGCCGCGCCGCGCCCGGCCTCGAGCACCTCGGCGTCGCCGGCAACGGGGACGTCACGGATGCCACGGTGGCCGCCGTGGCAGCCGCCTGCCCCAAACTCGAGGTAACATGTATAAAGCAAGATCCCAGGGGCCCCAGACATTAATTATTTTCTCATGTACAAAATGTATGGGATAAAGTAAAAGTGGGGGGGTCATTTCTCCGGTACCAGATGTTAAAGTTCTTAGGTAAAAATAGTACCTACTACCTTTAATTCTCAGAGCTGATTTTTATGTATATTTTAGAAAATATTGTTATAAATTAATAATCAATATTGTCAAACAATTTTCGCTGGCGGTAACTTTTACCAGACGCTTTAAAGCTGTCAAAAATTATTATCACTTATATTCTCACGCTTGATTTATATAGGATACTCAGGGAACTGTTACAAAACAATTTGTAAGCAGCTACAATTATTTTGTAGCAAAAAAGAGTAAGTGTAAAATAAATAGAGCATAGACGCTAGTTGCGACACTTGCGACAACTGCGGGGTAGTTGAACTTCAATATGTTGATGTGGTGCGAGGGGCTTGATTACTGACACTATCTTCGGAAATAGAAATCGTAATATAATTTCCACATTTACGACCTTAACTGTTACCAGGGGGGTGACACTGGCAATGTACATAGTTAAAGTTATTAAAGATAGTGGTGATTTCTGTTATTTTATTCCAGACAACCTACATTTACGTAAAGTTGTCTTCCGATTATGTAAACTACGTCACTAGATGTCACTACAAATGGATATAATTTGAAAGCATGATACAACATTAAGAAGGTTCAAAAAAAGAATGTTCTAATAAATTCGTCAGAATCTTTACGTAACTTCACAGATTACTTGGAGACTATAAAACCGAAAACGAAAATTCTTATACGAATATACTTTCTACTTGTTAATCTTCCTAGTGAAGGATCTGATGTCGGGATCCTGGAGGAAACTCCTCAAATGTATACTGGTATACCTACCATACGTACCTATGGCGACTTTTTTTACTTCGAACCCTGGCATCCGAACACCAGCCAGCCTTTGTCATCTCGGACATATTAATAAACTATAGTCTCTGGTATCCGTGTTTAGCTTTTAATCTGATTCGTTTACTTATATGTTATCCCTTCTTTCAGTCTGTGGACTTGCGCGGCTGTGCGCAGATAGCGCAGAACATCGACATTTTGACGGCGCTGGCGGCGCCACAGCGCCGGGCGGGGCCGCTGCGGCTGCGGCTCGCGCGCACCGCCGCCAACACATACCAGGTAACGTGACGTCACCTAGAGTACTTCTGTGGGCTACACTATACAGACGGAGGTAGTACAGGACTTTAACGTGTCGACGGCGCTGGCGGCGCCGCAGCGCCGGGCGGAGCCGCTGCGGCTGCGGCTCGCGCGCACCGCCGCCAACACATACCAGGTATCGGTACCTTAGCTCCAGTAGGTAAAGGACGGATTAGTGCGGCTCAGATACCAGAATGGAATGAAAATATAACTGGAACATTTTTTCCTATAGGTTTGAGAGAGACAGAGCAAGAGAGAACGACGAGCGCGACTTTGAGTAGAAGAGAAAATATGAAATATATTACAACGGGTCACTCCCGTATTTTATTCCCCGTGCCACATTAAATGTCCTGACTTTAGACATAACTCTATTGCTTCCATGTACACGGCAGGCAAATTAGTCTGACTCACGAGGTTAGAAATAATCCCAATAGTCTCATCCACCGGCACATTGAACAGAGACGTAACGTCAAAACTCACCATGAGTTCGTCCTCCTTTAGTTGGATACCCTGTAGCAGGTTGACGAAATGCTTTGAATCCTTTACATAACTCGCAGACTTGCCTGTGAATTCCACGTGCAAGCTTATAAATTGGCGAGTCAATCTGACTGACTATAGGTCTTAATGGCCAATCAGGCTTAATGGATTTTAGGTAAACCATAGATTTTTGGAGATGTCGGGTTCAGAGGACGCAGTCGGCTACCTAAGTTTTTGTCCGGTAAGCCTAGCAACAACTTGTTAACCTTGGCCATCACTCTAGACGCAGGGTTGTATTTCACCTTCTTATAAGTGGATCACTCAACAAGTAAACCAACTTATTTTAAAGTACGGGAGGCTATCGAAATTAGTCGTCATCCGAATTTTAACCGTGATGATTGTGGTTGGTCAGTGCCTCCGAGCTGGAAAACTGTGTTGGGTACTACGTCGGTGGACAGTGTGGACGAACCATTAGCGAATGACGTGGTGAGTGTTGTGTGCAACCCATTATTTAATAATAATGCCGTAAACGAGGGTAGTTTCTCGCCTCCCTGCCGCCACCGGCGCCCGCGCCGAGTCATCGGGCGCGAAGGGCTGCGTCCCGCAGTCTGCGCCGGTCCGTCAACCCAACCTCCTGACGACACTACTCGGAACGGAGTGAAACATGTCGAGCGTTTTTCGACTTAAAATACGTGAATTACCCGTTGTAATATATTTAATATGTCTGTGTCTCTCGGAAATTTTGTTATTAGAAAAGAAAATGTTTATAATCTAAGGAAATAACTGCCGAGAGGAGGGTGCGGGTGAGGGACGATTTATAGACGAGCCAGGAACAATTTCTATGACCAATCGCCTCCCGGCTAAAACTCGTGTAGTGGTTAACGGCTAGGTATGATGAACCCTCGTGAACGTCAGCTCGTCAGCCGGTTATATCGCGGTGGTAAGAACATCAGCTGGTCGCATGAACATGTGAAAAATAAGCGCTACACCTTTTATGATAGCAAAAAAAATCATGAAACGTTGCATGTAGCATTTCATCAGGCGTAATCGCCTAAAAAGCCATCAACGGATTACGCAATTTACACATTACACATACTTTGCCGCACATAAAGTGGTAGGCGCATATTTTTTACATGTTCATTTTACAGCTGACGGTAAATCCACCGCGATAGAACCGGCTGAGTTTTTTAAGTTTAAAACAGCATCTAAACTATCATCTGACAAAGTATCAGCCGGGAGGCGATGACTGATGAAATGTGCTCCTGGCCCGCGGTCTATTATAAATAGAACAGCCTAGCAGCCTACTCCCTACTTATCCAGTAACTTTATACATCAAATGTGTTTGCGTCAAATCCGGTAGTTCTGATGTATTGCAGTCTTGTTTATGATGTTGGCCCAATGAATAATCCAAGTTTGTGACCTCGAGCGCCGAACGCAACTTAATCAAAAATCGAAAGTACCGTGAAAATTTCGTTTTCTTTTTGATCGATTATAACCCTTTTTGCTAGTACCTTCTCAGTAGACGGAGACGTCTACTTTTTAACGTTGACTAAATTTCCTCTAATTTAGAGTACTTTTTAAATTAGACTAAATTTTCTACAATAAGTGACTAGAATTGTCTCTGTTAGACGTAATAGTTTCGGAGATAAAGCGTTTCCAAATTTATAATATTTTTGAACTTGTAAGTGCAGTGAGTATGGATTGGCTCTCCAGGTCCAATCTATATGCGATATTTCTTCCTGCTCTTAGCTACTAGGCCTCCCCCCCTCCCCCCTTTACTGGGTCAAATCAGCTTTGTTTGACTAAGCAGCACCGCCTGAGACAAAAGTGCATACTCACTGCATTTACTTACACTACTAATTCAAGATCGAGAAACTGTTAGGTCCACAGAGTCAATTCTAGTCTCGTATTGTAGGAAATTTAGTCTACTTTAAAAAACGCCCTAAGAGTGAGAAGGTACTATTAATAACTAGTCCTTTAGGGTTATAATCGCCCAAAAAAAAACAGGTTACAGTTTCCATACGCAAATAAGTAATTTTTTTTTGTTTTCAGACACAGGCAACACAAGGACTGATTTTTGACTTCGTAGACGCTCCGAGATTGTTCAGATTAGTGTAAACAATACACAAGAAACTGTTTCAGGGAATTTTCCCAATGCAAGTTATTAATAAGATATGTACCTAAAAGCTGAAAGTCGATTTTAGAACTATGATACTATGCGTTACATAACTTTAGTTTTATAGCGTAGATAGGCCAGGCAACGAATGCTCAAAAAAAGGTATACACAGAAAAAAAATAGTTCTCCAGCCAAGTAAATACTCTTGTCAAGACATTTTGTGTTTCCTATATAAGGAAAAAATAAAATTCTTGCTTCATACCCATGGGATATGAACTAAAACAAATATGTAAATAGTCATATAGTTATATATTGCCTACTTGATATGTTTAAATTTTTTATGAATGAATATTGTTATTGAAATAAATAAGCTCTGTATTTATTTATTTATTTAAACTTTATTGCACAATATATGAAGAGTACAAATGGCGGACTTAATGCCGGAAGGCATTCTCTACCAGTCAACCATGAGCCAAACCGAAAGATCCTAATTGGTGCAGGGTCAGAATACAGAGTAAAATGACAAAAATAATATCACAAAATTATACGTACATAAATAATATGTGAAAAGGAATTTAATTTTAGATTAGATTTTAGTTTACAAGGGGTCAAAGTTGTTGTTTAACCGCTCGTGATATATTGATACCCGAGCTTAGCAAGTGGTTCGAAAAGCGGAATCTTGAGCGTTACGAGGGTTTCTAGGCACGACGGTTAAACAGATTTTGCCATGGAATGAAACACAATTTTTTTCACCACACCAATGCGAGGAAAATACTAACTGTAAAACATCAAACAAAATCAAACCAAGTTAAATCCATCATTTAAAAGTCAATTCAACCAGCCAACATGAGGAAACTACTCAACATTTTCATCAAATTACTTTGCCACTCATGGATAAAATGCCACTATCTCATCAGTTTTTGAACAAGCACTAGAGACACTTCTTGGTGTGGTGAAAAAATACTTCAAACCATCTGTCATATGCATCTGTCAGACTGGTGGCCAAAAAATTAGTTGACATCAAGTTTTTTCACGCGCAAAAAACGTTCGTGTAGATCCCGTAATTCCCGTACATCAATTTTTTTATTCATAAATATTTTGATTTGTGTTTTCTAAGTATTCACACTACTACCAGCCTCCGCGACTGGGGCTTTGGGGCTGCCAGTACATAAATCTAGATTATACAGTTCAACGTTAAAAATTATACGAAATTCGATTGCATTATACGCAAAGGATTAGGTATACCCGATTTTTTTATTAATTACTTCAAAAACCGACTTGTATTTAGTAAGTAGTAACTAAAATCTCTTAATAAGTAGGGCCGAAACACAACACAAAAAAGTAAAACACATCTCACAGATTAACAAACACCTGTCATATAGAACACCAAACCGATCAAATGGTCAGAGGGTCTACCGCGACCCACTTAAAATCGAAGTTCGTCAATTGCGGGCATTTTTCTCTGTCACTCTAATTACGACTTAGTAAGAGTAAAAGAGATCCCCGCAATTTGCGATTTTCGCGGTAGGCCTCCTGAGCCTAAAGAGGAAAAGCACTCAAACCGTCACCGTATCATATTATCCCGTTGCCCATAGATTTATAATTAGCATAGATGCCTAGTCTGTAAATCCCTAGTGAAGCCATTTCGAGTACGACATTATGTCGCACTCGTGTCATCGTAGACGCGAGTTTGTTTGTGTACACCTCCCGGTTATAAATTAAAAAATACAAAAAGATGGTTTTTTTGTGCGGTGAATGAGTGTCACAACACATCAGTGAATAAAAACAAACCGCCTGATATAACATTTCACGAGTAAGTATCGAGTTTAATGTGATATTTTTACGTAATTGTAAATACAAAACTCCAAATTTTCATCAGCCGCCATTACTTATAAATGTTGCCAGGTGATATTGAATATTTTTTTCCTCGAAATGAGGCATGACGATTACATTGATAAAAAAATTAATATGCTTACTTTATGTTCCTTGTATGACTATAGAAAATTATATTCTTTTGCAGGATTTCATTTTTTTATTTCAAATTATGTTTTGTCTTTTATAAAATTACAGTTTAAATTCATATTTTTATTTTGTGTAAAATTCATTTTAGATTTCCGACTAATCTGCTTCTATCTGCGAGATGGACGGAAAGTTTCAGCTACAGTTTCAGGGCTATTGATATGTTGCTAACCGAATTTTAAGGTCACTCTTTATAAATAGGCTCAGAAAATTATTATTATTTTGTGCACATTTGTAAAATAAAAAATAACATTTATTTATTTAAACCATTGACATATATATGTAAGGACGGGCCTTACGGGCACTAAGAATGGCGCTTGTTCAGTGGTGTCACTCTCGAATTCGAGCCAATCGTGCAGTCTAACGTAACTAGTTGCAACCAATCGCGCGCGTGATGCGAACTCGTCAACCAATCGCGTTGCGGCGTTAGACTGCACGATTGGCTCGAATTCGTGTGCGTGACACTGCTGTACTGGCCCCATTCTTAGTGTCCGTAAGGCCCGTCTTTAGATTTATATGTCAATGATTTAAACCTTATTTCACAAAGAACAGAAATGCAAAGTCCATAAAAGAAACCTTGAAAGCTTTTGCTACAAATTTAATATCTACATACACACTTCCAAATGATTGATAGCCAAGTAAGGATGTGGTTAAAATCCCTCTACTTTGAGGGGAATAAATGAACACTGGACAACCCATTTTTGTATATATGTGTGTGTCGCTGAGCGTAAGACACGAGCGTCGCACACATCGACCGTGTTTCGGCTTCACTTTTGGCAGATTAGCCTTATGAGGACTAACTGTCTATGTATGATAGGTCAGTGCCGTTGGCAACCCGTCTCTGTTAATCCCGTGTTTAAATAAAAAGGCGAAATAACCATTCGTGTTTTTTCGTATCCAATAATACCGAACGACTGCCTACACATAATAGATACGAGAATCAGTACGAGTATACAAAATTCGTATCGAATTAAACGATCTGGCAGCCAAAGAGTAAAGTATATCACTCCTGGCACGGCACGTCACCGAAGTGTCAAAACTGAATTTCAATTTTATGCATGCCTTCCCGTAGGTCTATGTTGCTCCGTGGACAATGACGGATTAATTACGACAAACACACTTGTACTTTGAAGTTATGGAGTGGTTCGTATCAAAATAATCTGCATACTTTCAGGATCCTAAATTGAGTAAATCATATCACAAAGCTTGGTAGTTGGAATGTCATGTTCGCCTAAACATAAAAATAGAAGGAAAAAATCTCAATGTGCATACCGAATTTTTTATATAATTAATACATGATTGATACTCTTTTTTAGGGTTTCGTAGCCAAATGGCAAAAAACGGAACCCTTATAGATTCGTCATGTCCGTCTCTGTGTCCGATTCTGTCACAGCCACTTTTTTCCGAAACTATAAGAGCTGTACTGTTCAAACTTAGTAAGTGGATGTATTCTATGAACTGCATTAAGATTTTCACACAAAAATAGAAAAAAATAAATAAATTATGGGGGTTCCCCATACTTAGAACTGAAACTCAAAAAATCTTTTTTCATCAAACCCATACGTGTGGGGTATCTATGGATAGGTCTTCAAAAATGATATTGAGGTTTCTAATATCATTTTTTTCTAAAATGAATAGTTTGCGCGAGAGACACTTCCAAAGTGGTAAAATGTGTCCCCCCCCCCCCCCGTAACTTCTAAAATAACAGAATTAAAAATCTAAAAAAAATATATGATATACATTGCCATGTAAACTTCCACCGAAAATTGGTTTGAACGAGATCTAGTATCGTAACGTCGTTGTGGGGTATCTATGGATAGGTCTTCAAAAATGATATTTAGGTTCCTAATATAATTTTTTTCTAAAGTGAAGTTTGCGCGAGAGACACTTCCAAAGTGAAAAAATGTGTCCCCCCCCCCCTGTAACTTCTAAAATAACAGAATGAAAAATGTACAAAAAATATATAATTTACATTACGATGCAAACTTCCACCGAAAATTGGTTTGAACGAGATCTAGTAAGTATTTTTTTTTTTAAACGTCATGAAATTTAAAAATAAATTTTTTTTTCATTATACCCATACATGTGGGGTATCTATGGATAGGTCTTTAAAAATGATATTAAGGTTTCTAATATCATTTTTTTCTAAACTGAATAGTTTGCGCGAGAGAACAGTGAAAAAAGTCTTACGTGTGGGGTATCTATGGATAGGTCTTCAAAAATGATATTGAGGTTTCTAATATCATTTTTCTCTAAAATGAATAGTTTGCGCGAGAGACACTTCCAAAGTGGTAAATTGTGTCACCCCCCCCCCCCCCGTAACTTCTAAAATAACAGAATGAAAAATCAAAAAAAAATATATGATATACATTACGATGCAAACTTCCACCGAAAATTGGTTTGAACGAGCTCTAGTGAGTAGTTTTTTTTAATACGTCATAAAATTAAAAAAAAAAAATTGTTTCGTCAAACCCCGTATGGGGTAGCGGGTAACGTCGTTGTGGGGTATCTATGGATAGGTCTTCAAAAATGATATTTAGGTTCCTAATATAATTTTTTTCTAAAGTGAAGTTTGCGCGAGAGACACTTCCAAAGTGAAAAAATGTGTCCCCCCCCCCTGTAACTTCTAAAATAACAGAATGAAAAATGTAAAAAAAAAATATAATTTACATTACGATGCAAACTTCCACCGAAAATTGGTTTGAACGAGATCTAGTAAGTAGTTTTTTTATTAAGTCATAAAATAAAAAATTTTTTTTTTTTTTCATCAAACCCATACGTGTTGGGTATCTATGGATAGGTCTTCAAAAATGATATTTAGGTTTCTAATATCATTTTTTTCTAAACTGAATAGTTTGCGCGAGAGACACTACCAAAGTAGTAAAATGTGTGTCCAAAGTGGTAAAATGTTGAACGAGATCTAGTAATCATGTAAATGGTCGCGTACTGTTTAAGAGGAATTTCCTCCCGCGAACGCTTCGGCTGTGGAATGAGCTTCCTGCCGAGGTTTTCCCGAGGGGCTACAGTATGGGGTTCTTCAAAAAAGGAGTGTACAGGTTTTTAAAGGGTCGGCAACGCGCATGTAATGCCTCTGGTGTTGCAGGTGTCCATAGGCTACGGTGACTGCTTACCATCAGACGGGCCGTATGCTTGTTTGCCACCGTCGTGGTATAAAATAAAAAAGTAAGTAGTTTTTTTTTAATACGTCATAAAGGAACCCTTCATGGGCGAGTCCGACTCGCACTTGGCCGCTTTTTTTTTCATTTAAGTTATATTTATACATGTATTTTATAGCCAAAAGAGTAAAAATAAGATACATACATTATTTTAATTAGTCATTGTATTAGAATTTTTATATACCTACTCGTAAATATATTTTGTAATAAAAAGTACAAAATTCATAAGTATTTTAATAAAAATCATAACACACGTTGCAACGATATACCTAATATTTAGTTCTTTTTTTATAAAGATAGTTATTTTCTTTATTAAATGTTAGGGAAGGTCCCATTTTGTCGCATTATTAAACTTTAGTAAAATTAACGTGTTTGGTATATTATTTTATTTTTAGCTTTGTTATTATTAATAAAATAAGCTTTTAGTACGGTCGCCAAATCTCAAAAGCCCTCTAGAAACACGATTTAATTGACTCGGCTCGGCCTTACCCACAACCGGTATCAATGTGTTCGGACAGTTCTCCTGATCACCGTACATGCGGTAGTAAAGCGGAAAAATGGTGGAGGGGATAGTAATGACGTCACAAAGATGGCGGCCGGACCTATTCTTTTTGGCGGTGTATCTCGAAAACCACTTAACCGATTTTAATCATCGAGGTGTCAAATAATAGCTTATATTATGGAGATTATTTCCTTTTCTACAAATATTTACGTGAAACCTATAGGAAAAAAAATAATCACAAAAAACAGTTTTTTTATAAAATTATTATTTTTTATTTTGTAAAAATCTCCGTAAATATTAGCATTTCGCAAATTTTGTTTAATATAAAACATATTGCTTCATTATCAAGGAATATAATGAGCCTTAAAACATACAGATCGAGTAATAAACAATGAAGCTACACTCATTTATTTGCGCATGGGTAACGATAACTGGCTTTTACCGGTCGAAACTGTGGTGACTGTTACGATACGTATTGAATGGAATTTATAGAGTATCGGTTTTAATTACTGAAATTATAATGACAATTATAAAAACCAGACACAATAATGTTACCTTACTTCGACGTTTAGTCTCTTTTTTCGTCTTAATCATAGGTAGGTACATATTTCTTTTTACTTAAAAATTTTATACAGGGTGAACTTTTAACCACCAGTCATACTCTGCGCAGCGACTTTATAGGTCATACTGAACAACTTTTACTATTAGTAGTCCCCAAGCCGCTCCGAGGCCAGATTTAATTGACTCAGCTCGGCCTTACCCACAACCGGTATCAATGTGTTCGGGCGTTTCTCCTGATCACCGTACATGCGGTAGTAAAGCGGAAAAATGGTGGGAGGGGATAGTAATGACGTCACAAAGATGGCGTCCGGACCTATTCTTTTTGGCGGTGTATCTCGAAAACCACTTAACCGATTGTATTCATCGAGGTGTCAACTAATAGCTTATATTATGGAGATTATTTCCTTTTTACAAACATTTACGTGAAACCTATAGGAAAATAATAATCACAAAAAACATTTTTTTTTATACATTTGGTTGGTAGGTTTGTCTTATGTTTTAAAGCAGTAAAATCTTTCAAGTCGAAAAACAGTATAAATATACATTTTGTTGTCTAATCTAAAAGTATGATGTTCATTGTTTAAGACTGATTAGTGATTACTGAATTAAATAACATGCTATTTGTTATTTTTGTTTAATTTTTTAAATCAGGTATTAATTTATTCACTATGTATCACTATACAGGCAAAATGTGTATCATAGTTGGTCTGTAAGTACTTACTACTTGTGTCGAATATAGGTATAAGATGAAATTTTAACCACCAGCCATACTCTGCGCAGTGACTTTACAGGTCATACTGAACAACTTTTATTATGGGACCAATGCCGAATCACGCAAGAAAATTTGGATCTGGAATGACACCCACTGGCTGTGCCCTACCACACAAAGCGAGATGACACTCACAATGCCCATACCTCTCTTTTGGACGTAGTTTAAGGACGTACCCGGGTCCATGACGCATGCTCGCCACACCGCTGCTTAAAATAAGCTGACGCACCGTAAATTGAACTGCGTAAAAATCGCAAAAAATATTACACGGAGATCTTATGGCAGACACCGTACCGGTGACGTAAAAGACGCAACTGTTTATAATTATATTGCTGTCCCGCTCGTACAGTGGATGAACAACAGCATTGTAATTACACGCGTGCGATAGAGAGAGTGAGACCGACGCAGGCTGCGGGATGCAGCGCTCCGCCCGTTTTAACAAATTTAATAGTGAATTTTAGTTGTCAATCGGCGATGGTTTTTTACATTGTAACATACACATTTCTTTTTTTAAATAAATAGCATAGCCAATCTGATATTATTGCTAAGTATGTAGCATAATTTATAGGGTAAATGTGACCAGCATCGTACCTATCTCAAGTAACCAACAAATCTAGTTGTACGAAGTTTCATTCTGATAAATTGTATTAGGTACAAAGAATGTGAAAATTATATTTAAAATGTTTTCTCTTATTCAATAAAACGATTTTTTCGTTTTTTCGTTTTGCGAACAAAAAAGATTCGCGTCACTGCGATTCCGTACCGTCACCGTTTTTTAAACAGCGGTGTGGGGAGCATGCGTCAAAAACGGTACGCATACGACGCGTCACTGCGATTCCGTATCGTGACCGTTTTTTAAGCTGCGGTCTGGTCGCACCTTGTATTGTATTGTATTGTATTGTATTCGGGCGATTTTTCCGCAACTCGACGACTTGCGCCTATTTTGCGTGATATGTTGGGGGTGGGCTAGTCCTGCCAGCCCAGCTCCTCGAGGAATCCTATCAAACCTTTGATGTTGAGTAGGACCTCGGGGAGGTCTCTCGGAGATCCGAGATGTTTAGCCCTGTATGGAGTCACTCCGCTGCATTCCAGCACCACGTGAGAGGCTGTTTCTTCTGTCTCCATGCAACCTCGGCACAGGGGACTGTCTGTGACACCTGTTGTGAAAAGATGTTTGTTAAATTGTCCATGACCTGTTATGACACTGGTTACCATACTCAGTCGGACCTTCCCTAGTTGCAGGAGCGCCCTTGTGAGTTTTCCGTTGATGCCAGGCATGGCTTCTTTTGCCTGTCTGCATCCAGTCTGGTTCAGCCAGTGTTCTGTGTGTAGTTTCCCTGTACGTGCCAGCAGCATTGAGCGTACCTTGCTAAATGGTATCGGAAGAATCGGTTCCGGACCAATCGCCCCCGCATTCGATCCTTGCCTGGCAAGCTCGTCCGCAGCATCGTTACCTCGGGATCCACTGTGTCCCTTGATCCATTGTAGGGTGATCTTGTTATTATGACATACCTCCATTAGTCGTTCGTGGCATTCGTGTATAAGTTTGGATGTAACTATATGGCTATTTAGAGCCATTAAGACTGCTCTACTGTCGGAGAGTATGCGGATGGAGGATCCTACTACCTTCCTTGCAGTGATGGCAGGCGCCGCGTTTATGATGCCCATGCACTCAGCTTGGAATACCGAGTTATGGGCTCCTAGCGGAGTGGTGATCGACATGTTCAGGTCTTCTGAGAAGGTTCCAGAGCCCGATCCGCTGTCTGTTTTGGACCCATCAGTGAAGATTCTCAGCTCCCGGGGATTGCGTCCTTCATGATTGTCGTCCTCATATAACTGTATTTTGTACCTTTTATCGAAGATAGCTTGTTTGTGAATCCGGTCCGTGCCTGACCTAAGCACTGGAAATTCGTCATACACCTTTTCCAGGCATTTTGTGTGAAGAGCTCCTGTGATGTTAGACCATATCTTGAGGGTTCGCAACCTTACCGCTGAGAGACTGGCCTCTTGCTGTATGTGTAGGTGCAGCGGTGGAAGGTTTAGCATGACCTCCATGGCTGCAGTCGGGGTAGACCTCGTGCAGCCAGTGGTGGCCGCGCATGCGAGCCTTTGAAGTCTTTGTAGTTTGTCTCGTACGTTGCCTAGGTTTGTTCTTGGCCACCAAACCAGAGCACCGTAACAGAGTAAGGGGCGGATTATCGTCTTATAGAGCCAGAGGGTAATTTTCGGGTTGAGTCCCCACCTCTTACCAATCATCCTTCTGCACTGCCAGAAGACAACTCCCGCCTTGTCTAAATATCCGTTTGTTGATGTGGTTGTTCCAATTGAGTTTATTGTCGAGAGTTAGTCCTAAGTACTTAACTTCATCGGACAGCTGTAGCTCAGTTTGGAAAAGTGTTGGTCTGGTAAAGTTGGTCGCACCTTTATATGGGACAGTCAAAATTTTTTTCGCGATTTCGGAATTGGTCCCATAGTAAAAGTTGTTAAGTATGACCTATAAAGTCGCTGCGCAGAGTATGACTGGTGGTTAAAAGTTCACCCTGTATAAAATTTTTAAGTAAAAAGAAATATGTACCTACCTATGATTAAGATGAAAAAAGAGACTAAACGTCGAAGTAAGGTAACATTATTGTGTCTGGTTTTTATAATTTTAATTATAATTTCAGTAATTAAAACCGATACTCTATAAATTCCATTCAATACGTATCGTAACAGTCACCACAGTTTCGACCGGTAAAAGCCAGTTATCGTTACCCATGCGCAAATAAATGAGTGTAGCTTCATTGTTTATTACTCGATCTGTATGTTTTAAGGCTCATTATATTCCTTGATAATGAAGCAATATGTTTTATATTAAACAAAATTTGCGAAATGCTAATATTTACGGAGATTTTTACAAAATAAAAAATAATAATTTTATAAAAAAACTGTTTTTTGTGATTATTTTTTTTCCTATAGGTTTCACGTAAATGTTTGTAGAAAAGGAAATAATCTCCATAATATAAGCTATTATTTGACACCTTGATGATTAAAATCGGTTAAGTGGTTTTCGAGATACACCGCCAAAAAGAATAGGTCCGGCCGCCATCTTTGTGACGTCATTACTATCCCCTCCACCATTTTTCCGCTTTACTACCGCATGTACGGTGATCAGGAGAACTGTCCGAACACATTGATACCGGTTGTGGGTAAGGCCGAGCTGAGTCAATTAAATCTGGCCTCGGAGCGGCTTGGCGACCGTACTATTTGATACTTTTGTCATTAGTTTCTAGTTTTAATACGGTATCAAAAGTGTACTTTTTTTCAACTTCAAACCTAGGGTCCCACTTTGTCGCTTACATGGTCTATACACTTAAAATTGAGAAAAGATATAAAAACTAGGTTACAATGTGTAGCTGTAATGTTTTCTGAATAAGTAATGACATGAATGTTAATCTATAAGGTGTATGCGGGTAATTTCGGAAATTGGGTAATCCATTAAATCATTACTCGTTGTAATAAGAGTCCCTTTTCGAAAATATCTGCGACGTTTTATTATTTATTTTCCTTTAGGAACTACCCGAAATGAAGAGAGTAAAGAAAAACGTAACTTAGATTAATTATATTTTTATTACAGATAAATTGACATTATTAAGGTATTCAGAAATTATATTTGAACATGAATAAGTATTAGTTAATGACTTAGTCCGACCGAGATCTCGGTCTCGGCATTCTCGGCCAAAAATCGAGCCGAGATCTCGGTCTCGGCTCTCGGCCAACATGGGCCGAGATTCTTGCCGAGACCGAGACTAGGCAATGAGTTATCATTCGTGAATTTGAATTTTCCGCGCACGAGCGCCCCGCCGGGGTCTAAGCTACCCGCTGGTTGCATCGCCCGGTTGGTGTGACGTTTTTTGTGATTTTGATTGGTTTCGTACCCACATTTTAAGCCAATTACTTATCAAATAAAAGTGTTGGGATCGGATAGGCGCGGTTGCAAGTAATGACTTGTTCATGGGTCTTTTCATTTTGTGGTTGTTGTTATTGGTGAATCAATGAGTGTATATTGTTATCGGGATGTACAGGGCCGGATTTAGGGGAGGGCAACTGGGGCTACAGCCCGGGGCCCCCACAATAGAGACTTCGGAAAATTTACCATTTTATTTGGAAAATAATTTGGGGCCAAGGGGCCTCCACTCCTTTATTGCCCTAGGCCTCCAAACCTCTAAATCCGGCATTGGGGATGTAACTTAGATTAACTTGTTGTAAGTGGAAGATGACACTGGATATTTTGATACTAAATATATTTGTGTTAACGGGAAAAAGCAAAGCAGTACGTAAGTACAAAACGACACCTGTGGCGGATATTTTGGGTTACAATATAGAACTCTTTAATATTTTGATTATTATTGTTGTTCTTCTTTTTGTCCACATCCGTACTGAAAAAACCGGCCAAGTGCGTGTCTGACCACGCATAATGGAAGATTCCGTACCTTCATACAATACAAAAAAGCCGTACAAGCAAAAGAGCTTATGTTAGTGGCACTTTCGTGGTTTTAAAAAGATCAGGTTTTTTTTATAACTCTTAAATGGCTTAACCGACCATACTCAAAATAATTTTCCTGAAAAATTATTTGCTTATTAAGCTTTAGGGCCTACGCTAGCTGACGCGAACGCCCGCCGCGTGCGCACGCACGCGGGTGCTATTTGTAGGTGAAATCCGCCGCACGCGTCCGCTTCAGTTAGCGTTGCTCATACTATTTTTCGTTAACCCGCTCGTCCGCTCCGTGCACCCGCGCCAGCTAGCGGAGGCCCTTATTATTTAGATATTTTTTAATGGTTTTGCTCTCCCGGTTTAAAAGTTAGAGGGGATCACACTATTTTTTTTGGAGCGTTTATTTCCAAAAGTATTTACTTAATCAAAAAATTTTTTTTAGCCAACTTTATGTATTTTCAAAGACTTATCTAATGACGAGCCACATGATTTTTTTAAAACTTAGTTACACTTATATGGAGTATATATTAAAAAAAAAATCTTTCGTCTTTTTTTGTATTTTATAAATTCTCGGTCTCGGCCGAGAATCCCATTGAATCTCGGTCTCAGTCTCGGCCGTGACAAAAAAAGCGTTCTCGGTCGGACCTTAGTTAATGACAATAGCCACATGAAGGATGGCACCGCTTCCCGTCGACGCCGCAGCGGCAGCCGGCGCTGGTGTCGCCGCGGCCGCCCGGGCCCCAGCGCCGGCCGCGCGTCACCCAGCAGATCTCCGTCTTGCAGGCCGAACATTTGATCCAATCGCAACCCCACTTCTTCGTTATTATTGCACTGCACTCCGGACACTCAAGAGCTTCCCCGCGCGATATCAGCGTGTTGAGGAATGCCCTGGTTCCTTCGTCAGTTTCTTCCGGCTCCCGGTTGGCGGCTTCGACGGCTTGCTGCTTTGCGCGATACTGTTCACAAGTGTCGCCCTCGTGAATGGCCTGGAAATAAAGTAAAAATAATGTGAGCACAGTTGTCACCTGTTTCAGTTTGTCAAAAAATTTCGAACGAGTCACTAATATTTATTCTACTCGTCGACTGTAGGTAATGGTTGAATTAAGACTTCGTGAACCAAACTGAAATCGCATCGCATACCTAATACTTTTCACTATGGGCACAGAATAACTAATAGTACTACCGTAATGGGCTCCTGACTCAACTGAAATATTCATAAGCCGCTGTAGTCAACTATAGTTCAAATTGATTATTTATGAAACGGGCATATGACACCCTTAAAATAGCTATATCCATAGAATACGAACACCTCTTAGTTCATGTTAGTCTCCATAGGCTACTGTGGCTAAAATCGAGCAAACAATCTAACCAAAACTTGACTTTAGCAATGATCAAGTAACAGAGCCTCATGAGTTACGAGGTGTCGTTGACGCCGGGCGTCTATGAAGGTATCGCGGCTGCTCGCGTATCTTAGCTGTAATCTTTTTACTTTTAAGTATTAGTTAGTTGACTCATAAAAAAGGTATTGTATACAATAAGTGATATACTTAGTTAGGTCATAAGTTCCGTCACACAGGTTTTGACTGATAAAATGTAATAAAAAGCTTTTAATAAAAAAAGTTAACCATGATTTGAAAGCTTGTTTTATACTGATCAAAACGTAATATAATTAGTTTAAAATTTAGATCGCGTCTTTATTTACTATTTGTTTACTTCAGGATTTTCGTTAGACGCGAATACGCGGCTGGATTGTGAAAAATTATACTTTTCTCCAATATACTCGGAAATGTTCACCTTATTGTAGCAAAAGTAGTACGGGAAGTTCTTCGTTATGGTCAAACTCAAATTAAAAAAAATTCAAACCATTATTGTCGTGTTTAAGCGGACGGGAAGTTATTACTGGGCTATAACCGCGAAAATCGAAGGTCGTCAATTGCGGGCATTATTCTCGGTCACTCTAATTACGTTTTAGTGGGAGTAAAAGAGAAAGATCCCCGCAATTTGCGAATTTCTGTTTTCGCGGTAGGCCCCCTGTATTGTTTTTTACTTTTTAAAAACATGTATCCACTAAGAAACACGCAATCAGCCAATTAATTATATAGCCGCGGGCCGCGTCTACACTCTTGTTCACGCCAGCACTGCGTGAAGACCGGATGACGATTTCGGGCTGCGGGACGCGGGGCGCAGCCGGCACCGGCGCCGCAGCGGCGCGGCTGCGGCCGCCTCCCACTCCACCAACGACGCACACAACAACATGTCGCGTCCGCGCATCAAGCGCCTTTATTTTTTACATTTTTTTAATATACATTTTTACTGTTTTCAGGGTTGTTTTTGTTGCTGCTCCGTCATCAGCCCCAATCCTGGACACTCTACAACGGTCTTACTGTAAGACCGTCGTGTATGATCGTGCAATACTGCTTGATAAAATCAAAGACTATATAACTTTTATATTTTTTTAAAGATCTCGTGCGTGCTCATACAGCTTATATTGCACAATTATATTGAATGAACGAATATTGAATGGTACTGAATGGCAGATTAAGTTGTGCCTTTAACTTTAATAATTGAAGAGAGAAATTGTTTTGGACGTTTTTGGTGTGAAGGTTCGATTTGAGTGCTGGTTGATGCTTAAATTATGATTATTTTACCTTATTTCCTCGTATGTTTGGAGAAAAGCACTATAAAGCCTCGGCTGGAACAGCAATTCGTGGATTCGTCTTCTTTGTCGGACTCCGCGTCGCGTCATCCGACAAATTCGAGACTCATCCTCGAATTGCTCTTTCCCGGCCTCTGCAATAATGTACTATTATAAAAGGCAGTAAAAATCAGTGTCATATTAATGACATAGGTACAATTGTTTATTTGTATGAACCTACTTTAATAGAACGTTATTTTGTCACCAGCATTTAGTTCTCCGACAAGTCTGTATTTCAGCTATTACCCTTCAAACTTAAGGTACTTTTCAGTGACACGCTAATTTTTGACTGCCATCCAACGAGTAGGTTTGGTAAATCACGTACATGCCATTATGGCAATACAATATACATGAATTTTATTGTAAATAATTCAGCATTAAATACCCTTTCAACCCATATATATCTTATACCTTTAAACGAGCAATTCTTGTATATATATATGTATATATATTTCTGTGATCTCGGAAACGGCTCTAACGATTTCGCTGAAATTTGGTATATGGGGGTTTTTGGGGGTATACAATCTATCTAAATTAGTCTTATGTTTGGGAAAACGCGTGTATTCGAGTTTTCATGCGTTTTTCTTTCGACGCAGAATATGGTCGCTAATTTCGTGTTGCCGGCCTTTGTTCGTCTGGTCCAGCGGGTTAAGACGCGGACTGCTAAACGAGTGTTACGGCTTCGAATCTCGCCCGGTGGCTAACTTTTTTTTTTATATGTTCAAGTTTATATATAATTTTTTAATTTTTATTGTTTTAGACAAGTTTAATTTAGTAAAAAAATGACCTATGTAATAAGAGAAATTGACAATAGATGGCGTTACTCTGTGACAAGTGATGTAAGGTTAAAATCGATTGTAAATAATAATAATTGTCAGTTCACATTTTACTTTTTAAGTTTATGTAGATTATCACCTATACACCACCATATTACAATAAATAGTTATAACCGAGCAAAGCTCGGTCGCCCAGGTACTATGACAATAAGGGATCTGTACCGATAGCTTTTTAACCGACTTCAATTTCATAGAATAGAATTTCATAGGTTCTGTATTCGGTTGTGGCTATTTTTTTTTATGTACGTTCACCGACTACTCCGACACCCGTGGTCCGATTTCAGTAATTCTTTTTTTGTTTGAAAGGAGTTACTTCCAAGTTGGTCCCATTTTAATTTGGTTCTGATCTGATGATGGGATCCATGAGGAATGGAATGGAAATGGATGGTATGGTGATTTTGGTGTTTTCTTGCAAATCGAGCAGTTCCTCTCAAATACCATCAATTTGATGAAATGGATCTGATGATGATGATTTTGTTTAATGACAATGATGAAGATTTTTTTGTATGTACGTTCACCGATTACTCCGACACCCGTGGTCCGATTTGAGAATTCTTTTTTTGTTTGAAGTAAGTTACCTTCAAGGTGGTCTTATAATATTTTTGGTTCTGATCTGATGATGGAATCCATGAGGAATAGAGGGAACTCCTCAATGTTTAAAGGCACAGGTATGGTGATTCGACTGTATTCTTAAGAAACTCAAGCATTTCCTCTCGAAAACTACCAATTTGATGTAGTGCAACTGTAGCCTTACCACGAGTTTGACTCTACATATTAGCTGACGTGTTCGTAACATACTTTCCGATACATCTCGCTCGCACTAATAGGATGCCAGTATGAGCGAGATGCATAGAAAGTAAGTTACACTAGCGAATATGTCAGAGTCAAACTCGTGGTAAGACTAATTACTGATTATGAAGACCACGGGCGATATGTGGAACTTCCCTCTTATAATTGGGTATATTATGATTTCTGATGTAGGTAGTGTTGGAAATAAGATGTGAGGGGTAGATGTGAGAGGTTTGTGAGGTAGACGGTGGTAATAAAGGTAGACGAGGGTCTGTGGTTGGGGGTTGTGGGGTTGGGGCTCGAGTCAGAGTTTGAGAGGTTAGGGGGTTGAGGGGGCGGTGAGTTGATGAGTCGGGGAAGGAGGGGTTGGGAGTTGAGGAATCGGGGGGTAGGAGATGAGTGGCCGGAGGTTGGAAGTAGAGGAATTGGGGGTTAGGATTAGGAGTTAAATGGTCAGGGGTTGAGGGGTCGGGGAATGGTGGTTGAATGTTCGGTGGTTCAGGGTCAAGGGTTTCAGTGATCAGTGGCGAGGGGGAGGATCGATTTAGAATAGTAGTAGTAGGAATGAATTCCCGAGGAAAATCCTGATTATTTATGAAAGTTAACGACTTAAGTGTAAAACATGATTGTGATTTTCATTCATGCGTCACGCGTCACTCATAATCTTAAAATTAACTAAAAATGGTAAAATAAAAACCTGCAATGCAACTACGGCAAAAATACGATCTATATCCATTCGGATAGCCAGGCGGCACTCTTAGCCCTAACCTCTGATGTTACTACATCAAGGCTGATCGAGAACTGCAGGCAGCTACTGAACAACCTTGATGGAGCCAGGAACAAGGTTGTTCTACGTTGGGTCCCGGTCCCGGGGCATGCGGGTATCGCTGGAAACGAAAAGGCCGACGAACTCGCGCGAGCAGGGGCTAAGGGAAAGAACTTCAGTCCTGAGCCTTTTTGTGGTATTCCCAAAAGCCTAACGCGCCTCACCCTAAAGACCTATACCCTAATTTATAATTAAATTCCATCAAATCTACCAAGAAATGTCACTGTCACAATGACATCTGTCAACGTCAGTATGACAGACCAGATGTCATCAACCTTTTTGGAATCATAAAAAATATTATTACGAACATAATAAACCGTTTTTGTATGGAATACAGAAATTACGTCAAAATATGTGACCGAAACCCGGTTTCACCCGGTCACTCCATTTTCTATTCCTTTAAGGAAACGCTGCCAACTACATAAATGAAGGGTTTTTGTTAAATGTGTCGCCTATATTTCGACTCCTAGATGTTTGTTATGTTAGTTATGTATATAACTAAATATTTATTCACTATACGTACAAAATTACGCACTTAATCTTTAAGCACTTATAATTTATACAGTACAAGCCTTACTCAGTTGGGGACTAGAGTATTTTTAAAACATGCTGGGTGAGGTGGTATCTCCATACAATTTCTTTTTAAAATGCCAAATTTCGCAAAATTGTATTTAGATGACATCTGTTCTTTTCTGATTACCCTTTCTGTTTGAAAAATACTACAAGTAACAGACGTCAGATGCCAAATGAAGTGACAACTTGACTTGACAAGTGAGTATCGTGGCCGGCGTAAATCTATCATGGTAACTATGGAGTGTGGAATTAAGAGGAGTGGCATCTCTTATGGTAGAACTGTTGCAAAGGTGTCCAGCTGTCAGCTATAAATAATAGTTCCAAATCTCTCCAGAGTAGCGCTAGAGTAGCTAAGAACCTAGGCTCTATTGACGGAGTGAAGTGCGCTGTCTATGGTTTGATTTTATTGTTCAAGTATTCTAGGTATTGTAGCGCCACCTATTTAAAGTTTTTTGATGACTCTTTTTGGTATATGGAGATTTATTTCCTTACATCCACCTTCCGTAATGGTAACCATAACGGCGTATTACACTATTCTATAGTTGTCGTTTTCGAATTTACGTTTTAAGGTATAGAAATAATACTAATACTACACATCTTAAGACGATAATGTTATTATATTAAAACGGAATACCTAATGTTGTTTAGACCTGAAGTATTGCCATTTCAAAACGAACATTTCTACCTCAAAATAGTTTAAATTCAATATTAATTTATGGGACTGCTTTTTTAATAAGTCTAATTATTTGAGCTTAGCATTTAAGTGTTGTATTTCAAATTAGTAGTAAATGATTTATTTACGTGCATTCTTTCGCCAATAATATATTTAATATTTATGGACCGTTTCATTTTACTGGCAACACAGTGGTAAATATGATGGAATTTAATTATGATTCAGGGTATACTGTCACTACAAAACCATTCAACTCTGGAGAGAAACTACAGGCTTGAATTATTCCAAGGCGCTTATCAAGGCCTTTAGCAAAAAGGCGGCCTCGAACGCCTTAGCGCCGTCTAGAAACCAACTACGCAACTTGGTAAGGGTGCTTACTAGGCTCTGCGGCCTAAATAAGCACATGCTCACTATGGGGAAACGTGACATGGGGCGGTGCAGACTCTGTATGGAGGCAGAGGAGACGCTTTTGCACATCCTCGCAGAATGCCCTTGCCTAATGCGCACTCGTGACTCAATCCTGGGCGGACACTTATTGCGTCCGGAGGAGTTAGGGTCTCTCGAGATCAAGATCCTGCAGCTGTTTGAAGTTGCAGGTTTGGATCGAGAGTTGTAGTAGGTGGCGACCACAATAGATCAGGAATGGTCGTATATTTAGGCTGTAGAGCCTTACATAGCCCCTGACAAGGAAGAAGAAGAAGAAGAAGGCCACTCAGCTAGCTTCGTGTACATAACACGGTACTATAGAGCCACTCGATGAACTCACAGCCTAAATCGATTGCACGAATTGAATTGATTTATATAAATGCAATGTTTTGGTTATACCTGACATGAAACGCAGTTTGTCCGCTTGCAAACAGGGCAGGGGAACCTCGTAACACCCGGTTCACACAGCGCCCATCCCTGGCAGTCGGCTGTTCGACAGTGGAATGCGTTTCGAGTGCCGCTCTCCGCGGCAGCCAGTCCTCTCGCCAACCATCGCTCATATTCCTCTAGAGATACAAGTGCACGGATTTCCCGCTCCTGCAGAAACCCAGGGCAGCCCATGGCGGGGCATGAAACTGCTGGCTCCTCGGAGTGCTTCACGACGTCTGAGAGACACTCCATGCAGAACATGTGAACGCATTCTCTTAGAACCGCCCCTTTGCCGGGTTGGTAATTCTCCATACAAACTCCACACTCAAACACTTCAGCATTCGGAACAAGAGCGCGGCGCTCCAGAAGGACTAATTCGGCATATACATCAGTTGCTTTGTTTTCTCCATTTGGTTGGTCTACGTTCTGATTCTTTCCCTCTGTTTTATTATTTGAAGAAGATCCCAGGCGCACATCACTTTGCTTATTTGTATCTGAAAGAGAAAAGTAAAAATCTTTGAAAATCAACAGAGGAAAGTTATGAAAATTCAATTTAATTCAATTATTTGCTTACCTGGCTCCACCAAGCAGAGATAAAACGGCGCGTCAAACTTCGGGCCAGCCAGCGTATTGAGGGGCGTGCTGTCGTCGGTGCATAGAGTCCTTCCCACGATCCACCGTTGTAAGTGGGCCGCCAGACCAAATGACGCGTTCGCTTGACGCCGCAAATCGCCCATTACGGATACCCGGGGCATATTAATCCGTATAGGCCCCCTAGCCGCTTCTCTATCTTCAATCCATACTTCTATCCTAATTAATGAAATAAGAGTATCTACTTAGGTTTATTTAATTATCTAGGTACCTTATCATTACAGGAAAAGCAGGCACAAAATAACTTACGAAACGTTATCATTTCCGGCTGCATCCTTTTTATTAGATGTTGAGGGTTCGTTTATTTTACGTTCGTTATAGACTGGTATATTTTCCAATACTTCAGATTTAGGCTGCATAGGGGCTGGTTTCTTTTCAATCAGAGTTTTACTTGATGATGCTGCAATATTATCAGGCGATGTGGTGTTTGATTTCTTAGGATCATTTGGTTGTGTTGTGTCTTCCATCTGTGTCTTGTTAGAGACAGAATCATTGGTTTTCTTAATTGGGTCAGTTAATGATGTAGACGGTGCACCAACAATTTGTGATGAAAATGACAGTACGGAACAGGATAGTCTTAATTGCGCTAGCTTTGCGGCGGCATCAGCAGCCGCTCTTTCATCTCCTTTAGCGATGGACTGTTCAAGCTGGTTAATCAAATCTCTTCTTCTTGAATGGAGATCTAATTTCGGTATTTCACCGGATACTTTATATGGCGCATTTTGAGAGAGTGATTTCTTCTGCTGGTTTCCGATATTATCAATATTCATTCGTTTATCATGTACAGACGGGCCAGGAGCTGAAAATGTTTTTGTTTGGGGGCCAGATGAAGAGATTCCAAAGGAAGCTGAACTTGTGGGAAGTAAGGGTGTCCCATTATTTATTTCTGCATCAGGTTTTAAACTACTTAGCTTATTGTTAACATCTTGGTCTTTTATAATTGTTATATTTCGTTTACACTTAGCAGCAATATCAAAAACTACATTCGAAGAAGTTTGCGTTGTACTGGTTGCTTTTAGCGGTTTTTGCGTTGTTTGTTCTTGAGTCTTATGCTCAGCTTTTTGCCCTGAAGTGGCAGTCGCAGCAACTAAGGGTTTTGCTTCGTGTTCTGCTGTTGTTGTTTGGTTACTATAAGATCTCTGATCCTGGGTTCCAAATTGTAAGTTGTGTGGTATTTTTTGTAATTGTTTTTCAATTGTTGGGCTTGAATTTAGTAATGAGGATATTTTTAATGGTACCTTTGAAGGAGCATTGCCAGATGTGGAAGAATCACTGTCAATCTTATATTTACTTTCAGGGATAATCGAGTGTTTTGTGGCTGAATTTGACTTAGTAATAATATTTTTATCGTCGAAAGCAGTAGGCGAATTCATACTTAATTTTCCTTGTTTGGTTTCCGCAATTCTAAAATGTTCTAATTTTACTATATCCCTGGAAGGTATATGTTGTAACACTATTGGTTGTGTTACTACAGCTGTTTCCGTGGCCGATGTCGATACTGTGTTGGTAACGAACATTGCATCTTTATTTCTACTTTCTTCTTCGATATTTACTGATGTACTGTTGGTATCGTGTATTACTTTTTCTTCTTTTATTTTAGTTCCTATTCTAAGAGTAGGAGCTTCTACAACAGAAGGCTTTGAAATTTCTTTATGATTATTTATTTTATTATCATTAACCTCGTGTTTAGCTCTCTTAGGTAAGGAATTCTTAATCTCTTTAAGCATTTCTTTTAATTTTTGTTTTTCTTCAACTACGTTTACTCCGCTCGCCGAGGCAACATTTGTCATTACTGTTTGTGTATTACTAGAAGCTCTATTGGCTAAACGACGATCATTGACATTTTTGTTTAATTGTATTTTCTGTTCAGTTATACAATATCCGCATGTTACGACAGAATCATTATATTTTCGAAGACACCTTGTGCAGAACCACATGTCTCCTTTGGACGGTGTCACTAGTTCTCTGGACGTCCCCGCGGCCCTTTCATTACTTCGATCTAAAGCTTTTAATTTACACGACTCTATTATTTCAGCGGCCTGCTTGTCCAGCTCACTTATACTGGGCAGTATCCTTTCAGGAACGGTGTCGACGGCCGAATTCCTCTTTCTGCCCTCAAAAATCTGTTTCAAGAAACTTTTTTCCGTTCGCGGTTTAGAATCTTTATTTTCTTTCTTAATATATTTTTCTGGTTTGCAATCCATGCTTTCGGTTCTCCGCAAAGCGGGATTGACTAAATCTGTATCTGTTTGGACTAGAAGCGGTTCCTCGGGTATCGGAGCGTTCCTGCCGAGCTCACTGAGCGGCCGTCGAGGAGGCTGTGGCGCGGGGCGCTTGCGGGAGCGGCGCGGCGCCCCGAGGGTGGCGGAGCGGGCGGGGGGCGCCGGCGCCCGTCGCTTGCCGGGCACGTGCGCCGCACGCCGCTGCACACACTCGCTTGTGGCTCGGCGCTCCCTCTCCTTCCAGTTGTTCTCGCTGGATTTACGCGCCGGAGGTAGGCTAAAAGCGTCGTAACCGTTATCTCCCCTGAAGAGTCCGTATTTGCGATGGAGCGTGAGATCGCGGTCGTGCTGCAGTCTGGAGTTCCTGTCGCGTAAGCGCTTCTTGTAGGAGTCGGTCGCGGGACCGGGCGGGGGCAGGAGAACGGGGGCGGCGGGGTGGCGGTAGCGGTCGGGTGATAGAAAGGCGATGCTGGCGACGGTGCGGTCGGAGCCGACGCTGGAGAGGCTGTCGCTGGAGGCGCCCGAGTCGTCGCGGCGTAGCCACGAGATGAGCGACCACAGCCCGCCCGACAGCGGCCGCGCGCGCCCGGCCTCCGCCTCCAATGCCGCGCCGCTCATCACACCACTGAAAAACAATAGGTACACATCTTTTCAAATGATGCTTGAGAATAAATAAACGAACTAAAAATGTCAATCAATTACAACAATATATGAATCGTTATAATATATTATATATGAATCGTTTAAAATATGTATAATTATTGAAACTTTAAATAAAACAATTTAAGCCGGTTATTTGTATTGATATACCTAATTAAACAAAATAAAACCGGCCGAGAGCATGTCGGGCCACGCTCAGTGTAGGGTTCCGTAGTTACTCTTCCGTCACAATAAGCTAAACTGGAGCTTAAAGTATGGTAGATTGTTAACCAAGGGATGAACTGTGGGTGTACGTCTTTTTACTATGAAGGGGAAACTTTTTGCGATAACTCAAAAACAGCAAAACTGATCATATCCGCTATAGTTTTCATTTAATGTCTTTCTTAAGCTCTACTTCCAAGACTTTTTTCATATTTTTTGGACCTATGGTTCAAAAGTTAGAGGGGGGGGGACACATCTTTTTTTCTTTCGGAGCGATTATCTCCGAATATATTCACTTTATCAAAAAATGTTTCTCGAAAACCCCTATTAGTTTTGAAAGACCTTTCCAACGAACCCCACACTCTAGGGTTGAAGCGAAAAAAAAATTTCACCCCCACTTTACGTGTAGGGGAGGTACCCTAAAAAAAATTAAATTTTTAGATTTTATTGTACGACTTTGTCGGCTTTATTGATTTATATATCCATGCCAAATTTCAGCTTTCTAGCACTAACGACCACGGAGCAAAGCCTCGGACAGACAGACAGACAGACAGACAGACAGACAGACAGACAGACAGACAGACAGACGGACATGGCGAAACTATAAGGGTTCCTAGTTGACTACGGAACCCTAAAAAAGGTAATATCCCGATATTCTCTTTTTATTACCTACTCATTTTCAGAATTCTTTAGTCTCGGGACAAATTTCTGGATTTTTTTTAATACCACGACGGTGGCAAACAGATATACGGCCCGCCTGGTGGTAAGCAGTCACCGCAGCCTATGGACGCCTGCAACTCCAGAGGTGTTACACGCGCGTTGCCGACCGTTTAAAAACCTGTACACTCCTTTTTTGAAGAACACTATACTGTAGACCCTCGGAAAACCTCGGAAGGGAGCTCATTCCACAGCCGGAGCGTCCGCGGGAGGAAGTTCCTCTTGAAACGCACAGTACGCGATCATTTAGGTTCTAAGGTGTGAGGATGAACACCCTGCCGACGGCGACCGGTGCGATGATAGAAAGTGGCCGTTGGCATCATGTCAAACAATTCCTCAAAGCACAGGCCATTGTACAAGCGGTAGAACACACACAAGGAGACAAAATCTCTCCTTAGGCTTAATAGGTTCAATACCGCTTGTGAGTTTGGGATCGTCACTTTGGACTGAGTCAAAGGGTCCAAGCTGGCATGCAGGTGCTCCTGCCCAAAGGTGACAGCAATACTCCATATGGGATCTGACTTGCGATTTATATAGCAGCAGTCTTTGCCCCGGAGTAAATTATCGCCTCGCTTTATTGAGCACACCGAGTTTTTTGGATAAATGATTTAATTAAAATAAGTAGGTATTTTAATAACTATAAAAAAAATATTAGGTACCTTCACTTCACTATTACCTATGCAATAGTAACACAATAGAAATGATATCGTCATAAATGAATAGGTACCTATTATCGTGTTGAAATAACAACATAAGCGTTTTATTTTTGTAGCAGGAAGATATAACACTTACCGACGAGCCGAAGAATGATGCACGGATGTAAATAGGCAAACTTCGAAACTAGAACATATTAGCCCCGTTTTCACACATCACGTCTAACCTCAAAGCAAATCCTTGAAATTAACTTTATCACTCCCATCACTTCAGTAATTACTGTTTTTTGATATTGTGATGCAAAGTAAGTTTTAAAGAGTAAAGTTCGTCAACAAAGCGGTTGGAAAGCTCGTAGCTTTGAACAAAGCATGGCGCGCGCGCTCGCGCTGCACTGGCTCGCGCCGCCGCCCGCCCAGGGACATTGTTCTACACGCTTACATAACGTAGCGAGTTTGGCGGCTTACGTTAACCATTATAAGCGCGCTCTTCGATTACGCACAACGACTACTGACGTCGCGATCACAGCAAAACTGGTCCACTGAGCGTGCGACTCGGTAAGCGACGGAAGCACGCGGTCAGCTATATTTAGCGGAACTTCGCGAGTGTTTTTGCTATTTTCATTTCATTCTTCTGCGCCCCGACCTCACTTAAATTTGGCTTCCTGCCGATTTTTATTCGACGTAGGGGATTGTTTAAAGCGGTCAAGCTACTGCTGAATACATTATTACAAGTTAGATTCCAATGCATTTTATGGGCATAATTTATTATGTAGGTACAAAGTAACATCATTTTGATTTCTAATATTTTCTAGGGCCATTTAGTACAGACAGTTTTTTTTTACCTATGTCGGAATTTGTACCTCGAGTATTAGTGTCCCGAATAAAGGTGATCGTAGAAAAATAATTTATCTAGAAAAAATGTCACTGACAAAAACAAAACACGTAAAAGAAATAGGTACCTATCTCGTAAAAAATCTATTCTCGGCTCATAAGTACATTCATGATTACTCCTAAAAAAAAACAATACCAAAAAATTACATCCGTCTGACCCAATTATTTTCGACCTTAGATGCGAAATGATGTGTCACACGTTGATATTGACTGAAAAAATTATTTCACTTTTAGTTACATGTATGGACTGCCCCCCTTAAAAACACATTTTTAATTTTAACTTCTAAATTTAATAGCAAGTCACAAAATACACCTGTTCCAAATGTCATTCTAATATACAAAATATATAATTATACCTTAGGTTTAGTTTTGGAGATAAATAAATGCCTGCAGCCTGTGACATACCTACGGAATTACGGACAGACGGACACGACGAAACTATAAGGATTCCATCTTGGACGCCGAACCTTAAAAAGGGTTACATTTGAATGTGTAGTTCGTGCCTAAAGACAGCTTTCAAGATTGTGAATTGAATACTGATTTCATAAAATGTGGACGGCGAGGCGGCGACGACAGCGCCGTTTTCTGAATGGAATTATTGGTTTTGTGGTGAAACAGGCCATCTGCTAGCGAAATCAACATTTTAAAATAACAAAAACGGATTTGTTGACTCACAAGATTCGGACTTCCGTGCGCAAATAACTTTTTTTAATAAAATTTCCTGCACTGTTTAGATACATGCATTATGGGGCGACTATAGACGTACCTATCCCGTAAAACTAAAAAACCGGCCAAATGCGATTCATACTCGCGCACGAAGGGTTCCGTTCCGTATCATCATCTATAAAAACGGCAAAAAATCATGTTTATTGTATGGGAGCCCCCTTAAATATTTATTTTACTCTGTTTTTTTAGTATTTGTTGTTATAGCAATAGATCATCTGTGAAAATTTCACTGTCTAACTATCACGGTTCATGAGATACGACCTGGCGACAAGCGGACGGACAGCGGAGTCTTAGTAATAGGGCCCCGTTTTACCCTTTGGGTACGGAACCCTAAAAACGAATATCAATGGTCACAAACCGTATTATAAATTCGTAAGCAAAAAGTAAAATCATAAGTAGGTAACAAGTATTTATATTTTTTACACATCTGTACGCACTTTGATCCAGGACCCGGGACACGTTTGACCTCATATTTACAGTTCAAATGCGGTATTTACAACCAAGTTATATTGCTTTTTCACTAGAGATGTACGAGAAACGAAACCTCTTACGAAACTACTGCTAAGCAACCTCTTTTAAAGAAGTGCTTGACTGATTGAAATCGAACTGTGATCACTACAAAGTTAATATTTGACTCGCTAAGACCATTTTGGTCGTGAGCGCTCACGGCAGGGCTAGGCGGTCTCGGGCGGCGCGGCCTTGGCGCGCGCGGAGTGCGCCTCGCCCGCGCCCGCCACCGCCAGCAGCGCGGCCGCCACGCGCGCCGTCAGCTCCGCCTGGCTCAGCTCGTGCGCCCAGGGCACGCGGCCCCACCGAGACAGCTGCAAACAAAACTACTTTTTATCTGACTGAGAAATGTATGAGAATATTTTCGAGTGTACGTATTAGGAACTTATTCAGGTATGTGCTCCTTAAGGTGTTTGTTAGGGCTAGTAGCTTTGCGAAATTAAGTTTAACCACATTTGATTATTGTGGAATATTATTGTTATGTATTGTTGTTTGTGGGAATTTTTAATTATTAATAGTTTCATTGTCATTACTTTTTGTATACGAGTAGGTGCTAATATAGTCTAAGGAATTGTAACTAACATTTTTCTTTATGGGCCCCCGGCCTGAAATAAACGAATAAGTAGAACTTAATTTAATTAAGTAGACACTTGTTACATTTTTTTTTAATTATTTTATGCTACTAGAATTTCTCGTAATAAAACACTAACCTGGTACTCTTCCTCGAGGCGGCACAGCAACACTGCCTGTTTCGGCTCCAGATGACGCTCCACGCACGCAATCATCAGTATGGGGGACTTCAGGGCTTCTACGCCGAAATAAATTGCTACAACAATATTTGTTAAAAACTGTTACAACTGCTACAATTGTTAAAACAATTCAAATCAATAGTTTCCAAGACAATCTACTATAAATATATATATATGGAACCCAAGAAGTGATAAAAGTGGCAAACGAGAAACAATTTTTGTCTTTTTAATTAAGTCTTTTTAATTATTGTAATAAAGTACACCCGCCATTCTGACTGTCAGGATGGCGGGTGACCTGTTTTTTGATGATAACTTTAAGTGGCAGGAAAGAAAATATATATAAAAATTACATGTTTTTTTACGCGTTTGCACCAGCATTAGAGTTAGACCAATATAAGTCTGCAATGATTTTGATACCATAACTCGTGAGAATCAAGAGTGGCGGGTGTAATTAAATAAAATCAAATGAAAAGCATACCATATTTTTGTACCTAATTTGTACTATTTAGTACCTCGTTTAAAAAAAATTGTAAGTACCTCACGGTACTTAAAGTTATCATCAAAAAACAGGTCACCCGCCATCCTGACAGTCAGAATGGCGGGTGTACTTTATTACGCTATGATCCCGTGGTTATTGATAATTTCTATAAAAGCCAAATTTTTGTACCTTTTTTGTACCTTCACATTCAATTATAATATGAGCCATTTTATTTGTTGTTTCTAAGTTTTACTCATTTTATATTTTGCTTGCTATTACAATTTTGCAGGCGTTATAATTTTTCACGTTATCAATCTCATTTTTAAGAAAAACGCAAAGGTACAATTATTTTAATTACGCCAGGATTTAGTACCTTTAATGTTTAATCTGTTAAGTTCAAATAAGTCAGAAAATCATGTCTTAGAAAAGAGCAGGCGCAATTTCAAAGAAATCTTCCTAAGAAAAATCATGCACTGTTCAAAATGTTCGTTTTTCACTGATTGTTGGCGATTAATCAAATAAAAGCCGCAAATTATGCGTGTTTGTCGGAATATTATTGTGATGAGACTGATGGGTTCTATACTTCCTTGGGGGATATCGATGATGTCCTTACTTTGCTGAACAATGCAAAGTACCATATATATTTCTTCTATGACTACGCCTAGTGGCTCTGTGAGATGTATTCCTGGCGATAAGATCGATATGCTTAAGCATGTAAAAAAAAAGAGACTTCGTTGAGTCATTTTTACAGCGTACTCACAATGGTCTTAAGCGCCATAGACCGTAATGGCACTTAAGTCCTTTACGCTATTTTTCCACCATATTGAACATTTTCCAAAAAACGAAACGACAGAAAAAATATATGTGGCTATTGAACCCGCTTACAAAATTTCACGAGAAACGGTTGAGATCTATTTATTCTTCTTCTTCTTTGTCGTTGTACTCTTTGCCATGGTAAACTGATGATGATGATGATGAATTTTGTTAGCATGGGCACTGCGCACCATCATATAAATGGCAGCCGGCCATCATTGTTTTTTTTTCATTATTGTTCCGGTTCAATTTTACTCATCAATTCGTGACGTATACCATTTGCAAGCATATTAAATGTACTCATATTACCCATATTACCCGGTTGTTTAAAATCTGAGTCGTGAAATTAACAACTTTAAAAATATTAAAGAAAATGTTACATTTTTACCTAAGAGGTTTGCTTAGTGACTGATAATTTGAGAAAGAGTCAATATAGTAAATATAGGGTGAAAGTTTTCAGAATAAAAATTATTTATTAAATTTCTAAAATTACCTTAGATTTTGTTACCATACAACTATAAACATATATGCCAGGACTCCAACCGGGCGATACAACCAACTGGTGGCTTAGAAACGGACGCTCGTGCGCGGTAAATTCAAATTCACCAATGGCTAGCTCATTACCTAGTACCAAGTAGCCAAAATGGGCCGAGATTCTTGCCGAGACCGAGATCTCGGTCCGATTTTAGGCCGAGATCAAAACCGAGATCTTGGTCAGACCTTAATACCCATACTTATGTTCTACAAAAGATTTTATAATATGTGCTAGATGCAAAGCTATTTACATGGATACAGTAATAAATATGAAAGTTATGTTAACTTTTTCATACAGATTACAATGGGCCCTTACACCATACAATTTAAATGAATATCTCAGGAGTAATAATTGTGGGCTTAAAGGCATACCCATATAACTATTTTAACATTATATACCGCGATGTGGATCCCAAACCCTGATCATAAGAATAAGTAAACAAAGATATACCATTAAGTGCAGGGAAGTCAAATGACAGAAAGTATCGTGCCAATACTGCTCGGGTGTCCGTAGCCACAGGTGGGAGTGTCAAGCCCTTGGATGTCTCTTGGGTAACATTGAATCTCTTTTGAAACCATTCTAGTACTGGTGTCCATTTCTTTGCTTGCAGTGCTCTTAATTCCTCTTCTTCCTATAAAATTACAAGGACTTTCTTATTTATTATAGTAGCTGGAAATCTTTTGAAAGTAGGATAATTTAAGGAGTAGTATAAGAGAGAGAGAAAGAGAGAGTACTTAGGATTTTTTATAACAGATTACATACTAAAATATACACTTAGTAAGATTTTAAACTTAAAAATATTTTTAAAATTGCCCAGTTTTATATGGTATACCATACAAAATATTTTAAGTATGATATGACATTAATGTACCAGTGCTTGGCACTGCACTATTAGTTGGTATCTTCAATATTATTCATTTAAGTTGCCATTTAACCTTTTATTTTTTTAGTTAAAATGATACACAGAATTACTTTACCTCTGAATGAAACAGGAGTGTGTCTGTAGGTAGAAAGTCAAGTAAATAACTAGCAATGTCATGTGAAGTCAACTTCCCAGGGTTGTCTATGGCTGTATTGCACAAAGCTGTCTGAAAATAAGTAGAAGAGTAATTATTTAAGGGTTTTTCATAAACACACTACAAGCCTCAATAAGTATGAAGGGTAGAGGTAAAGAAAGGATTAAACATTGATTAACTATCAATTAGTTATTAGTTTGTTTAATTTTATTCATAAAACATAAAACTGTGATACAAGTTTTTCTTTTTGTATGTAATCTAGTAACATGTATAAATGCCATACAATAAATAAATAATAAGGAGGTTAGTGTATTAGCTGTATAGATTAAGATGGATTGTGGTAGTGACGCCCCCTACACAGAGTTTTGTGTAATAATCCCTATTAGCGGACTGATCAATTTCACTCAGCAGAGAACTATGAATTTTACAGCAGAAGCAGTGAAATACGCCCTTATATATCATAATGCAAAGCACTCTTTAGACTTTACCAGGTGCATGGTGGGCTGTGTGATGTGTTCGAGCTGCGCGTCCCACTCGGCGGCGACGGCGCGCGCCAGCGGCTCGCTGCTCACCGACAGCACGCTGCCGTTCGGCGTCTTCAGTCGCCGGTGGTCCAGCGTCACTTCCCACTTGCTGTCGCTCTGGACGATGCCAGTGTTGCGGTAAAACCTCTTGCGGGTCACTATAATGGCAAATCACCAATATAAAATCCAGGCCAAAATGTAACATGATGATGATGTAAACTGATGCAAATTTATTTAGTGATTGTCTATTATTAGTCTAATCTAGATTATATTATATTGGAAAGACATATAAAGTGTAAAAAAGTAAATTTTTAAAAATTCTAACCATAATGTTGACGAGGGAAGAATTCGGTAAGACGCGCTCTAATTAAACTAGAGAATGACTTTGTTGTAAACGCCTGCATTTTCAAAATAACTTATTAATACTTTATGTGTAGAAATTATTTTAGTTGCATATTTATAAGAACATTTTTTTACTTGAAGCACAGACTCATAAGAGATACTGAAGAACGTAGTGACTATTTGCTTTTTTTTTTTTTTTTTTTTAATGGCTTCGCGCTCCTGGCGCATTCAGCCAGACGAGTAAAACGGGGAAACGGAATTAAGGATTACATTAAAATGGGTAGGACGGAATTTTGGAAAAGGATCAGGAAAAGGTTAATAATTCAAATAATTTAAAGTTTAATGTTGTGACGTGAAATAAAAGAATACAATGATTTAAATATATATGAAGATGAATCATTAATATACAGGAGTGTTGTAATAGATGTGGGAAACGGAACTTTTAAATCTGACAGCTGTCTTAATAATATAGAACGGTCATATAGGTTACAATTACCAGAAAGAAAAAAGCGCGGGAAACGTGAAACGCGGCGGTCCAGTTTTAGGTTTCTTGTAAATTTAATTTCCATTTTAATATTATAGATCAGGGAATCAGTAATTTGTATATAATTTTTCACATAGTTTGTATATATTGTTGTATTTGTATATATAATTAGTGTAATTTCGTCGTAGTTGGTAAGTTTTTTCGTATATATGTAATGGGGGATGACGATCCTCCCGACCCTGGAGGTGATAACCTCCAGGTCGGAAGTAATGTTATTATCGATTCAGCAATGGACACGGACTCTTCTGTGGGGAGCAGAAGTGAATTGAAAAGAAATAAGAGTCACAAAAGATGCAAAACATGTAATAAAAAAAGAAGGAAAAATAATGGCGGGGACTATTCGTGCGATTGTCAGAACATCATACAAGAAACCCAAGCTCCTTCAAACTCTAACATTCAGGTTACCAAAAACTCTTCGGATAACTTAAATACAAAAAATGACTCTTCTAATACCAAGGTTGGCAGGAATTTATTTTCATCTTCCGATGTTGCTCCCTTCACGGTGCACGTACAAATGAAACAAACAGATGCAAAATCATCTCTGCACCCGGTGTCCTTTGGGAAATTTTTACTAAAAAAAGGCTTCAGAAACATTATAAATGGAAGTGTTAAGCGCATTGGTAGGACACGTATAGCGATGTCGTTTTCAAATTACGTTGACGCAAACTTATTTGTTACTGATACGTGTCTTGAATCAGAAAATCTTACCGCATACATTCCGTCGTTTTCTGTGACCCGTATGGGCTTGGTTCGAGGTATTCCAGCACAGTGGTCGGAGGAGGAAATAGTTTCCAACATTTCCGTGCCCATGGGGTGTGGAAAAGTATTAAAAGTACGACGTTTGAACCACAGAGTTGTGGTTAACGGTTCTGTTACCTGGCAACCCTCAGAGACAGTTGTATTGACATTTGACGGTCAAGTATTACCGAAACGAGTCTTTTCATGCTACAACTCTCTTGCCGTTGAATTGTACATTTTTCCTACCATTCAATGCTTTTTATGCTGTAAATTTGGACATACCAAAAATAACTGTCGTTCGAAGCCTAAATGTTTCAAGTGCGGGGAAATGCATCCTGGAAATACCTGTGCAGTGGAGGAGGAGGATGCCATTTGCTGTTTATGCAATGGCTTTCACTTTGCCACAAACAGGTCATGCCCAGAACATGTAAGGCAAAAAGAAATTAAAGTCAGTATGGCAAATAACTGCATCTCCTATGGAGAAGCCGTTAAACTGCACCCAGCTATATCGAAATCGTTTGCTGATATGGTTAAGTCACAACCACATATACAATCAAATTTACCACATAATAGTGCTCAAAATTCAGTTACAAACCCTAGTTCGAATATGCGCCCTCCTAGCCATAGCAGCAGAAAAACTATTTTGTTGAAACCTCGTCCTTCTGTTAAAAAGACTACCCATGGCTATGATGTGGCTGCACATCGGGCCATAATAAGTGAATACTCCATCCCTTCTCCTGCAAATGGTTGTGCTCTACGTCAGAAAACAGAAAAGGAAGAACGACTAGTAATCGCTGAGTCTATTGAGGCCTTAAGAACTCTTTTGTCCAAGCCAAACCTTACTTTACCGTCCCACGTTGCCCCTATGATTGACTCTCTTACATTTGCAATTAAAAACAATGGACAATATAATACAATGGAATTGCAGAAGCATAATCAATAAAAAACATGATTTCATTCATTTACTAAATAAATTTAAACCTTGTGTTTTTGCCCTATCTGAGACATGGCTCAAGCCTGGAGCTCTTCTAAGAGCTACTGGCTATTCATGCCTCAGAGAGGACCGTCCTGACGGGTGGGGTGGAGTAGCTTTACTCGTCAGGAATTCTGAATCATTTTCATCTCTTCATCTCCCATCTCATAGTGATGATTTTTCAATTATTGCTGCCATTGTAAATAACATCTGCATCCTCTCTGTATATATTCCTCATCAATCATCTTCTATTTTTAATGAATTAGAACAAATAATTTCCTCTCTACCTAGGCCCTTGTTGATTCTAGGAGATTTCAATTCACACCATCAGTTTTGGGGCAGTTCAGTATCCAACTATAATGGACATCGTGTTTTAAAAATCTTAGATGATCACAATCTTTGTGTCCTGAATACTGGCTCTCCAACTCGCCGTACAGCGCCTACAGAATCACCCAGCGCTGTTGATCTATCCATTTGCTCTGCTGAACTGGCATCTTCTTTCACCTGGCAAACTCTAGATTCTACATTTGGTAGTGATCATTTTCCAATTATAGTCTCATTTCCTTCATCTACACGACCATCTCCGAAACCTAGCCCTAGGCTTAAATACAATCTATGTAATGCTGACTGGAAAAACTTTAAATGCTGTGTAGAGAAGAAATTATTGTTTTTGCCTAGTTTAGATGATACTGACGTAGTTGGTTGCTCGGTTGCTTTGGCCCGGGTGATCACAGAAGCAGCTGATGATGTATTTCCTGTAAAAAATACTGTAATTAATAAAATCCCCTCTCCTCCTTGGTGGGATCAGGATTGTTCCCAAGCCATTAAACAACGAAAGGAGGCTGAAAAACTTTATCGTCATTTTATGACTACTGAAAACTTTGAGTCTTACATGCAGGTCGCACGTGATACTAAAAAATTGTTACGTAGGAAGAAATATGAAGGTTGGAGACGATTCTGTGCGTCTCTCAATCCTAATGTAAAACCTTCCATAGTTTGGAACAACATCAAAAGGTTCAGACATGCATTCAATGAACCCTCAAGGCGTACACTGCCTCCTAATCTTGCACAACAATTTATAGACAGACTAGCACCTTCATCTGTTCCTGAAGAGTTTGTGTTCCAACCTGCAACCTTCTTATATGATCCTTCCTTAGACTCCACTTTTAATTGCCCTTTTAAAATGGAGGAACTAAAAGGTGTTTTAAGCAATTTAAAAGATAGTGCTCCTGGTGAAGATGGTGTGCCTTACTCATTTTTAGTAAATGCCAGTGATGGCATACTTACTTATTATCTGAGCATAATAAATTCGGTTATCCAGTCCGGTATAGTCCCAGATTCATGGAGATCCCAGATAGTTATTCCTATTTTAAAACCCAATAAACCAGCATCAGATGTTTCTTCCTATCGCCCTATTGCCCTTTCCTCAGTATTTGCAAAAGTAGCTGAACACTTAATTAAAAACAGGCTAGAATTTTTTGTTGAAAAGAACCATTTATTATCTCATAGTCAGTTTGGATTCCGAAAAGGTAGATCTACTTATGATAGTTTGTCAATATTAATTGCAGATATACGACTGGCATTTTCTAAAAATGAGTCAGTAGTAGCTGCTTTTCTGGATATAAGTGCTGCTTATGATAATGTATTAGTTTCAGTGTTACAGGAAAAGCTTTTCAAGTTAGGCATTCCACAAATGTTAAGTCATTTTGTAATAAACCTTTTATCTGAACGGTCCATCAGTCTTATAAATGACAACAATAGAATTTCTCGTTTAGTGTGGAGAGGACTACCACAAGGGTCTGTATTAAGTCCATTATTATACAATATCTATACATCTGATTTAGAGTCATCTCTAAATGGTACTGTTAGGGTCTTACAGTATGCCGATGATTTATTACTTTATTCATCAAATCTTTCTCCTGAACAGGCTAGTAGATCAGTCACTTGTTCCTTATGTTTCTTGAGGTCATGGTTAGATTCTAATGGTTTAGAACTTTCTGTTCCTAAAAGTGTTGTAGTTTTATTTACTAGAAAACTATTTCCTCCTCCAATCAAAGTGCAATTTGATAACTACTCCATTTCAGTAAAAGATAAAACTAAATTCCTTGGTGTAATTTTAGATAGTAAATTAACAGGCCTCCCACATTGTGAGTACATAGTTTCTAAATGTGAAAAAAATATTAATATCCTTAGGTGTGTTTCTGGAGTTTGGTGGGGTTCCCATCCTTTTTGTATGAAACTAATGTACAATGCCTTAATAAGAAGCATTTTAGATTATGGGACATTTTTGTTAGAGCCTGGATATGTCGTTGGCTTCCAAAAACTAGATCATATTCAATCTAAAGCCTTGAGAATAATTTGTGGTGCCATGAAATCAAGCCCTATCAATGCTATGCAAGTTGAGTGTTGTGAGCCTCCGCTCCATTTACGACGCCAATATCTTTGTGATAGATTTATTTTCCGTTGCTCCCAATTCTCTAATCACCAACTCTGGATTATCTTGTCTAACCTTCTACTTCAAATAAGTACATCCAACTATTGGAAACACAAGAGCCCTCCTTGCTTAATCAAAAGTTTTCAAAAACTTAAATCTATTTCAGCTCCCACTGTTAGCTCTTCATCACTTCCCATTTTTCAGCATGAATATGAGTCTCTTATACTAGTTCCACCAGTTCTCCTGGATATAGGTATATCAAAGAATGATATAGATCAAAATCAACAATTTCTGAGTTTTATTGATACTGATTGTCAGGGTGCTAACCATATGTATACAGATGCTTCTAAGATGTCCACCAATGGTTGTGTCGGTATTGGTGTGCTTCACATTCAATCTAATATTTACCAAAAGATAAAATTGCCTCCAGAATCCTCTGTGTATAGTGGTGAGTGCTTTGGAATCCTTAAAGCATTAGAGTTTATCATCATAATGCATCTTAAAAAAACAGTCATTTTTTCAGACTCTTTAAGTTCTCTTCAATCAATATCTAAATTTCCTTTCAAATCTAAATCTAATAACCCAATTATTTATCAAATCCGTAGTCTACTGCAAAAATGTCATCTTAAAGGTTACTCGGTTTCCATTGCCTGGATCCCTGGACACAGAGGGATTAAAGGTAATGAAAGGGTGGATGACTTAGCTCGAGATGCCATTAGTTCTGGAGACATGTTTCCATTTAAGAATGTTGCGGAAGACCTGTTGGCACTGCCTAAAATATACCTAAGAAAGGAATGGACAAAATTATGGGCATCTGGTGCGGGTGCCGCTGCGTTACATTATCGGAGCATACAAAGATCAATTCCTGCCAAACCTTGGTTTGCTAAAATCTCTTTGCCAAAGCCTGCAACCAGTATGTTAATTCGAATGAGATTGGGTCACGTATGTACACCGGAACACCTGAAACTACAAAATCGCGTGGCCAGTTCCGCATGTATTTGTGGAGCTGATCCCGCTGATCTTAATCATATATTCTTTTCAGGTAATTGTAACCTATATGACCGTTCTATATTATTAAGACAGCTGTCAGATTTAAAAGTTCCGTTTCCCACATCTATTAGAACACTCCTGTATATTAATAATTCTTCTCCATATATATTTAAATCATTGTATTCATTCCTTTCACGTCATAATATAAAATTATAATTTATTATAATATATTACCATTCCCTGATCCTTGTCCAAATTCCGACATATCCGTTATAATGTAATCCTTTAATTCCGTTTCCCCGTTTTACTCGTTTGGCTGAATGCGCCAGGAGCGCGATGCCATAAAAAAAAAAAAAAAAAAAAAATTACCAGAAAAAAAGATATGATTAAGATCAGCGGGATCAGTTCCACAAATACATGCAGAACTGGCCACACGATTTTGTAGTTTCAGGTGTTCCGGTGTACATACATGGCCCAATCTCATACGAATCAACATACTAGTTGCAGGCTTTGGCAAAGAGATTTTAGCAAACCAAGGTTTGGCAGGAATTGTTGTTTGTATGCTACGATAATGTAACGCAGCGGCACCCGCACCAGATGCCCATAATTTTGTCCATTCCATTCTTAGATATAATTTAGGCAGTGCCAACAGGTCTTCAGCAACATTCCTAAACGGAAACATGTCCCCAGAACTAATGGCATCTCGAGCTAAGTCATCCACCCTTTCATTGCCTTTAATCCCTCTGTGTCCAGGGATCCAGGCAATGGAAACCGAATACCCTTTAAGACGACATTTTAACAGTTGGCTACGGATTTGATAAATAATTGGGTTATTAGATTTAGATTTGAAAGGAAATTTAGCTATTGCCTGAAGTGAACTTAGAGAATCTGAGAAAATAATAGTTTTTTTAAGATGCATTATAATGATGAATTCTATTGCTTTCAGAATTCCAAAGCACTCGCCACTGTACACAGAGGACTCTGGAGGCAACTTAATTTTTTGGTAAATATTAGACTGGGTGTGAAGTACACCAATGCCAACACACCCATTGTCAGACATCTTAGAAGCATCTGTGTATATATGATCAGCAGCTAGGCCATCTGTTCCAATGAATCCCAGGAATTGTTGATTTTGTTCAACATCATTCTTAGAAATGCCGATATTAAGGAGAACTGAAGGATCAAGTATTACAGATTCATATTCATACTGGAAAATGGGAAGTGTTGAAGAGCTAACAGTGGGAGCTGAAATAGATTTAAGTTTTTGAAAACTTTTAATCAAACATGGAGGACTCTTGTGCTTCCAGTAGTTAGAAGTAGTTATTTGAAGCAGGAGGTTAGACAAGATAACCCAGAGTTGATGATTAGAAAATTGGGAGCAGCGGAAAATAAACCTATCACAAAGATATTGGCGTCGTAAATGGAGTGGAGGCTCAGCACACTCAACTTGCATAGCATTGATAGGGCTTGAATTCATGGCACCGCATATCATTCTCAGGGCTTTTGATTGAATACGATCTAATTTTTGGAAGCCTGCTACAAATCCTGGCTCTAACAAAAATGTTCCATAATCTAGAATACTTCTTATCAAGGCATTATACATTAATTTTATGCAAAGAGGATGCGAACCCCACCAAACTCCTGAAACACACCTAAGGATATTAATATTTTTTTCACATTTAGAAACTATGTAATCACAATGTGGAAGACCTGTTAATTTATTATCTAAAATAACACCTAGGAACTTGGTTTTATCTTTAATGGGAATGGAGCAGTTATTAAATTGCACATTGATTGGAGGAGGAAACAGTTTTCTAGTAAACAAAACTACAACACTTTTAGGAACTGAGAGTTCCAGACCATTTGAATCTAACCATAACTTCAATAAACCCAAAGAACAAGTAATGGATCTACTGGCCTGTTCAATAGAAAGGTTTGGTGAATATAATAATAAATCATCAGCATATTGCAAAATTCTGACAGTGCCATTTAAGGATGACTCTAAATCGGATGTGTAGATATTATATAGCAATGGACTTAATACGGAACCTTGTGGAAGACCTCTCCAAACTAAACGGGAAATCCTATTGTTGTCATCTATAAGAAGGCTAATGGACCTTTCTGATAAAAGATTTATTATGAAATTGCTTAACATTATTGGTACAGCTAATCTATGAAGTTTTGCTTGTAATACTGAGACTAAAACATTATCATAAGCGGCACTTATATCAAGAAAAGCAGCTACTACAGACTCATTTCTAGAAAATGCTAATCTAATTTCTGCAACTAATATACCCAAACTATCATAGGTAGATCTACCTTTTCGGAATCCAAACTGACTATGAGAAAGTAATTGGTTTTTTTCTACAAAATATTCTAATCTGTTTTTAATCAAATGTTCTGCTACTTTAACAAATACTGAAGAAAGGGCAATTGGACGATAAGAAGAAACATCTGTTGCTTGTTTGTTGGGTTTTAATATAGGAATAACTATTTGAGATCTCCAAGAATCCGGGACTGTACCAGATTGGATGACAAAATTTATTATATTCAGATAATAAGAGAGAATACCATCACTAGCATTTGCTAAAAAGGAATATGGGACTCCATCATCCCCAGGTGAAGTATCTCTTAAACTACTTAGTATACCTTTTAACTCTTCTATTTTAAAAGGCCCATTAAATACAGTATAATAGGAAGAGTCAAATGAAAAGGCAGCAGGGTGGAAAACATGTTCTTCGGGGACTGATGCTGGTGCTAATTTGTCCATGAACTGATTAGCAAGGTTAGGAGGAAGTGTCTGTCTAGATGGCTCATTGAAAGCATGTCTGAATCTTTTAATATTATTCCATACTATGGATGGTTTCACGTTAGGACTAAGAGATGAACAAAATCGTCTCCAGCCTTCGAACTTTTTTTTTGCGCAGTAATTTTTTAGTCTCACGAGCAACTTGTATATATATCTCGAAATTTTCATTTGTCATCGAATGACGATAACTTGTCTCTGCCTCCTTGCGGTTTCTGATTGCTTGAGAACAATCATCATCCCACCAAGGAGGAGAAGGTATTTTACCTGATACACTGTTTTTTACAGGGAAAATTTCATCAGCTGCTTCGGTAATCGTCTGGGCTAAGGCAACTGAGCAGCTAACTACATTACTAGCATCTATAGTGGGCAAACACAACAATTTCTCCTCTACGCGGCTTTTGAAAAGTTTCCAATCAACATTACTTAAATTATACTTAAGCCTAGGGCTAGGTTTTGGAGATGGAGGAATGGAAGTTGGAAATGTAATAATAATAGGGTAGTGATCACTCCCATATGTTGAATCTAAGGTATGCCAAGAGAGAGAGGATGCAAGATCGACCGAACAAATAGATAAATCAATAGCGCTAATTGACTCTGTTGGCGCTGTTCGGCGGGTTGGAGAGCCAGTGTTTAAAACACAAAGGTTGTGTTCGTCTAAGATATGTATGAGACGATCTCCATTATAATTAGATGATGAACTACCCCAAAACTGGTGATGCGAGTTAAAGTCTCCTAAAATTAACACGGGCCTAGGGAGAGAAGAAATTATTTGTTCAAGCTCATCAAAAATGGATGATGATGGATGAGGTATATATACAGAAATGATACAGATGTTATTTACAATGGCAGCAACAATTGAAAAATCATCGCTATGGGATGGAAGATTATAAGGTGAAAATGAAATGGAATTCCTGACGAGTAGAGCTACACCGCCCCATCCGCCAGGACGGTCCTCTCTGAGACATGAATATCCAGTAGCTCTAAGAAGAGCTCCAGGCTTTAGCCATGTCTCAGAGAGGGCAAAAACAAAAGGTTGAAATTTGTTTAATAAATGTATTAGATCTTGCTTTTTATTTATTATGCTTCTGCAATTCCACTGAATAATTGTGGCCATTATTTTTAATAGTTGTAACAAGTACATCAAGCATGGGGGCAACGTGGGACGGTAGTTTTACATTGGGCTGAGATAAATGATTAATTAGGGCTTGAATTTCGTCAGCTACTGATGTATTCTCTTTGCGAGAATCTTGCTGTAGTGCACAGCCATTTGGAGGAGATGGAATGGTATACTCATTAACTAGTGCATTATGAGCTGCTACATCATACCCTGTCATGGTCTTTCTTACTGGACGTGGCTTCAAAAAAGTTGTTTTTTTGTAACTATGGGACTGCATGGTTGTGCTCGGGGCTGAATTATGGACTCTGTGATGTAAATTTGGCTGGGACTGTAACTGTGGTTGTGGTTGTGTCAGAAGGACATCGGCGAATGATTTAGAAACTGCAGGATGTAGTTTGACAGCTTCACCGTAGGAAATACAATTATTGGCCATAGTTATTTTAATATCCTTCTGTCTCTTATGCTCCGGGCAAGCCCTGTTCGTGGCGAAATGAAAACCATTGCATAAGCAGCAAATGGCATCTTCTTCCTCCACTGAACAGGTATGACCGGAGTGCATTTGACCACACTTAAAACACTTTGGTTTTGATCTGCAATTAGTTTTGGTGTGTCCGAATTTAGTGCAATTATAACACTGAATTGTGGGGAAAATATACAATTCAACAGTCAGTGAGTTGTAGCACGAAAATACCCGTTTTGGTAAGACTTGGCCATCAAAAGTTAAAACAACTGTTTCAGAGGGTTGCCACGAAACAGAACCATTAACCGTAACTCTATGGTTTAAGCGCCGCACTTTAAGAACATTTCCGCACCCAATGGGCACGGAAATGTTTGACAAAATTTCTTCATCCGACCACTGTGCAGGAATGCCGCGAACCAAACCCATACGGGTCACAGAAAAAGACGGTATGTATGCAGTAAGATTCTCTAACTCGAGACATGGGTCAGTTACAAATAAATTTGCATCTAAATAATTTGAGAATGACATTGCTATGCGAGTTCTGCCAATGCGCTTAACACTTCCGTTAATAATGTTTCTGAAGGCCTTTTTGACGAGGAATTTCCCAAAAGATACCGGGTGCAGAGATGAGCTTGCGTCAGTCTGTTTGAGTTGGACGTGAACCATAAAGGGTGCAACATCTGAATTTGAAAATAAGTTCCTACCAACCTTGGTGCTAATAGCGCTATTGTTTATATTTGTATTTAAATTGTCAGAGGGGATTATGGTAGGCTGCGTGCTAGAACTCGAAAGAGCTTGGGAGTTTTGTATGTTTTCCTGGCAATCGCACGAATATTCCCCGCCATTATTTTTCCTTCTTTTTTTATTGCAATTTTTGCATCTTTTTTGTACTTTATTTCTTTTAAGTTCACTCCTGCTACCCACAGAAGTGTCAGTATCCATTGCCGAATCAACGGTCACATTACATCCGACCTGGAGGTTTCCACCTCCAGGATCAGGAGGATCGTCGTCCCCCATAGAAAATTTACACGAAAAAACTTACCAACTATGAAGAAATCCACTAATTATATATACAAATAAAAGAATATATACAAAATATGTGAAAAATTATATACAAATTACCGATTTCCTGATATTACAATAAAAATAATGTACGAGAAACAAAAAACTAGACCGCCGCGTTTCACGTTTCCCGCGCTTTTTCTATTTGCTTTTTGGAGATATTATGGCTATCTATAGTATCTATAATACTAATCGTAGTGACAGTGACTTAACAAAGTGTTGCCAGGTGAGCGGAAGAGAATTATCATTGAGTGTCAAAATTATCGTACCGATGAAAAAAATATCGTACGCCTATTAAAAAGGCACTACTCCCAAAATTTCTTGCAAAATAAGCTTACATGTCCAATGTATAATCAAACAAAAACGCAATTTTCGTCTAAATTGCGCAAAAAAACAGTTTTATATTTGTGTATTGTTGTGATAGATCCAAACTGTTTACAGGAAATTTCGATATTGTTGACGTAACCCAAGGAGCAGAACTTGAGCCGAACACCCAAAAAGTGCTAATTGTAGCCTATTTCGCAAGGAAAGTTTGCTTCAAAAACTAGACTTTTTTGGTGGCATCGTCTAAGGGCTGAAATTATCGTACTTACTTAATATAATGGTGAACGATTCATTAACATTTACAGATTTAGGCTGTAGGCCTGCCCACGTCTCATGATATATATTAACACTAAAATTCGCTAAAATATCTTCCGCACTCAAATTTATTTACGTAGGTATAATAGAGAATTATCTCTTTTTATAAAACTGCTACTCAATTTCTCCAAAATATTAAAACTAGACAACGTTAATATTCAAGTTTTCACTTCCTTTCTTTTCACTCCCGGAGTGCAACACGATTTTTTTTGCAATATTATACGTATCAATGCTGAAAGGCATCATTAACGTATTTTGAAAATACACGAAAATGGGCAAGAACGCGAAAAGTAGACACTGCTTCAAAGTTTAGTATCGATTTTTTTTTGCAGAATATCCTTTGGTATTTCGCTTAATATAATATCTCCAATAATTCTTTTTCCTGAAAATCGTAAAAGTTTTCACGAAAAAACGTTGTTTTTTGAGAAATTAGCAATTTTCTTGAAGTGGGCACTCATTTGGATCCTGTTCGTTACCGCTAGTTTTTGGTTCATTAGGATAATAAAAACGAAAAATATGTGCAAATTTTATTTATTACATGAAAGAAAACTTGTTTTTTTACATTTCAAATGTAATAATCAGTTCGCTTTCCTAGAAATTAACAAAATTTATCTACTTTTCCTATCCGGTACGTTACTTAAGGTATAAAATATACAAAGATTTGCATATATTTGCGTTGCTAGATTTCAGCAACGCTTTCAATACCGTTGATTTTGACATCTTACTGGGTATTTTACGCTCTCTCAATGTTTCTTCTGCAGCAATTGAGTGGTTCCGCAGCTACTTGGATGGTCGTCGGCAACGAGTTAAAGTTGATAACTCTTCTTCTTCATCTTGGTGCAGTACTCTGGCCGGCGTCCCGCAGGGTGGTGTGCTGTCCCCCTTACTATTTTCTATCTTCATTAATTCTATTACTTCCAATCTCCTCTCTTCTTATCATCTCTATGCCGACGACCTCCAAATCTACTCACAAGGCCTGCTAGATGATTTATCACATCTTGTACATTCCATTAACACCGACCTAGAACGCATTTCTGAATGGGGCTCTTGCTATGGTTTAAAGGTTAATCCATCTAAAACTCAAGTAATTATCATTGGCAGCCCAAGAAGTATAGCAAGAGTCGATTTCGATGATTTGCCTGGGGTTCTGTTCGATGGGGTACTGATTCCTTTCTCTAACCAGGTCAAAAATCTGGGTGTAATCATTGATTGTACTCTTTCGTGGATTCCGCAGATCAGTGAGGTGAGCAGAAAGATCTTTGCTACGATTGGTTCCCTACGTCGACTTCGTAACTTCCTGCCTCTCGCCACTAAAATTGCGCTTGCTCAGTCTCTCCTTCTGCCTATTTTGGACTATGCTGATATCTGCTATTTAGACCTTACTGAAGAGCAATTGAACAAACTCGAACGACTTCAAAACGTGTGCATTAGGTTCATTTTCGGGTTGCGCAAATTCGATCATATTTCAAGCTTTCGTTCGCAGATCAAATGGTTACCCATCCGATTCCGTCGCAACACGCATATTCTTTCCCTCTTGTATTCCACTCTGTTCCACCCCAATACTCCGTGTTATCTTAAAGCCCGGTTTAAATTTCTTTCATCTCTTAGATGCTCTCAAAATCTGCTACTTGTTCCCCCTCCTTCCTCTTCAAAATTCTACAACAACTCTTTCAGTTCCCGTGCTGTCCGGCTGTGGAATAATCTACCCATTGATATTAGACGTGCTAAATCACTTCCCATTTTTAAAAACCTATTAAAAGAACATTATTTGTCTATTTCATGAAGGTCCTATACTCGTATTCTTTTAAACTCGTTGTCGTTGTTATGGCTTCCTTTGTCATTTATATATGTATATGTATATATATATATATATATATGTATATATTTTTTGTATATAGTAATAATGTAGTCTATCTTAACTTTATATGTGTAGTATATGTATTATATTGTATTTTTACTACTTTTTTCTTTATTTTGATTTTTTTGCACCACCCGTTAACTTCGCTTCGTTCGCCATCTCACTATCTGAAGGTTGTCTGGAAGAGATCGCTGTTTAGCGATAAGTCCGCCTGTTGTTACCTACCAATGTGTATATGTTATCAATTTCTGTATCTGTTTTTTATGTAGTGTGCAATAAAGAATTTTATTATTATTATTATTATTGACTATTCGGATATTTAACTATTTAAATTTCGTATATTTTAAGAAACTAAATTTTTTATTTAAATAACATTTCTACATATTTTAAACATTATATATTAATATCAACATTTTAGGAACCTGAGTTTAGGGTACAGTCTCGTAACAGGACATGCTCACAACGAACAGGACACGGTAAGGTCAAGTTTACATAACGCTTAAAATTAGGAAATATTTTTTATGAAAGTAGAGTTTTGAGGTAACCAACAATCGTCAAATATTAAGAGTGCTAAAAACAATACATTCTCTAAATGGGTGAAAATATTTGTGAAATAAAATAGTAGAAAAAGAACAAGTTAGCACCATGTAAACTTTGCTTTACGTGGTCCTGTTCGTTACTTTCAAGTCCAGCCCATACATTACCACTGCGATAGTAACGAACAGGAGGTAACGGAATTGGGTATTCCGATACAAAACCTGTTGCATATGTATGTGTGCTCACGCACACACCCACCGCGCTAACTTACGAATACACGTGAGTACGCTAACAGCAAGCAGTAGTTTCACTTGTCTCACCCCACGTATCTATCACTGGCGGCGACTACCCACATAGCAAAAAAGATAAAATAACGAAAAATGTCTGGTGCTACTTTCGGCTTATTGTCTTCGTTTGACCACACTACGCAGTCTTGGGAGACATACAAAGGACGTATTGCGCAGTGGTTCATCGCGAATGATATTGACGACACCAAAGATGCGGGGGGCCAAAAGAGACGAGCGATCCTCCTTAGCGCACTCAGCGACGGCACATACAAGCTTGCAGCGGACCTGGCGTTACCGAAGGAGCTGCAGAGCGTGCCATACGAAGATATCGTCAAGCTGCTGGACGACCACTTCACTCCGAAGCGCTGTGGATTCGGCGAGCGGTACAAATTTTACGCGGCTACACAGCAGTCAGGGGAGACATTTCCACAATGGGCGGCACGGTTGCGCGGGTTGTCTGCATATTGTGGTTTTAGCAATGTGGAAGAAGCTCTTCGCGACAAATTCGTCATGGGAATGTCATCCGGTCCGGAGAAGGAGAAGCTCTTTGCGCGGGATCTTACTGTGCTTACTCTAGCCAAGGCCGTCGAGCTGGCTGAAAGTGTACATTGTGCTCGCACGGGGGCAGCGGCATCACAACCGGTGCAAATATCCCAGGATCAGCTGTTCAAGGTTGAAAAAACGCTACAGCGAGACAGTACGTCCGCGAATACCGGCGGCGCTGACGGTAAAAAAGAGCAGTGTCAAGTGTGCGGTTACTATAATCACAAAACATTGCAGTGTCGTTTCGCGAAATCCAGGTGTAAAAAGTGTAAAGCTACAGGGCATCTAAAAAGGATGTGTAAAAGTGTGAATTTCATGGCAGTGAACGCCGTGGATGAGGGCGATGACGATGACGGTGAGTGTTATAAGATATTTAATATCCGTTCAAACAAAGGGGAACCGATGATTGAAACAGTTTTAATGTTTAACCGTCCAATTAATTTGGAAATAGATACAGGAGCAGCCGTAACTGCGTTGCATGTAAATACGTACAAAAAGCATTTTAGCGATGTACCATTGTCAGCTACAAAGAATCGGTTAATTACGTTTACGGGTGATAACATTCCATGTTTGGGGGCAGTCCGCCTACCCGTCACTTACGCAAACCAAACTCATACGCTTAAAGTTTACGTAGTGCGTAAAGCAGGCGCCGATGTCCTAGGTCGCGATTTTATTTCGCGTTTCAATTTAGAGCTTGCGATAATTTCGCCTGTCCGTTATTGTGGTCAAAACCAGGAAACTAGCAATACAATAAGAGAATTGGAAAAACGTTACACCTCAGTATTTTCCGATAAATTAGGACAATTTAATAAATATAAAGTCAGTTTGCAGTTAAAAGAAAACGCTAAACCAGTTTTTATCCGCGCGAGGCCGATCGCATTCGCCCTACGGGACAAAGTCGATAAGGAAATAGATCGATTATTATCATTAGGAGTTTTAAAACCGGTCGACCACTCGCAGTATGCGTCACCTATTGTGCCGGTATTAAAACGTAACGGGGCGATAAGGATTTGTGCTGATTATTCGACGGGCGTAAACAAACAGCTGGTGGTTGACCAGTACCCCTTACCTACTGTAACCGAACTTTTTGCAAAGCTGTACGGCGGGAAACAATTTACGAAATTAGACCTATCTAATGCTTATAACCAGTTTGAGTTAGACGAAAAGTCGCAAGAATTAACTTGTGTAAATACTCACCGTGGGTTGTTTACATATACTCGCATGGTTTTCGGCCTCTCTTCGGCGCCCGCCGTGTTCCAGCGCGCCATGGAGGGGGTGCTTGCGGGGGTTCCGGGCACGCTGTGTCTACTCGATGACGTGCTCGTCACGGGCGAAAACACCGAGCAGCACCTAACTAGGCTGAACGAGGTACTTAGAAGGTTACAAGAAGCCGGCCTCACGTTACAAAAAGAGAAGTGCGAATTTTTTAAAGATGAGGTAAATTACTTAGGATACGTGATAGATAAGCATGGCTTACATAAATCACCGCTTAAAGTCAAAGCCATGTTAGACGCTCCAATACCGCAAAATGAAAAACAGTTACAATCCTTTTTAGGATTAGTAAATTATTATAGGAGTTTCGTGCCGAATGCGTCGGCCATCCTGAGTCCGCTATATGACTTGTTAAAAAAAGGGGTTAAATGGTGCTGGACAGAAGAACATGATAGGGCATTCGCGGCTATTAAACAATGTTTGGCTTCTGAGCAAGTGTTAGCACATTTTAACCCTGCTGCGGATATAGTTCTTACCGTTGATGCTGGACCGTGTGGCTTAGGTGCGATTTTGTCTCAAATTGAAGCTGATGGTACCGAGCGGCCTATTTCATTCGCATCGCGCACCCTGAATGCTGCGGAGAAGCGTTACTCACAGCTTCAAAAAGAGGCAACTAGCATTATATTCGGGATACGAAGGTACCACCAGTATTTATACGGCAGGGCGGTACCATTCACCCTTCGTACGGATCACAAGCCCCTATTGTCGATTTTTGGACCGTACCGCGGCATACCAGAAGTGTCAGCAAACAGGCTTCAACGTTATGCTATGTTTTTAAGCGGTTACAATTATAAAATCGAGTATGTTCGGAGCGCGGATAACAATGCAGATTTCTTATCTCGAGCCTGTCTTCCCGGGCCAGCGGGGGCGCGGGGGGAGGCCGCGCGCTGCGCAACCGCCACAACTGATATTCCTGATCGAGCCTCATACATTAATTTCGTTGTGGATGGTAATTTACCGGTGACATTAACCGAGCTGCGACAGCACACGGAAAGAGATATTATTTTGCAAAAAGTGATCCATTTTATTTTAAACGGTTGGCCTAAAAAGGTATCAGAGGAGGCCCTAAAACCTTATTATTTATGTCGGTTACAGCTGTCTTATGAAAACGGCTGTGTCATGAGAGGTCACAAAGTGGTTATTCCAGCAAAATTACAAAGCGTAATTTTAGCCGAAGTACACCAATCCCATTTAGGCATTGTAAAAACAAAAGCTGAAGTTCGGTCTAGGTTCTGGTTTCCGGGAGTAGACGCGGCTTTAGAAAGGTTGATAAGTGCTTGCACCATATGTATACAACAACGCCCCTCCCCCGCGCGTGCGCCGCTCGCGCAATGGGAGTACCCGCCGTGCGCGTTCCACAGGATACACTGTGATTTCTTGGGACCGATCAACGGAAGCTCATATTTAGTAATAGTAGATGCATATACAAAATGGGTAGAAGTCTATAATATGAAAACCACTATGACATCTTTAGCGACTATAGAAAAAATTTGTGAATTCATGTCACGATTTGGAATTCCACATACATTGGTAACCGACAATGGTACGTCGTTCACGTCGCGCGAGTTTGAGGCTTTTTGTATGTTAAACGGGATTTCACATGTTACATCACCGGCATATAACGCGGCTAGCAACGGGCAGGAGTCCTACGTCAAAATAATTAAAAAGGGCATTAAAACCAGTATACTGAGTGGCAATGGGGTACAGAATTCGTGGAAAAGACTGTTGAAATACTTATTTGACTACAGAAATTCTGTACACACTACAACGGGGGTTTCGCCTGCTCAGTTGGTATATGGACGTAAATTAAAGACTCGGTTAGATTTAATTAACCCTAAAATATCGTCACCCTCATCTCCGGCGCTCGCTAATACTGTACGAAAAAATCAGTGTTTACAGAATAAATCGTCAATGTGCCGTAAGGCGCAATGTTTCTCTCGAGGAGATTTAGTATTATTTAAGGCCTTCGAGGCAAATGGTAAATTTAAGTGGTGCCGAGGCACAATTGTAAAAAAAGTTGGCAAAGTTGTTTATATAGTAAAAGACAATATTACTTTCAAAACATTTAAAAAACACAAAAACCAAATTGTGTTAGATAAAGGGCACGGTTGCGCTTACTCTAGTTACTCTGATGAAGACATAGAAATCCAGGACGATGACACATCATCGGCCCGCCCGCTCTCGCCAGCGCCGAGCGAGGAACGGCAGCCTAATAGCACGGGGGAGGAAAGAGAGTGGAAATCTATAAGATTTCTACAATTCCTGAGTTATTTAACACACTTTTTTCACACTCAAGTAATCGTAAACAGTCAATTTACGTTATTGTAATAAAATATGCCTTGGAAACACGTTTTAACATAAAAAATCAAACATATTTACTTACCGGACAGTGCACGCAAAAACACAACCTCTCGCCACACGCCGAAAATGAAACAGATGTTTTCCGCAAAATGGTTAAATAACCATAGATATCCCTTTTACTTTTTTTTGTCTCATTACAATGTTGCTATTTAAATAAAAAAAGAACTACCAAATCGAACAAAAAACCTCTAATGTATGGTAACGGAACGCGGACATGTCCGGCAGATTCATATGCCGGGGACAGGTTTAAATATTACTTATTTAGAAGAAATTCTGGCTATGGCAACAAATTGAACTTAAAAAATTATAAAATACCCGCCAAACTTCAAAATTCAACCAGAAGTTTGCCAGTGCAAATCGTTTTTCTTATGAAAAAGTGCTGCCAAATGCCAGTTTTTTTTTAGGGGACAGTACCTACACAATGAAATTGCAATTTTTTAGACAAGAATTTTTCTATTTTATTATAATTTTTTGCGTCATATTTTAGCAAGCATAGAATGCCTATTTAATCTAAAATCAAATGATCTGGTAACAATCCTCATAAACCCTATGAAATTTGAGAAACAGTATGATATCACCTGGGGACATGACAAAAAGGCCTATGTACAAATTTTCGCGTTCTTGCCCAAATACGTCGTCAAGTTGGGGATACCAATTAATATACAAAGTTACTACAATTTCTATCAGATTAAATGTAATGCTTTTTTTGTTTGTTTTATTTAGCTAATAATATTAACATCATAGTAGGGTTATTTCTATCTACAAATCTTAGGGCAAAATTGTGTCCCAATAAATTCTTAGGGACCATAAGAACATGTTAAGTTAAACTACCTTTGGTGGGTCCACCAAATGCTCATTAGAGGTCTCTAATGAGCATATTTTGGTAAATATTGAATTTAAAATATCTTTTAACACACGTCACGTGACCCAAGTCGAAACGACATTGAAGATTATGATGACGTCACAACTCTCGGTTTGACACTGGGCTATAACCGCGGTAATCGAAGTTCGTCAATTGCGGGCATTTTTCTTTGTCACTCTAATTACGTCTTAGTAACAGTAAAAGAGAAAGATCCCCGCAATATGCGATTTTCGGTTTTCGTGGTGGGCCCCCCGTTGTCTGTCCACCGCCGACTCGAGCCATTTTGGTGGTGGGCAATTAATTGGGTCTTTGATATCTTCACTAAAAATTAACATCATAGAAATGCTAATGGATAACGAACAAAGAATATAATACTCACTAGGAGAAGAACGCTAACTCCATACAAAAAAATGCCCCTTTCAAAAGTTCGTTTATACTAGTGGCGCTCTCTTTGTATCTCAGTACTAAAATTGACAACCGGTTTAGTCTGGCGGGTGTTGGTAGGTAGTGATCCAGTTCTAGCTAGTGGTTCTGGGTTCGAATCCCGGCGACGGAATTTCTTTTTGTGTTTTTTTCATTTTTTGTTTTTGTTGGGGTGAGGTTTTTAAATTAGTATTTATCAAATAAAAAAATATTATGTCACATATTAATCAAAATCACAGGCATCTTTTGTCCTAAGAGATAATGATATCTATATTTTAAAGTTTTTTCTATATAAAAGGTAACAATACAGTTATTATTAAGTTATAAATATTTTTATTCCTATATATTATGATCAAAAGAGCTTAATTCGTTCGAAAAACATACAATAGGCAGGAAAAAAGTCATTTTCTATACAAATTTATGTATCGGACGGGGCTTGTTGAACTAACTGTGACACTTCCATATAATATCTACATACCTATATGAATTTTATTCAATTAAACCACAGGTCGGTAATTTCGGTTCATTATTGATGTGGGTACCAAATAGTTAACCTATCCTGTGCGTGTGATTATCTTTTGAGTTTTTTAAGGCGTTATTTATGTTTAGGTCATCTATTTTTAGCGCATGTTTTAATTCCCAGATCACCTTCATAACAATAAATAGAAGTCATTAAAATCTTCATGATAAAAACAATTTTATATATATATACATATACTATTTATTGCATTTAATATAGCTTTTTATATATCTAAAACATGATCTTTGGCACATCTGATTTTACTCCACAATTGCAATTAGTGTAACTTGTAATCATATCACATATATTAGCCCAAAAAACTAAAAATACATGAATATATGACAGACAAAGTTGTTATTACATCTATCCGATTGTCGGACACTTTCTGCTCCACAGCTCAGTGCAGCGGTCTTGTTGATGGTCACCGGGAAACTACAACTAGTCACAATTATGTGGCGGATCCGTGCCTTTCCAAGGAAATGATATGACGCCCAAGGATTTTTTGCTCACGTTCACCCTCTAAAACAAAACAGTCACATTTTAAACAATACTATAACCTATGCCCCTAATTACTAACCTTGCTATTAGCAAGGTATTATATAAGCTATTAAATAGCTACCAGAGTTCTAAATTGCCAGCTAAAACAATGTTAGAATTTACTTCTATGATGAATTTAGATTCATTAGATTGTAATTTTGGACGCGATAGGGCGGCCGTGCAACTTAAGAGGGTGGTAAGATTAAATTTATGTATTTGAATTTGGCAATAGTACACTTATTTTATTTATAGATTAAAATATTTCTTACCTTGAAATAATTGTTGTTTCTTAGTTCAGTAAAATGGATTAAACTTTAACCGAGTCTGAGCGGAGATAATGTGCGGTGGATTTTTAATTTTAAAAATTAATCAATAAATCTATTTCAAGAATATAAATCGTTATTTAATCATTTTATATGAAAACTGATAGTTTTGAAAATGAAAATAGTTTTGCGTCAATGACTTTGACTGCATTGACATTGCAGACTTTTGTCTATGTTCTAACCGGCCAGACCCAAGTGCAAGGCTTTATGGAGGGTATATTGATGGTGGAAAGCAGTGACGAAATAATAGGAATATATTGATGCAATATTGATTAGGTTTATTCAGAGAGAAAATCAACACATGTTACACGATCGATATAATGACATCAAAATAGAAAACCATGTCAAGAAAACAAATTCAAATATTCCCGCGATCATAGACAATATGAACAGCCAGCACTTTCCAACACCTTCTCCTGGTGGATGCTCATGTGGCTGCAGTATGGCACTATCCACACATTAACGTCTCACAGTGTCCAGCAAACTTCACTTTACCCAATGGCTTTGTCATTATGTCTGCTAACTGTACTTCGGTTGGGCAGTAGCTTATGTTGATCAGCCCTTGCACAAAGTGTTCGTGTATGAAATGGTATCGCACGTCTATATGCTTAGATCTTTTGTTGCAGGAACCAGATTTTACTAGCTGTATCGAGCTTTGGTTGTCGACATGAAGATTTATTTTTGCTTCTATATCTGTTATTTCCTTTAAAAACGATTTTAGGTATAACGCTTCTTTACAGCATTCTGCTGCAGCAATAAATTCAGCTTCTGTAGATGAAAGGGACACTATGGGTTGTCTCTTGGATGCCCATGAAACAGGTCCATTTGCTATCATAAGTACTGAGCCAGATGTGCTTCGTCTCGTCTTCGGATCTCCCGCATAGTCAGAATCCGAGTAGGCATTTATAATTTCTAACGGGCTATTTCTTTTAAACAGTATGCCCTTCTCTTTCGTTCCAACTAGATATCTGAATATTCTCTTCACTTTTACGACATCTTGTTTAGTCGGATTTTCAACATTTCTGCTAACTAAATTTACAGCCTGTGCAATGTCAGGTCTCGTTCTGGTCGATAGATACAGTAGACTCCCCACTACCTCTCTATAGGGGTATTCCTTCTCCTGAGGAGTTTCCTGTGTCGACTTGGCATCGTTGCTTCCAGGTGTGTCACAAGATTTAGCATTTTTCATATTATATTTTTCCAGAGTATCGTTAATATAGGTCTTCTGTGTCAACCTTATTCCTTCTTTGGAGTTATGAATTTCCATACCCAGGTAAGTATTTGGATTTTCATTTCTTTTCATCTCGAATTTTGTTTCAAGTTTTTTCAATAAGCAGTCTATCTTTTTTCGGTCTTTTCCTATGACCAGTCCATCGTCAACAAACAATCCAATTATTATTGACTTGTCTTCGTTTACGAATACGCATCTTTCGGTTTTTATTGTCTTGAACCCTAAATCAAACATCGCTCGGGTAAAGGTTTTATTCCATGTGAACGGAGCTTGTTTTAATCCGTATAGTGATTTTCGTAATCGACAAACTTTTTCCGTTCCATTTTGGCCAATGTCATAGCCAACAGGTAGTTTCATGTAAACTTCATCTGTCAGTTCGCCATATAAGAAAGCGGTCTTGACATCAAAAATCATGAAGTAGTAATTTTTAGATGCGGCAACGGCTAATAATGTCTTTAGAGCAGATTGACTTACAACTGGGCTATTAATTTCTTCAAAATCCAGGTTACCCTTCTGCTCGCAGCCACGTACGACTAATCTCGCCTTGTACGTACCGTCATCTTTTATTCTAAATACCCATTTGTTGGACAGAATCTTGTGTCCTTTGGCTTCTGACTTGTCAACTATTACCCACGTGTTGTTCTTTTCGAGTGAATCCTTCTCAGATTGAATTGCCTTCTCCCAATTTCGCTTGTCCGTGCTTGTCACAGCTTCTTCATAAGTAAGTAGCGAGCAGTCAGTTTTATTTTCAGACGCAGACATAGTAACACAACTACTTAGCTCGTAATCTCGTGTCCATTTTGGCGGCCTCACTACTCTCTGTGGTCTTGCACTTGGAGCAGGGTCAGGTATCTCAAATGGCTCTGAATTTTCTGGATCAGCAACAACAGGTTGGAAAAAAGACTCTGAATCAGAAGAAAATTGATTAGGTTCCTGAAAAGGTAAGTAATTATTAGTTTTACAAGGTTCTAATTCAATTTCTTCTTTTTTAGATTCTGAACGTGCTCGTTGAATATTTTCATATTGTTCATCAGTATTAATTTTGAAATGCATCTTCTCCATTATTCGTACATCTCTGCTGATAAAAATGTCATTTTTCGCCGGTATGTATATTCTGAAACCTTTTGCGTTTCTCGCATATCCTATAAACACTCCTTCAATAGCTTTCGCAGTCAATTTTCCTCTGCGATTTTTATTCAAAACAAACGCTCTGTTTCCGAATACATGTAGGTGATTTCCTGATGGTATTCTTCCTGTCCACTTCTCGTAGGGCGAACTTCCTTTCAGAGCTCTTACTGGGCTTCTGTTTATCAGGTAATTAGCAGTGTTCACTGCCTCTGCCCATAAATATGGAGGGACATTGGAGTCAAGCATTAGACATCTTGTTTTTTCCATCAGAGATCTGTTTTTTCTCTCGCTACACCCGTTCGATTGAGGTGTGTAAGGAGTAGTCAGTCTTCTGTTTATACCATACTCTTTGAGGAGGTTGTCGAAAGGTTTTGATCGGTACTCACCACCATTGTCTGTATGGAGGTTCTGTATCTTGGTTTTATGGAATAGTTCGACGTTCTTCTTATACTCCTTGAATTTTTCGATAACTTCACTTTTTTCTGACATGAAGTATACACAGCAGTATCTTGTGAAGTCGTCTATGAACGTGACGTAATACTTCGAACCGCCCAATGATTGATGCTCGAAAGGACCGCATACATCACTGTATATTATCTGTAGAGGCTCAGTAGAGAATATTTCACCATAGCTTTGAAATGGTAGAGTTGACATTTTACCTTTGATACAGGTTTCACATGGTTCAAGAGATTTTTCTTTGAAATCAAGTCCTCTTATCATCTCATTTCTTTGCATTAGTTTCAGGTCTCTCTCATTAGCATGACCTAATTTTTTATGCCACTTCATAATTTCGCTTTCTACTACAGGCGTGAAATTTGCTGTCTCCGTCGACTCTTCAAGTTCAAGGTAGTATAACCCATCTCTTCTCTTTGCTTTTAAAATTACACTTTCGTCTTCTAGTACACTAGCTTGATTCTTTTCAAATAAGACTTTAAAGCCATTATCTGTTATTTTGCTTACTGACATTAGATTATTTGTCAAGTCCGGAACGTAAAGCGTATTTTTTAAAATATATTCGTACTCATCAGCATGTAGTACCACTTTTCCTTTACCTTTTACATTTGCAGTATGCTTCTCTGACGCCAATCGTAATTTATCAGACACAGGGATTAGGTTTGTCAACAAATCTTCTTCTCCTGTCATGTGCGACATACAGCCGCTGTCTAGACACCACGATCCATTTTTGAATTTTGACGTATCAGTACTTTCAGTTGTCAGACATACATTGAAGCTCTTTTGTTGATTTTTGTTTACGTTTTTCTTTTGTTTTATCTTCGACCAACAATCTTCCGTTGAATGCCCTTTTTATTACAATTGCTGCACATTAAACTCTTTTTCTTTGCTTTCACATAGAATGCCTCTGAAGTTTGGGACTTAGATTGCCTCCTTGCTTCATGTTCTTCGATTATTTTTACCTTGAGAGTTTCAGGGCTAGGCAAAGTATCTCTCGACTCAATCGCCGTTCTAAAGCTGTCGAAATTTGTAGGCAGACTGTACAACATCATTATGCTTAACAGCTCTGAGTTGATAGTGACTTTCATGTCTTCTAGTTTACCTACGACATCCATGAAGTTGTTGAGATGGTCTCTTACATCTTCTTGAGGTGACATTTTCTTAAAAACTAATTGTTTTAATAGGGTAGCTTTTCTGGCTGGTCCCGAGCTTTGATAGATGGATACTAATTTATCCCATACCTCTTTTGACGTGTTGCAACCTTTAATTTGCTTAAGTTCTGCTGGAGATATTAGCAGTAGTAACTCAGACCTTGCTTTTCTATCTTCTTTTTCAAAAGCACTTTTTTCATCAGTAGTCGCGGTCTCCAATAACTTTTTTTCGCCGCTCGCGTATTCCCACAAGTCACTTCTTATTAAGATTGCTTGTGCTTGTAGGCACCATGTGTCGTAATTAGATTTCGTTAATGTTTCGATGTTACGAAAATTCGAACCCATTTTTCTTTTCTCACTTTTACACTTTTTTATTCTTCCATTTTATTTATCACTTTTATTTTACCAACCACGCTCTGCTACCACTGATGGTGGAAAGCAGTGACGAAATAATAGGAATATATTGATGCAATATTGATTAGGTTTATTCAGAGAGAAAATCAACACATGTTACACGATCGATATAATGACATCGTGTTAGAGCAAAGAGGATTGGACAATTGTTGACAGACTGGCTGGTTTGAATCTTGAGGGATGTTTTGAATGGAATGTGACGGTTCTCTGTCGAGCAAAAATTATAATTGTCAGCGGAGGCTGATTTTTGTATTGAGATTTATTTATTGTGTTATTTGAGTTATGTAATAGTAATTAAAGTGTTTAAATATATATAGTGTTTTCCTGAGATTAGTCTACAGGTGAGCGAAGTTCTCACAGGTCATGGGAAGTACGTTTTCCAAAAATCTGATCGACCTAATCATGAACGAGGTACAACACTAGTGTAAAACACAGAGAATTAATATTTTGTTGGATGTAGAGGAGAACGGCGGTAAGAACTACCAACCAATAACATCCTACTAGCTAGAGTAACATAACACAATGAGTACCACCATGTCGAATGCGGGACCGGGACTCCCGAGCATAGAGAAATTGCAAGGTAACAATAACTGGAGTACCTGGAAGTTTGACATGGAATGCGTATTGATGCACGATGATTTGTGGCACTATATAGAGAAAGTTGCTGACACAACAGATGCTACCGCAAAGAGAAACGATCAGAGAGCGCGAACTAAAATCTGCTTACTGATTGAGAGTCAGTGTAAGGTACACGTTCGTAAAGCCACTACTGCGTACGAGACGTGGAATAATCTTAAAGTAGCTTACGAAGATAAGGGTATCAACAACAGATGTAGACTGTTGTCAAGGCTAGTGAGCCTAAAACTGAGCATGTTTAATTCAATAACTGAATATATAACTGAACTGATGCAAGTTAGCAATCAACTAGCAGACTTGGGAAAAGAAATCGATGACGAATTACTAGCAGCACTCATGCTACAAGGCCTACCAGAGGAATATGCGCCTATGAGATTGGCGCTGGAGAGCGCGAACATAACCTTAACTTCGGACTATGTAAAAACAAAACTGCTGCAACTGGATGAGAACAGAATGAGTGCAGGCCCAAGTAGCAGGCCTAGCTCGAGCTCCGCGCTCACTACATCAAAGCATCACAACAATCACAAGAAGCTTGTTCAGAGGAACAAAGAGAAGAAGACAGTAAAATGTTTCATTTGCGAGGGACCGCATAAAGCTTGTGACTGTCCACACAACCCACGTCAATCGAAGAGGAATCATATGGCGACGGCACTAACTAGTGTGAATCGAGAGAAGACTCATCAAGACGAGTGGATTATAGATTCGGGAGCGTCAGGACATATGAGTTTCAGGAAGGACTGGATGGATAAGTTTGTGAACTTTGACAAAAAGGTAGAAGTGAGTTGCGCGAATGGAGGTAAGGTTTTTGGAGAAGGTTTTGGTATTATAGAGAATGATTCACTTGATATTAGCATAAACAATGTGATGTATGTACCAGATTTGTCTTCAAATTTATTGAGTGTGAGCTCTATGGTTAACACAAGAAATAAGGTTGTGGTTTTTAATAAAAAGGGTTGCGAAATTTACAATGCTGATGAATGTTCTATAAAAGGGAACCCATGTGTAACTGGGAAGCATGATAGAGGAATTTATAAACTAAAATGTTCCTCAGAGGCAGTTGCACTGGCGTCTACAATTGGAAGCGAGATGGAGCTTTGGCATAAAAGGACGGCACACTTGAGTGTACGTAACCTGACTTTATTGAGAGACAAAATGGCAACAGGGGTAAGTTTTGAGAACATTATTAACTCCAAAATGGACTGCGTAGCCTGCTTGATGGGCAAGCAGACTAGGCAACCATTTAAACGTAACCAGGCTACGAGAGCTGGAGAGCTCCTCGAGCTAATTCATTCGGATATTAGCGGGCCAATGAGTGGTAAGTCTATTGGAGGTCATAGATACTATATAACTTTTATCGACGACTACTCGCGAAAAACTTTTGTATATTTTCTTGAGGCCAAAAGTGAAGCGTTTGAAAAAATAAAAGAGTTTATAAATTTAGCAGAGAGGCAAACAGGAAAAAAGGTGAAAGTAATAAGAACTGACAATGGAACTGAATATGTAAATAAAAGAGTAGATGCCTTTCTCAAAGAACATGGCATTAGGCACCAGCTCACCATAACATACACGCCTGAACAAAATGGTGTAGCCGAACGTGCAAATCGCACGATTGCCGAAAAGAGCAGAGCAATGTTACAAGAGGCAGGACTTCCCGTCAGTTTTTGGGCTGAAGCAGTCAATACCGCTGTATACTTGAAAAATAGAAGTCCCACAATAGCTGTAAAGAAGATGACGCCAGAAGAGATGTGGACTGGACGAAAGACAGACTTACGTCATCTTAAGGTTTTTGGATGCAAGGCATATATGCACATACCAGATCAAAAGAGAACCAAGTGGGATCCGAAAAGCAGAGAGCTGGTATTTGTAGGATATTGCGAAGAGTCAAAAGGGTACAGGCTGATAGATCCTTCAAACGGAGAGCTGCATAGAGCCCGAGATGTAATATTTTTTGAGAACCAAAAATATGAAGGAGGCACAAGGGCTTATGATCCTGAGAAGAAGCAGCACGTTACTATCAACCTAGAAGAGAATGTACAGCAAGACGTAGCTCCAAAGCAAAGAGATAATGTTCAGCAACGGGGAACTCTACAGCCAAGAGAAAATGTTCAGCAAGAGCGGAAAATTCAGGTAGAGAACCTGGAATCAAATGATGGAGATCATGATGCTCATGCTGAAATATCCGATGGTGAAGAAAACTGGGCTTCGTCTGAAGAGAGACCAGATGGAGAAAATAGAGATACACCAGTAGATATTTTACCAGCTGAAGAGAATAGAGACACTCCTGTTGAACCTTTAGTGGAAGAAAGGAGATATCCACTCAGGGACAGAAAACCTGTTCAGTTACCTGATTACATAACCTACCAAGCGACATCAGAGTTTGATGATCCGCTTACAGTGCAAGAGGCATTATCCAGGAAGGATGCTCAACAGTGGAGAGACGCGATTAAGGAGGAGCTAGACGCACTGAAGACAAACGGAACGTGGACTCTAGTAAAGCCTGAACAAGCAAGCAACGTTGTTGATTCCAAATGGATATTTAGAATCAAAAAGGAGGTGGGGAATAAAACTCGTTACAAAGCTCGCTTAGTGGCACGCGGCTTTAGCCAGAGAAAAGGCATAGATTACGATGAGACTTTCTCACCGGTAGTGCGACACAGTTCAATGAGACTTCTCCTAGCCTTAGCAGCTAATCTCGGTCTACAGATTGATCACATGGACGTAAAAACTGCGTTTCTTAATGGAAGTCTTAATGAGAGAGTCTTCATGCGTCAACCACCACACTTTGAGGAGAAAGGGAAGGAAGACTACGTGTGTCTTATCCAGAAGTCTCTATATGGACTTAAGCAAGCACCACGATCTTGGAACTTGAAGTTACACACTGAGCTGGAGAGCCTAAACTTCAAACGATGCAAGAACGAATCGTGTGTCTATATGAGAAAAACAGATAAGGACATGATAATCCTCGCTGTTTATGTAGATGACATTTTGTTACTCTATAACAACGAAAATGAGATGAAAAAGGTTAAAGAAGAACTAAAAGCAAAGTTTGAGATGAAGGATTTAGGAAAGGCCGAACTGTTTCTTGGAATGCGGATAAAACAAGAAAACGGACTTATCCAAATTGATCAAGAGGAATACATTGACAAAGTCCTTCGCAGGTTTAAAATGGAGAACTGTAAACCAGTCAGTACACCAGGAGTTCCAGGCCAACGTTTCCAGAAACCACAAGAGCCATATACACCTGATAAAAGTATACCCTACAGAGAGCTGATAGGATCACTGATGTATATAGCTGTGTGTTCCAGACCGGACATAGCACACTCAGTAAATTTTATGAGTCAGTTCTGTAACTGCTATGAGGAAGTTCACTGGACTGCTACTAAGAGAATCTTAAGGTATCTTAAAGGTACAAAGAGCATGGGACTCAAGTACTCCAAGGAGACATACGGATGTATACAAGGATTTGCCGATGCTGATCATGGTGGAAACTTAGTTGACAGAAGATCATATTCTGGCAACGTCTTCACGATGGCAAAGGGAGCTATTTCATGGCAAAGTACAAAACAAAGAAGTATAGCTTTGTCAACAGCCGAGGCTGAATATATGAGCCTATCGGAAGCTGCCAAAGAAGCCATATTTCTTAAAAGGTTCCTTATGGAAATTATGGGAAAGGAGGAGTCTCCCATAACAATACACACGGACAGCCAATCCGCTATGGCAATTGCACAAAACCCAGTGCAACATCAGCAGACTAAGCATGTTGATGTTCGCTACCATTTTATAAGAGAAGCAATCGAAAATGGTGCAATTTCGCTGGCATACTTAGAAACGAAGCGAATGGTTGCTGATGTCTTGACAAAAGCCGTTGTTAGAGAGAAGCATGAGTTTTGTCGTAGAGAGATGGGTGTGTGTTGAAGGCTGTTCGTTAGTGAGAGTGAAAGGAACCAGGAGAGTTTGGATGAGGATAGAATGTCTGAGGGAAAACAATTGAGGAGGAGTGTTAGAGCAAAGAGGATTGGACAATTGTTGACAGACTGGCTGGTTTGAATCTTGAGGGATGTTTTGAATGGAATGTGACGGTTCTCTGTCGAGCAAAAATTATAATTGTCAGCGGAGGCTGATTTTTGTATTGAGATTTATTTATTGTGTTATTTGAGTTATGTAATAGTAATTAAAGTGTTTAAATATATATAGTGTTTTCCTGAGATTAGTCTACAGGTGAGCGAAGTTCTCACACATCGAAATAGAAAACCATGTCAAGAAAACAAATTCAAATATTCCCGCGATCATAGACAATATGAACAGCCAGCACTTTCCAACATATATGTGCCTCTGACCTCCATAGATTTTATGAACATAGACAAAGACAAACTGAAATATGTAATAATTTATATAAAATAATAATAATTTACATATGGTAGTGTGACATAAATCAAAATATTTGATAAAAATGATTTTATTTGTTCCCAAAGTTGAATAGACAAAGTCAGATAGGAGCAATGTTGCTGTAACAAAATATTTTTATATTTATAACTGGTATCTATTTCCAGGAGGTCAGACCACACATGCGCAATTATGAAGCGTCATGTCTTTCTAAGGAAGTCGACAGGCCTTGATAATGAATACTTTAGAATATAATAAAATAATTCAATTATTGCAGAAAACATATTTTATTAGTTGGTTAAAAACCCACACGCACGCATATACAGCTTGCCCACCACCTAAATGGCTAAACGGGGGGCCTTGGTATTACGTGTGTATGTACATGTTATAGTTATGTGTCAAACCGTAAACTGTGACGTCACACAATTTTCAAAGAGCGTTTTGGGCGCGAAAGCATGTGTCAAAATATATTTTGTGTAATTTAACATATTTAAAGCCGTTTTTAGGGTAAAAGTTGAATTTTAGGGCAACGTTTAGTTAATATAGAACGTATTACAAGCATTTCAAAAAATTGGAAACAACCCCATTATTTACAAATACATAATGTTGTGGTACATTTAATATCCAAAAACAAAGAAATAAAACTTTCTAACAACTTATAGGCAAGGTGCCTAGAAGGCTGGCCGTATTTCTATTTCCCCGCTGTATGGCGATACTTATACGCTGTACGAAATAGTGGCCAGCCCTCTGGTCGAGCCCCGAGGCCTCTATTAGGCGCGCCGACAAATCTTTAAAAAGCCGACGCGCACTTGGCTCCCATGGCCCCAAGGTTTCAACGCCAAACGCCGCAAACATGTAGCTGCTTCCTAGTGCTGAATATTTGCGGCGCTTGAGGCTTTCGGCCGAGGATGCCGCAGCGCCAGCGGTAACTTTGATGCTCGGGACATGGGACGGTGCCAGGGTATCAACGCATGTAGCGTCCCAAACTAGCGGCCGATCCATGCTCCAAGGCACCAGTGTCATTCCGTCGGGTCGCTTGCCATCGTCCCTGGCTAGACCGCTGGGCTCAAGTACTGCCGGCACTCTGGCACTAACAAGGGCCCGACGGATAACATCATTGATACTGGTGTGGCGGGGGATTCTTCCAGGACGCACGAGAGGCCATGGTGGCCTAGGATGTCCACCATGGCGCCGCATTGACAGCGATGTGGTTGGTTAGTTGATGCCCCTAAACGTAAGCTAGCTGCCAGGCGGAAGGTAGTGTCATCCAAAAAAGTGCCAATATTTAGAGAGGGTAATGCCTGCAGCCACAGACCCGACTCCCACTCCGCAGTCGCAAGAAGACGAGCTCGGTCTGTCGAACTAGTTGACGTATCTAAAAGGTTTTTTCGTACTAGTTGACAGAGAGGCTCGTCCCATTGCTTCTGCGAGCAAGGATTGGCAGGCGGATCCGTGTTGGGGCAGGTTATAGACCAAACGTTCTTGGCCTCGGAGCAATGTGCGGCCTCCATAGATCCAATGGAAGAATCTAATGTTTTCCCTATAAGGCTCTGAGCACCACGCACCGAGGACAAGAACGCAGGTAGAGCAACACAGGAAATTTTGCGGATTACTTAAAAGATATTAGAACCGTAATTTGAATATAGCGCTAAAATAGTATAAGAAGGTCATTAATTTCAGTAGTATATTGATATTATTACTGCCACAATGGTATCTTTTTAACATTGGCAACATGTGCGAGTGAGACACAGGGCTCGGATTTTGCTATCTCAAGTGGACCGTTTTCTCTAGTCTGGTACGAACATCTTTTAGGCTCGGTGATAAGGTTCAATTTTATCCTCCCGAGTCCTGGATATAAAATGAGTACGCTCGCATAAAAGGCGAGAGTCCTTTTTAACACCTTCAACGTCAAGTCCTGGATAAAAAACGAGTCCGCTCGCATAAAAGCCCTTTATAACACTATCAGTGTTGAGTCTTGAACCTTCTGTTGCTTATTTTAAGGTTTAAAATGAGTTTGTCAGATTTTCGTTGGAACAAAGTTGATTATAGACTGTAAGAAGAATACTTTAAGCATATTTTTTTTACAAATTATTTGGGCATTATAAAGGCCTCTCGGCTTTTATGCTACTAAGATTATATGATAAATGTAGGGAATATGTGTCATTTTGTATGAAATCAGGTGTATCTTTGAAAAATAAAATAAAATATTAGGAATTGACAAAATGCTATAATTATGAAAAATAACAAAAAACACAGAACCATTCTGTTAAAAAAAAACATAAAAACCTTTAATAAAAAATTAAACCTTTAAGTTAAATCAGTCTACTTCTCACATCACACTAGTTTCCTTATAAAGTAACTTACTTACGTATTTTAACAACAATTGAAATAAACCTTTTGTAACATTATATAACTTATTAATTTCTCAATACAAAATAATGTCTTTGTGCGCGTAACTATATAATAAAAAAATATTCATCTATGTGTTTTAAGGAACCAACTTCAAGTAGCCACTTTGATACACACGGATCTAACAGAGTACCTCCTTTTTAGAAGTCGGTTTAAGTACTAAAACCTTCTTCTATTCTAAGTGTATCAAATACGTCTTTGAAAATCGATTCAGCCAAACGCAAGAAAATCAGGAAAAAACATACATAAAAACATAGGGGTCAAACTGAGAGCTCCTTTTTTTAGTCGGTTCTAGTACTGAACCCTTCTCCTAAATGTAGCGCATACCTCTCTGAAAACCGCTTTAAAATCGATTTAGCCAAACGCGAGCCAAAATCTAAACAAAAGTAACAAACAAACATACATACATAAAAACATACGGGTCAAACAATTTCTTGTATGCTTAAAATCACTACTCAACAATAATGTAAGTATAGCATATTGACCGAGAGTCCGTTAAGACGCCAGAAACATGGCGACCTACACTATAAACTAAGTCCATAGAAATAGGATAGTATAGAACGACTGTCAAACTTCAAAAGTGTGACCAAAAATGAAATGCAAGTGTTCGGCTCCTTAGTTTACCTCAACAATATCGAAATTTCCTGTAAACAGTTTGGATCTATCACAACAATACACAAATATAAAACTGTTTTTTTGCGCAATTTAGACGAAAATTGCGTTTTTGTTTGATTATACATTGGACATGTAAGCTTATTTTGCAAGAAATTTTGGGAGTAGTGCCTTTTTAATAGGCGTACGATATTTTCTTCATCGGTACGATAATTTTGACACTCAATGATAATTCTCTTCCACTCACCTGGCAACACTTTGTTAAGTCACTGTCACTACGATTAGTATTATAGATAGCCATAATATCTCCAAAAAGCAAATAGTCACTACGTTCTTCAGTATCTCTTATGAGTCTGTGCTACAAGTAAAAAAGTGTTCTTATAAATATGCAACTAAAATAATTTCTACACATAAAGTATTAATAAGTTATTTTGAAAATGCAGGCGTTTACAACACAGTCATTCTCTAGTTTAATTAGAGCGCGTCTTAATACCGAATTCTTCCCTCGTCAACATTATGGTTAGAATTTTTAAACATTTACTTTTTTACACTTTATATGTCTTTCCAATATAATATAATCTAGATTAGACTAATAATAGACAATCACTAAATAAATTTGCATCAGTTTAATAAATTTGCATCAGTTTACATCATCATCATGTTACATTTTGGCCTGGATTTTATATTGGTGATTTGCCATTATAGTGACCCGCAAGAGGTTTTACCGCAACACTGGCATCGTCCAGAGCGACAGCAAGTGGGAAGTGACGCTGGACCACCGGCGACTGAAGACGCCGAACGGCAGCGTGCTGTCGGTGAGCAGCGAGCCGCTGGCGCGCGCCGTCGCCGCCGAGTGGGACGCGCAGCTCGAACACATCACACAGCCCACCATGCACCTGGTAAAGAGTGCATACATTCCAAATTTCCAACTTATCCTAATATCCCACATAAATATGACGTATGGTCACCCTAATTAGAACGAAATGCAATGCTCTGGTTTGACTTCTCATGTGGACACACTTTTTGGCCAGTGTACTGTAGCCATACTGTAGCTTATTATCTACGTCCGTGCTCGGGCCCGATAACGAGTCTGATATCAGGCCTGATAAAGTGTGGATGTAATTGGCACTATATCCACCTTTCCCGATAATCATTTTCGATTTCTCGGAATATCAGCACATCGTTACCAATATTTGCAATGTAAAAAATACGTTGTCTAATTGCCAAAAATGTGAAATGTTTGATATTTTTGGCATTATAGAGAAAAAAATGTTGACAGCGACATTTTTCGCTATGGTAATGTGTTGTGTTGTTTTGTTTGCTATGGTATTGCTGATCAAAGAGCATATAATCCCTACGTTTTAAGAGACGGGATTCCCATACTAGCGAGTGGAATCAGTTTGTTTCGCAAATCATTACCAACAAAGAACCATAGTACCAACATAAGCGATTTAAATAGTGTAGCTACACGCTTGCGTTTCTTATCGATATCGATAAAATGGGGAGGATTGAAACATAGACTCCTGTTTAAAAATGTTGTACTCGAAATCAGGTTAGGATGGAGTCCACATTTAAGTTGTATGTTATATAATGGATAGTTCTATGAGTGGACTAATACGCGGTAGGGTTTAATGTGGACCCGAATTTTTTTTTACAACACCTTGTTTGAAAGAAGATTTTTCTTCCCCACTAGGAAGGATCACAGTAGCACTTTTTTTCCATACTAGGAGGGATCAAAGTGACAATTTTCTGTTCTAGAACACGTTTACTTCTCTTTTTGCATACTTTTTAGGTTAAATTAAATTTGTACCATAATAATTTCCTCATAAGTGATGAGAAAAGCAGTTCGTAACGTTTATCACGTGGTAGCAAATATATTTCCACCTTAGGGTGGTATTCCACCTATCTAATTTCTTGGCCAATGTCATAGCGTCTCGCTCTCTCATTAAGCAAAATGTGAGACGCAATACACGTTGGACAAAGAAATTGCATAGGTAAAATACCACCCTTAGGCGTTAACACTTGATTCCCTCATTACGCTAGGATTCTATTTTACAATACCTCGTCACACTCAGAATGTAATTATAAAATCCTTCGCTATTTTTTATTTATTAAAAGCTCTATTTCAAATTGATCTGCACATACATGTTTCAATAAATGGAACTTTTCTATGGAAAGATGTATCAGGTCTTCGTTCCCAGCAAACTTGACCCACTGCCTGCATCTGAAAACATTCAGCCATGGACAAACATGACTTTATCTACATTTTATATTCCAAGTATTTGTTAATGAGATGATCAACTCATTATTTAGCGCTAATATGCATCTATAAATCATGTATTTTTAGCATCCAATTATCAACAACCCTTTATCAATGCTCTAACTTTTTATGTATTTTTATGTCTTTGTCTGTTAATCATGAGAACCGGTCTGGCCTAGTCGGCTGTAAGCCGATGGTCCCAGGTTCAAATCCTGATACGGGCATTTATTTATGTGATGAGCATGAATATTTGTTCCTGAATCATGGGTGTTTTCAATATGTATATATCGTTGTCTAAGTATCCACAACACATGCCTTATTGAGCTTACTATGGGACTAAGTCAATTTGTGTAATAATGTTGTATAATATTTTTTATTTATATAAAAACAGATTAATTTACTTACATTTCAGGTTAATATTTTAAATAATATCTAGATACAAAAAATATATTAAATAATGGTCATTAATGCATAGATGATAGATAATTTTCCACTGAAAATCTTCGACGAATTAATTTTGTGTCATATTGCATGCAAGTTCTCAGGAAATTTCACATATTTTATTTAATTATTTACACTGATATTCAAATAAACATACAGTTATCGATAGTTTTAGTACATCCCTAGTTCACAACTAAAAATAATATAAAATATCTAATTTTCGATGTGTTTAAAGCCTGCTGCACCAAAATAAGGTCAAAAGTATATAAAGCAATACGTACCGGTCTTTATCCAAGGGAAATGTCGCCATAAAATTCCTTTTTTCGTGATTTTCTCGAGTGGCTCGCTTCAAGCTGACACGAAATACCCGAACAAAACATTGAAGCCCTCATAACAAACAAAACAATTAGGCTGACAGTTGACTTGATGTAAACTTGACAGTTTTATTTTTTTCTTCGTTGGCAAAGATTTGCGATACAAACTCCATACAAAACTTTTATTGTTCCTTGTTGCGTCAGCCTGTTGCTGATATACTCCAGGCTGACGCAACTAGGAACAAAATAAGTTTTGTATGGAACTTGTTTCGCAAATCTTTGCCAACGAAGAAAAATAAAACGTCAGTGCTATTTATTCTGTCAAGTTTACATCAAGTCAACTGTCAGCCTAATTGTTTTGTTTGTTATGAAGGCTTCAATGTTTTGTTCGGGTATTTAGTGCAATTTCTTTATTATTTAGTGAAAATATTGAAAATAGTGAACCGTGATCAGAGTAAAGAGCGACTTTGTTATAATGCCACCGAGAAAATGGTTTACTAAGTGTGAAATATGTGGCAAACGAGCCACTCGAGAAAATCACGAAAAAAGGGATTTTATGGCGAAATTTCCCTTGGATAAAGACCGGTACATATTGCTTTAGATACTTTTGACCTTATTTTGGTGCAGCAGGCTTTAAACACATCGAACATTTAATAGTTTATATTATTTTTAGTTGTGAACTAGGGATGTACTAAAACTATCGATAATTGTATGTTTATACACAAATAAATGCCCGTACCAGGATTTGAACCTGGGACCATCAGCTTCATAGGCAGGGTTACTGCCCAGTAGGCCAGACCGGTTCTCATGATTAACAGACATATAAATACATAAAAAGTTAGAGCATTGATAAAGGGTTGTTGATAACTGGATGCCGAAAAACATGATTTATAGATGCATATTAGCGCTAAATAATCAGTTGATCATCTCATCAGCAAATACTTGGAATATAAACTGTAGATAAAGTCATGTTTGTCCAAGGCTGTATGTTTTCAGATGCAGGCAGTGGGTCAAATTTGTTGGGAACGAAGACCTGACGATACATCTTCCCATAGAAAAGTAACATTTATTGAAACATGTATGTGCAGAACATTATGAAAATAAAGCTTTAAATAAAATAAAAAAACGACTTAAAAACTGTATTAAAATAATTCGGGTCCACATTAAGCCCGACCAGATATTAGTCCACTCAAAGAACTATCCACTATATAACATACAACTTACATGTGGACTCGATGCTAACCTGATTTCGAGTACAAAATTTGTAGACAGGAGCCTATGTTTCAACCCTCCCCATTTTATCGATATCGATAAGAATCGCAAGCGTGTAGCTTACTACACTATTTAAATCGGTTATGTTGGTATTATGGTTCCTTGACAGTTCTTTGTCGTAGATTTTGGTAATGATTTGCGAAACAAACTGAGTCCACTCGCTAGTATGGAAGTCCCGTCTCTTAAAACGTAGTGATTATATGCTCTTTGATATGCTCATGTTTTGAATTGTGTTATTTGTTTTGTTTTGACTTTATTTTGTTCGGGTCATTTTGGACTGATAATATGGGCATTAATTAATTTTACAGTAATCGAATTCAGTAACCAGCAAAGTAAGTTCATTTTAGGGAGATTAAAATTTATTCTTGATATAACTTAAGTATTTCTTTTAGACTTTTTATGTGCATGAAACAAATTTTAGGTTAAACTCATGTTAACATTGTACAATTTATTTTAATGTCGTGCAAAATAATAAACATCGACAACACTGTTTCGGAATTTTCGAACTAGGACAGCTATTATATATATTACATCTTAACTCATTCATGGCCAAGACCCGTCGAGCGTACACTATACGCCGGGCCACCGCACAAACCGTTTTTAGCTAAACGGTTTGACTCTACTTATGCGTCTCTGGGCCTGGCGCAGACGGTAAATAAATCGCCGGTTATGAAGCCGGCCAGTTGAACAACATTTTTATTAACAACCTTTTTTCTGTACCTATCGAAAAACAATATTGCAGTTTGTAGGAATGAACATTTTTATATGCTGTGTTTGTTGTTGTTGTTTTGAGTCAAATCGTAACTAAATCATATTTCCCATATTACTCCAAAATACATTTCTAATAGGGGGGATGGTATGAATCACTTCTTGAACTCTTATGAAAAATACCATATGAAAGATAATACCGCCGCTCCGGTGCATTCTTTGATTATTGTCCAAGTAGGCCCAATAAGCTTACATCTGGTAGGTCATTATCTTTGTTTTGGTAAACGTCATTATAATAGTAAGTAAAGAGCACTTAAAAGTTATTAAAATTGTAAGATATGATGTAATTAGTGAACCTATTAAACATGAAAAGGTTCATTTTATTGACATCTAAAAAAACAGATTTCCTTCACTGACTCACTCACTCACTCATTTGCTGATGTCATCAAACCACTTAGTTCCTGAAGTTATGGAAAGCTGAAATTTGGTATGTAAGCTAGTATTAGTACACAAAACACAAAAAACTGAAACTTCTAGAACTGAAATTTTTCCCTCCCAACTAGGGATTGCAAACCAGATTGATTTTCAATCCGGCCGGATCCGGATAGGTATAGGGAAACTAAAGTTAATTATATAACATATCTTTCTAGTTTTTTGCGTAATATGTATTCCTCCTAAATCTATAATTTGAAGTTAATAAATAACTTCTTAACAATAAAAATTAATTTGCATTCAAAATAATTGTACAATACAAAAAACAACAACAACAATAAAATAGAACTTAGTAGTAAAAAGTGTTACAATATCAATATCACTTTAAAAACAAAATATGAAATCGGTCATTTCTTATATTTAACCATTCACAACTGCTCTAATGTTCGTTTACAATTATAAATTTGATTAGTTTCCAAAGCCTGATGATGGGATGTGGGGTGCGAATTGGAACTCCTTGAAAGGAAAAGTTTTCGAAACGTTCTTTGATTGAGTTCTTTGTAACATTGACATCCATTCTAGTAACAAAAGAAGATATCTTACTTTTAACCAAAATGATATTAAATGCGCTCCAATATTATCTTGCTCTCATTTTTTTGTCTGAGAAAGTAGCAGACTGTGTGATTTAAAAAAATTGAACTTTTTTTAATTTACAAAAAGTATATTGGGCAAATTATAGGGAACAAAATATGACAAGACGATCTCATGCAAAATATAATAGAGTGTAAGATTGAAAACCATTGTGGAAAGGGACTCCCTAAGAAAAGTTACATGGATCAAATAAAGAATTGAGTAGACATAGAGTAGCATGTACCAAGAGACGAAGGAAATTGCATAAGATTGGATGAAGCCCAACTCTAGTCGGTACCGCCGACTTAATCCTGCTCATTTGTTTAGTTTTAATCTCCTATCACAACATTATGACACAACATTAACCTTCTCTTTAGCATAAATTACAAATGCCTTCCATGGCATCTCCATCCTTTAATTTTTCCTTCTATTACAGTATTTATGTAATTGTCATATTGTGCCACCAACATGAAAGAAGAAAGAAATCCTCTTCTGTTCCCAGTCATTGTCATAATAAATAAACTTTTATCTTAATATATATTTTAGACTTTTTCATTAGTTTTTTTGTTCTGTTCACCTTCATACCTATAGGTACGCGTGCTGTATTGAGGCGTTTGTTTTATTTTGCTGGATCCGGTACCTCCTGAAAAGTGCTGGATCCGCCCGGATTACCGGATCCGCCGGACCGAATTGCAATCCCTACCCCCAACTCCTTAAACTAGGGTATGAAAATTTGTATTACTGTTTGAGGGTTGTTTTTTTGGAAAATGTTCAATATGGTGGAAAAAAATAGCGTAAAGGACTTAAGTGCCATTACGGTCTATGGCGCTTAAGACCATTGTGAGTACGCTGTAAAAGTGACTCAACGAAGTCTCTTTTTAGGGTTCCGTAGCCAAATGGCATAAAACGGAACCCTTATAGTTTCGCCATGTCCGTCTGTCTGTCTGTCTGTCTGTCTGTCTGTCTGTCTGTCTGTCTGTCTGTCTGTCCGAGGCTTTGCTCCGTGGTCGTTAGTGCTAGAAAGCTGAAATTTGGCATGGATATATAAATCAATAAAGCCGAAAAAGTCGTACAATAAAATCTAAAAATTTAATTTTTTTTAGGGTACCTCCCCTACACGTAAAGTGGGGGTGATTTTTTTTTTTTCGCTTCAACCCTAGATTGTGGGGTATCGTTGGAAAGGTCTTTCAAAACTAATAGGGGTTTTCAAGAAACATGTTTTGATAAAGTGAATATATTCGGAGATAATCGCTCCGAAAGAAAAAAAAAATGTGTCCCCCCCCCTCTAACTTTTGAACCATAGGTCCAAAAAATATGAAAAAAATCGTGGAAGTAGAGCTTAAGAAAGACATTAAATGAAAACTATAGCGGACATGATCAGTTTAGCTGTTTTTGAGGTATCGCAAAAAGTTTTCCCTTCATAGTAAAAAGACTTACTTTAATTAGGTACTGATTATGCAAATTTGCCTATTTGTTTAACTCGGGTGAAAGGTACCATTTACTACACTTTAAGCTCCAGTTTAGCTTATTGTGACGGAAGAGTAACTACGGAACCCTACACTGAGCGTGGCCCGACATGCTCTTGGCCGGTTATTTTACATGCTTAAGCATATCGATCTTATCGCGAGGAATACATCTCACAGAGCTACTAGGCGTAGTCATAGAAGAAATATATATGGTACTTTGCATTGTTCAGCAAAGTAAGGACATCATCGATATCCCCCAAAGAAGTATAGAACTCATCAGTCTCATCACAATAATATTCCGAAAAACACGCATAATTTGCGGCTTTTATTTGATTAATCCCCAACAATCGGTGAAAAACGAACATTTTGAACAGTGCATGATTTTTTCTTAGGAAGATTTCTTTGAAATTGCGCCTGCTCTTTTCTAAGACATAATTTTCTGAGTTATTTGAACTTAACAGATTAAACATTAAAGGTACTAAATCCTGGCGTAATTAAAATAATTGTACCTTTGCGTTTTTCTTAAAAATGGGATCGATAACGTGAAAAATTATAACGCCTGCAAAATTGTAATAGCAAGCAAAATATAAAATGAGTAAAACTTGGAAACCACAAATAAAATGGCTCATATTATAATTGAATGTGAAGGTACAAAAAAGGTACAAAAATTTGGCTTTTATAGAAATTATCAATAACCACGGGATCATAGCGTAATAAAGTACACCCGCCATTCTGACTGTCAGGATGGCTGTTGACCTGTTTTGATGATAACTTTAAGTACCGTGAGGTACAATTTTTTTTAAACGAGGTACTAAATATAGTACAAATTAGGTACAAAAATATGGTATGCTTTTCATTTGATTTTATTTAGGTACACCCGCCATTCTGACTCTCACCGTTTTTGTCTACTTAGATCAGTGGTGGGCAAAGTACGGCCCGCAGGCCGGCTCCGGCCCGCGAAAGGCTTTTATCCGGCCCGCCGACGGTCCTATGAAATAATTAGTATATGGCATTGGCCCACGATAATCGCAAGTCATAATACAGTTTTGCTGCAATTCTAGCCCTCCTCTCAAATTTCTTAAACTTTCTAGCCCCCATGAAAAAAGTTTGCCCACCACTGATTAAGATTAGATAGAGAACAATTTTCATTACTTATTTAGGTTTTATAGTGTAAAAAATATTATTTTCGATGACTCGTAGAAAAAGTATTGTATACAATAGTGATATAATTAAGCTTTTCAATCTCGTACCTCACTTAGGCAACTCAGTAAGCTTCTTTGCTTAAACACGGTACTCGACTGAAAAGCTCTCTATTAGGTAGGTATATCACGATTGTATGAAATACTATTATTTATTTGGTTAGGTTGCTTGCATATTTTTGACATATTAAAAAAAGCGGCCAAGTGCGAGTCGGACTCGCGCATGAAGGGTTCCGTACCATTTAAGACGTATTAAAAAAAATCTACTTGCTAGATCTTGTTCAACATTTTACCACTTTGGACACACATTTTACCACTTTGGAACTGTCTCTCGCGCAAACTATTCAGTTTAGAAAAAAATGATGTTAGGAACCTAAATATCATTTTTGAAGACCTATCCATAGATACCCCACACGTATGGGTTTGATGAAAAAAAATTTTTTTTAATTTATTGACGTATTAAAAAAAACTATTCACTAGATCTCGTTCAAACCAATTTTCGGTGGAAGTTTGCATGGTAATGTATATCATATATTTTTTTTAGATTTTTCATTCTGTTATTTTAGAAGTTACAGGGGGGGGGACACACATTTTTTCACTTTGGAAGTGTCTCTCGCGCAAACTATTCAGTTTAGAAAAAAATGATATTAGAAACCTAAATATCATTTTTGAAGACCTATCCATAGATACCCCACACGTATGGGTTTGATGAAATTTTTTTTTTTTTTAATTTTTATGACGTATTAAAAAAAAACTACTTACTAGATCTCGTTCGAACCAATTTTCGGTGGAAGTTTGCATGGCAATGTATATCATATATTTTTTTTAGATTTTTCATTCTGTTATTTTAGAAGTTACGGGGGAGGGGGACACACTTTTTACCACTTTGGAAGTGTCTCTCGCGCAAACTTTTCAGTTTAGAAAAAAATGATATTAGAAACCTCAATATCATTTTTAAAGACCTATCCATAGATACCCCACACGTATGAGTTTGATGAAAAAAGATTTTTTGAGTTTCAGTTCTAAGTATGGGGAACCCCCAAAATTTATTGTTTTTTTTTCTATTTTTGTGTGAACATCATAATGCGGTTCATAGAATACATCTACTTACCAAGTTTGAACAGTATAGCTTTTATAGTTTCGGAAAAAAGTGGCTGTGACAGAATCGGACAGACAGACGGACATGACGAATCTATAAGGGTTCCGTTTTTTGCCATTTGGCTACGGAACCCTAAAAACGGTTGTTGTACAAAAAAGGAACATGATGTTGTCCTATTGAGTATTGAAAACCGATAAAATGTTCACGCCAACAAATTCAAATTTCGAACACAGGGAATCTGGGAGACACGATTTTAAAAACAAAGGAAGAATTTTTATATCAAACTTTTTCAATAGCTAATGCCCGCTCCACATTCTTGACAAATCTACACGGGACTTGCCAAATACGTCTATGTTCGTATTGTCTCGTATATGTTCGTGTTCTCGTCTTTCCGTTTCGTGTCGGTAATGTCGGTAACCATCAAAGGGCTCTCGTGAAGTTTCGTGTTTGCCTGAAACTATCCCTCCACACTCTTGTTCTATTGGGATTAAATAAATAACGGATAATGGCAGATAATTTATTTTTCGTTTCGTTGCGATGTATCGCAGTCATCCAACAATACCTTCGCCTATTCCAAGGGGAATCAGTAAGTAATTGTAACAAGCTACGACGCCTAATATTACAGAGACAGAAGTTTCGAAGATCTTGGATGAAAGTCCAACTACGACTGCGCAAGGCGAGAATGTAGTGGGACGCTCTCGGTTTCGCCCGATCTCGGCAAATCCGGTCTCGTGTAGGCTTAAGCGGGCTCCACATTCTTGACAAAACAACAAGATACGAGAGTGTAGACTAAGTATTCCTCTATGTTCGTATTGTTTCGCGTATATTTTTGTTGTGTCTCCGTTTCGTGTCGGTGAAATGGCCTAACATCAAAGAGGTCTCGTAAAATCTTGTGTTTGCGCTAAACTATTCCTCTACACTCGCTGCGCGCGTATCTGCGTCAGTCGGCCGCTGGCAAGCGCATAATACTGCAGCGACAGAGGTTTCCAACATGTCCACAACTGCACAAGGTGGGAATGTGGAGGGACGCTCTCGGTTTGGCGCAGTCTCGGCAAATGTCCCGGCAGATTTGCCCAGAATGTGGAGCGGCCTTTAGGCTAATTACTTAAAATCATCCTACCCTCGTATATGACAGTTCCTTCAGGTAGGTAGAGGCCGTCATTCGGCGCAAGATCGTGTAAAATGGCAAGCTGGTTTCTCACGCACACATACTCGATTATCGGATTTAACCCATTCGCCGCTCATCCCTCGAGTTAGAAAAGTGTCGTTATCGAAATCGGTGTTTTACGAAATCACATTGTGTTTAAATTACTCGCCTAATAAATGAGATAGACCATGAAGTCATTTCAAAATAAAGGTTTTATTTTATTTTTGTCTAGGTAGAATAATGGCACCCGACACGATAGATGATAAGGTCGAAGAGCTGCCACAAGCGCATAACGCTCAACTTGAAGACTCGACTTCAACAGCGGGGTACCCGAGGGCTTCAGACGATGCGATTAATAGATCAAATGAGCAATGGCAATTGTTGATTCAAACTCAAAACGCCCAGATGATGGAATTAATGCGTATGATTAATGAGCCGCCTCCTAATGTTGGCAGAGGATCACAGTCTGCAGAGTCCATTACATTGCCCGAATTTAATCCCGAAGAAGAGGGAGCAGATGCGGTGGCATGGTGCAAAGTGGTTGATATTTGCCTCGGTGAATACCCGCTTCAAGGTGGTGCCCTCCTCATTGCCCTGAGCAAATCATTAAAGGGCAGCGCCTCGACCTGGCTACCCCAGGTGACATATGACGGCATCACCTGGGACGAATTTAAATTTAATTTTCTCGCGTGTTACGATTCCGAGAATACATGCGCGGCAACAATGATAAGTATTAACAACAGCCGCCCTAAGGAAGAAGAATCCTACGCAGCTTACGCCAGCCGGATAGTGAACTCATTTCTAACAAGATGGAAGGATTTAACACCAGAACAAATGGCAGTTTCTTTTGTGTTAGCTCACATTTCCCGATTTGACAGCAGAGTTCAGAGGATGGCTCATATGACAAATATAATGACACGCGAGAAACTTGTCCAGGAGTTGTCAGGATTTTCTTATTTGAAACATAAACTACAACCAGATCCGGATGAAAATAATGACCTAACCCCGGAAAAAACGAGTTAAAAGAGTTTCTATTCAACGCCCTGCTAGAAAACGCAATAACACGAAACCTAAGAAGGCTACTGCAACGTCAAGTAAGCCTCTGGACGTTGCGCCCAGTTGTTATGAATTACAACCAAAGTCGGATAAAAATATACTTAAACTTAAATTAGTTAATAGTACTATTTCTATTGAACGGCCGGCCAGGAAGCGTAAGAGCACGAAACCAAAGACGGCTACGGCAACGTCCAGTACGCCAATGGATGTGATGCCTGAGATTTGTTATCGTTGCGGGGAGGGGGGTCACAACGCCATTGAGTGCCCGAAGGCGAGTGGCACTGCCAGCGCCCTTTTAGAGCCGGGACCCGGTAGCTCGGCCAGTGCACAGAGCCAAATAGACACCAGTAAACAGGACTGTGTGTGCTGTGGGTCACAACCTGTCACGAGAACCCTACGTCAGCCAGGTTAGTAATTTTATCATCTGCTTTTAAAAAACGCATTTGTGAACTTAGTGTATTCAAAAGTTTTAGTGAAAGTTAATTAAAATATCCGTAGTATTTTGTCTTATTGACTTGTTGACTAGATCTACTACCTGGTGTCGTGTTGGTTTTTGGGTTTGGTATGTACTGTAACGAAGGATACGGTCGAACTATGGTAGCGAATAAAAACGCAGACGTAGATTTCTGACATTATATATTTTTTTCTTTTTTTAGCAAAATCACACATATCGACTACTTCTGATGGTTACCACCTTCCGAATGCTTTATCTGGCACGGTGATAGTTCTGAATTCAAATCTATAACTGCTGCTAGTTATTTAAAAAAAAAACTGTGAAGGTTTCCAACCTTCACAGTACCTGTCGTTATCAATAAGGTAGCCAAATTTAAACACGAGCCCACCTTTTTCTATATCCCTTACAGTCTTTGCCTGGCGTAAGATCACTAAGGTCAAAGAGACAATTACTAGACACAATAATTGTTTTGTCAAAGCTTTGGATTATGTTTTCTCTTCAGTTTGTCATAAACTTAACTTACTATTAGTAAGTATATATATATATAAATAGGTTATACTTTTGCTTAAAGTCAAATAGGTATCCGATAGGATCAATGGATCCGCTTCGGTTATCATACTCGGTTTTACGTAAAGTTTAATGGTATTTTTTCTTTCTAGAATTAATAAGCCACACGGATTTGCTCGTGGGTTCGTCCTCGACAGCTACGAATGGTACCATATATATAAAGATTTCGACAGAAGGCAAAAACCATAACGTGCACCAGTCAAACGGGGAAGATGTGATGCCCGCAGTTTCACGTCTAGAAGATTCGTCGTCAGTAGCACAAAATAACATGGTATACATAGATTTAGATACAGAAGCAAATCAAGACTTAAACCAAGTAATCGAGGAGACTAAGGCAATTGACAAGTATGTCGAAGACATAAATCAGAACGTAATCCAAGCAAATGTGGAAAATGAGGCAAGCGATGTGTATGCCGAGTTAGTCCTTTTAGAGCAGCGCGCGCTGGTTTTAAATGCTGAAGAGATAGAGTGTGGAGTGTGCATGGACAATTATCAACCTGGTCAAGGGGTGGTTCTTAGAGAATGCGTTCACGCGTTTTGCAAAGAGTGCCTCTCAGATGTCGTGAAGCACTCCGAAGAGCCAGCAGTTTCATGCCCCGCCATGGGATGCCCTGGGTTTCTGGAGGAGCGGGAAATCCGCGCACTTGTATCTCCAGAGGAATATGAGCGATGGCTGGCGAAAGGGCTGGCTGCCGCGGAGAGCGGCGCTCGAAACGCATTTCATTGTCGAACCGCCGACTGCCAGGGGTGGGCGATGTGTGATCCAGATGTTACAAGGTTTCTCTGCCCTGTTTGCGATGTCATAAACTGCGTTATCTGTCAGGTATTTTAAAATACTATAAATATTTCGTACCTACTGTTCACCAGTATTGATAATACGGTACATACATCAACCAAAGTAAATTTAAATGTCTGAGGACTATGAGGTCATAATTCTATCAGTGTCAATCTTATCCAGAGCATCAACTTTGAAACACTAGTTACCTTTACCTATTTCATTCAGTAGGTAAATAATTTACATCTGGATTATTTGTTTGTTGTTAGTAATTGAAAGATTTATCTTAAATACTTAGAACTGGACTACACCACAGCAAAGTAAGTAGTTATCCATTTTCTTACAGGCGATTCACGAGAATGAAACTTGCGAAGAGCATCTCGCCAAGCAAAAATCTGACGAAAAGACAAAAACATACCTCGATAGCTTGCTGTCGCGCGGAGAAGCAATGCAGTGTCCACAATGTAGTGTAATTATAACAAAGCAGTTGGGGTGCGACTGGATCAAGTGTACGGCCTGTAAGACGGAGATCTGTTGGGCCACGCGCGGCCGGCGCTGGGGCCCGCGCGGCCGCGGCGATACGAGCGGCGGCTGCCGGTGTCGCGTCAAACGGAAGAAGTGCCATCCTTCTTGTCGCGATTGCCATTAGTTTAGAATATTATAGTTTGACCAACCGTCGTGTTACTAGAAAGAAAGTGTGATATTTAAGACGGAGCGTAAAGCCAGGAAATTAGAAAGAATAAAAAAAATCCTTGGTCTTTCATGCAACGTTATACAACTTTGAACATTTTCCAAAAAACGATACAACAGAAAAAATGTATATTAATACTACCTAACCTGAAAAAAACTCTGAAAACTAAATCGACAAAAAAATCTATTTAATTTTACAACCTGGTCACAAAATTTCACGAGAATGGGTTGAGAAATGAAGAAATCAACCTGTAGATGCCTGTTAGGCAAACATTGATTCGTATAAGTAGTCCATCTATTCTACTCTACAGGTCGCATTTCTAAACCAATTTTCGTGACGGACAAAAGGATTTGGTTAGCGTTAAATACTAATAAAAACAATATAAATAGGGAGTGCTTTAATTAATAATTACTTAATTAAAAGTCCAATTAATTATAAGTTAATTAATTATTAGTTTATTTATAAGTCGATTAGTGTTTCAGTAAACTGCCTTAAAATTGATCATAAATATTAAAACCGTTGCAAGTGCAAAAAAAAGGAAAAAAAATTATTAAGAGAGAAATTAAGTTTTGGATAAAATTAGAATTTATTTCTCTTAAAGAATATTACAGTGCACTTACATAGAAATACAGAAATACAAGCAATCAAAATATACATTATTTACATAGTGCACGAATAGCATAAAATATATTTTTAAAAAAACGTATTTATTTCTGTAAGAAAAAGGGGGTACGTACGTACTGTGTGAATTGGCAACTGGTAAGCAAAAATACAGTACAGTGAAATTGGGGTTATTCCCACTAGTTACCACCAAGTTGTCACCAGTGGTAACTACTGGGATTCTTTTTCCCACCTTTTACCACTGGTAACTACTGGGATTGTTTTCCCAGTAGTTACCACTGGTAAAAGGTGGGATCTTTTTTCGCAGTAGTTACCACCAAAATTTGGTTAGCTTTTGTCAAGTACGCTAACGCCTCACTGCGTAGCGCAGCGTTGTATTTATATAGGAGCATCGTTGGTAATGGCGTCAGCGCCCTCGACAATAAAGTCATTTTCAATAAATAACGTCACAATTATACGAACGAACAAATAAATCAGTCTAAAATCGATTTTTTTATCACTTTAAAGCAGTTTACTGAAATAGTAATCGACTTATAATGAAAGGAATAACTAATTAACTTATAATTAATTCGATGTTTAATTAATTATTGATTAAGGAACTCTATATGTATACTGTTTTTATTAGTATTGAATGCTAAACAAATTTTGGTGGTAACTACTGGAAAAAAAAATCCTACCTTTTATCAGTGGTAACTACTGGGAAAAAAATTCCCAGTAGTTACCACTGGTAACAACTTGGTGGTAACCAGTGGCCCACTGGCAGTGGGAATAACCCTGAAATTGACATCGCGCGAGCGCGGGCGGACAGATCTGTCGCGCAGTCCAGCGTAACGTGACCGAGACATTGGTAAAGAGAGCGCGCCAGATACGCGTTTATACTGGTTGGTCTGAGCGGTCAACATGTCCGCCGAGCTCGCCCGGTAGTAGGCGATAACAGTCCTACAACATGCATGTAGTTATATTACGTGTTATCTTTTAATCGCTACGCGCCGATAGCAATTGAATCAGTTTTTTGTTAAAATAATATTAAGATTTATTTTTACGTATAATAAATATTTTATTTTGTTTTATTTGGAATTATTACATTATATTAATTATTAGATTATATGTTTTTTTTTTTATTAATTGTAAATTGAATTAATTGTGACGTTATCTATGAAACCTGGATCTTTTGTTAAGGGCGCTTACGCTACGCTACGTAGCGCAGCGATGTATTTATATAGGAGCATCGTTGATAATGGCGTAAGCGCCATCGACAATAAGTCCCTTTCAATAAATAACGTCACAATTATACGAACGAACAAACAAATCAGTCAAAGACCGATTTTTTTATCACTTTTAAGGCAGTTTACTGAAACACTAATCGACTTATAATTAATTGAACTTTTAACTAATTATTGATTAAAGCACTCTATTTAAACTGTTTTTATTACTATTGAATGCTAACCAAATTTCGGTGGTAACTATTAGGAAAAAAGAAAAACCCACCTTTTGCCAGTGTTAAGGTCCGACCGATAACGCTTTTTGGGTTTCGGCCGAGAACGAGACCGAGACCGAGATTCAATGGCATTCTCGGCCGAGACCGAGACCGAGAATTTATAAAATAGAAGAAAAAACACGAATTTTGCACTAAAAATTTTTCAATATTCGAAATTCAACGATTTATCAGAAAAAAGTTATCATAATCAATTCTTAGCGCTATTAAATAGTATTTTTGGGCTTCCGTAAAAACGAAACCCTTGTAGTTTCGTCACCTCTGTCTGTTTGTCCGTATGACATTTTACTCGAAAACTATACGATATATTTTATTACGAATTTGGAACGTAGGTGTATTATGTGAATCGCTACTTAGCATTTTAGAAAAAAAAATCAAGGGGGCACTCCATACATGTAACTAAAAGTAAAAATTCAAATAAAAGTAACATGTGGCACATCATTAGATAGGTCTTTAAAAATAACAACATTGGTAAAAACGTTTTTTGATTAAATATTTTGGAAATAATCACTCCGATAGCCAAAAATAATGTGTAACCCCTCTAACTTTTAATTATCAACTATATATTTAAATAAAAACAAACTTAGAATAAAAAGTAACCTAAAATTAAAACTACCTACAAAACTAAAATTAAAACCTAAAAAAAAAAACCATAACATGAGTGACCTAGCCCAATATGTTTATATTAAGCTAGATCACCCAGGTCAGAGCCCTGTGGAAGGGTTCCCATAAGGCTGGCTCACTGACCGGCATATATTTGTGGCTTTTGCAGTCGAAACTCTAGGACCGTGGTACCCAAGCGCTCATAAATTAATTCGGCAACTTTCAAAAAAAATCATTGATGTCACGGGGGACCGTAGGGCTGGCTCCTTCCTCGCCCAACGGATCGGCATAGCTCTAACTTTTGAACCGGGAGAGCAACAAATCGGAAAATATTTAAATAATAAAAGCTTAATCATCTGATCTTCTGATTAAAACGACGCGATGTAAGTGCCACCAACATACGCTCTTTTGCTTGTACGGCTTTTTGTATTGTATGAAGGTAGGGAACCTTCCATTATGCGTGGTCCGACAAGCACTTGGCCGGATTTTTCAGTACGGATGTGCACAAAAAGAGGTACAATAACAATGATTAAAATGAAACAGTTCTATATTATAACCCAAAAAAGGCAATTTTTCAGCGTTACGGTCCGTTAAACTGTGACGTCGCTCGTCGTTTAACTGGCCAGCCTTACTAAAAAGTTGTTCGCTGGCCACATAAGCCACATCAAATGAAAACCAACCTATGACCCAACATCCCAACAACCACATCGCGAGTTTCCTCAAAATTGTATTGAATAGCATCCGCAAAGTTCGCACGAAATTATGTCTAATTTTCCACAACAGTAATCCGCCACCGGTATCGTATTGTACTCACCTACTGCTATGCTTTTTCCCGTAAACACAAATATATTAAGTATCAAAATATCCAGTGTCATCTTCCACTCACATCAAGTTAATTTAAGTTACATCTCGATAACAATATACACTCATTTATTAACTCTTCCGCAATAACAACAACCTCAAAACGAAAAGAACCAAATTAACAAGTCATTACTTGCAACCGCGCCTGTCCGATTCCAACAGGTAGTATTTGATAAGTAATTGGCCTAAAATGTAGGTACGAAACCAATCACAATCACCAAAAAAGTCACATCAACCGGGCGATGCAACCAACGGGTGGCTTAGAAACGGACGCTCGTGCGCGGTAAATTCAAATTCACCAATGGCTAGCTCATTGCCTAGTCTCGGTCTCGGCAGGAATCTCGGCCAATTTCGGCCGAGAACCGAGACCGAGATCTCGGCTCGATTTTTGGCCGAGAATGCCGAGACCGAGACTGAGACCGAGATCTCGGTCGGACCTTAGCCAGTGGTAACTACTGGGAAAAAAATTCCCAGTAGCTACCACCAAACCGAGTTGGTGGTAACTAGTGGGATTTTTTCCCCAGTAGTTACCAGTGGTAAAAGGTGGGAAAAAAAATCCCAGTAGTTACCACTGGTAACAACTTGGTGGTAACTAGTGGGAATCACCCGAGATGCACGACAACCGCACGCTGGAGAACATTAAAAACACGAGATTGCAATATTCTTACCCCCGGAGTTACACACAAAATAATTCTTAAATACGGTGACATTTCAAACATTCGTCCGCCATATTGACATTTGTTGACAGGTTAGGCATTGAAGTCTGTACCTTATCCGGCATCCAGTTAAATTAATCAAATTAAATATTTTTTTACATAAACAATTAAAATATATTATAAATATTATAAATATTTTTTATCTTTATCTTTATCTTATCTTTATCTATAAAAGTCTGTATTTTAAAAGTAAAACTTATTTATACCTACTTGGACTGCATGAATTTGTAGTGACACAATTTAAAAAAAATCGGCTAAATGCGAGTCGGACTCGCACAGGAAGGGTTCCGTACCATTATCTATAAAAACGGTCACCCATCCAAGTACTGACCCCGCCCGACGTTGCTTAACTTCGGTGATTGGATGAGAACCTCGAGATTGGAAAGAAATATTTAAAGCTTAGTTCATATAGAATTGGCACATAATTAGCAATGTTTAAAAAATAATAATTCCATGGCGGAAAAAAAATTGACAATTACACTTCAATCACCAACCTTCAAAGTATTAATGGTGAAAATGTAATTTTCCAAGCTTTATGCATTTTAAAGTTTTTGACCATGAAAACTGAGAACAGGAGATTGATCGTGCAAAAATGCTTTCGAAAATTCTTATCGATCCCGGACAAAGACAGCTAAGTCGCTTAAGATGCTAAAAGCTAGTATTTGTAGGGTCATAAAACGTTACAAGGAGACTATCAGCCGACAGGAAAATAAAAACTAATCGGAGGTCTGGAACAAATAACAAGATTTTGGGAAAAAAGTCCCAAGGTTACTCAAACAAAATTCAGGACGTTTTAATTACGATTTATCCCAAAAATTCAAAGAAACTTCTAGAATGATAAAGATGATTCACCTCAGAGGTGGCTATAAGAGCCATCGAGCAATAAAACAGCCAAATCGGACTGTTAAAGAGATCCGACAAGCTAAAACACTAGCTCGACTATTGTATGACCCAGTATTGACAAAATTCGAAGGTTGCTTGTTGTTGGACGACAAGACGTATGTAAAACTCGATCAACTACTCGGTTTGAAGTTTTATATGGCCAACAATAGAGGTAATTTACCCGAAAAATATAAGTTCGTGAAACTTGACAAGTTCACAAAAAAAACATATGATATGGCAAGGAATTTATAATTGTGGCTGTAAGACGAAAAGTTTTATAACATAGTCAACGATGAAGTCGGACCTTTATATTAAAGAGTGCTTAGAGAAATGAGTATTGCCATTTATTAGAACCCATGACGGTCCTGTGAAATGTTGGCCAGATTTAGCCAGCTGCCACTACTCAAAAAAAGTTTAGGGCATGGTATGCTAATAATCAGGCCAATTACATACCCCGCGAGATGAATCCTCCGAATTGTCCCCAATTTCGATCTATTAAAAACTACTGGGCAATCATGAAAAAAAAAAAGCTAAATACATTTACTATTTAAAATTCACCATTCATAACTTTCTTATTTTATTAACTTAAAAAAAAAATAACCATCTTCTGGTGCGTACCAATTAACTATGCTTTATTTGATTCTGTTTTTATGAGTATTTGTTGTTATAGCGGCAACAGAAATACATAATCTGTAGAAATTTCAACTGGCTAACTATCACAGTTCATGCGATACAGCCTGGTGACAGACGGACAGCGGAGTCTCAGTAATAGGGTCCCGTTTGACCCTTTGGGTACGGTACCCTAAAAACGAACTGGGAGTTAGGTACACTTTTTTTCAGAATCCATAACTCCCTCGGGAACAATATAGGCCTTTGTCATACAGTACATCTGCATGAAATAAGATCTTTTCCGAGCAAGTGTGATGAAAAATGTTATACTCGCCTGGGCTAAAAAATCATGTGTACAAAAAGCTAGTTGTTCTCTGGCAAATGCTACTAAATCCTCAATGGCTACTCTTTCTGATGTACCCTGTATTTTCCCATTCCCACTTAAACAAATATAACGGCTGATTCAATTGTTGACTTATTTATGGACCAACCTATACAACTGAAAATAAATGAAAAACAGGCGGCTTTTTTTTATCAAGCCAAAACTTTTGGTTGGAATCTGCCCTTGCCATTCAAGTCTAGTTTGTGTGTGATTTTTTTAATGGAATTTATTTGCCTTTATTTAAAACGTAAAATTTTAATATAAAAACCGGGCAAGTTCGAATCGAACTCGCGCACGAAGGGTTCCGTACCATTATTTATAAAAACTGCAAAAAAAATTGTTTGTTATATGGGAGCCCCCCTTAAATGTTTATTTTGTTCTGTTTTTAGTATTTGTTGTTATAGCGACAACTGAAATACATCATCTGTAAAAATTTCAACTGTCTAGCTATCACGGTTCATGAGATACAGCCTGGTGACAGACGGACGGACAGCGAAGTCTCAGTAATAGTAATAGGGTCCCGTTTGACCCTTTGGGTACGGAACCCTAAAAACTATTATTTTGCGATATCCCCGTTTTAAGAAATATTGGTTAGTTGGTAGGTTAACTACTATGTTAAGGTAAGTAGGCTGTCAACTGTGTCTATTTTGGCGTTTTCTTATCTTAGGTGAGGCTGTGAACACTGTCTACGGCAGCCAGATTTCCCGTCAGTCTTAAAGCTGGATTTTCCGGCTTTTGTCTAGTAACACTAATAACACGATGGTAGGTCAGACTACAACAGTTGATTTATGATAAAATGATCTCTTAGTCAGGATTTTTTTTATTACAAATAATTAATCTATGATTGTAATGTGTAGTTTTACCCACTCCTAAGCAGCTTTAAAAGAAACTGGAGATTGCATAGGAGTTGAGGAGAGAAAATATGACCTCCAACCGACGATTGTCCTTCAACTTCTATTGCCTTCTCTTTTTAAAAACAACTTCACAAATACTAACTTGTACAAAGAGACAACCACGGACTTTGAATGGTGGCAGCATGGTTCCATTTTTATCACTTGTCACTATGCCCGTCACTTTCGCACTTACATACTTGTTAGAACGTGACAGGCATGGTGATAAATGATAAAGAGCAGATCATCTTAGCCCTACAAAGGAAGGACAGTTTTTATCAATAAGGGCGGGTCCACCAACCAAGCTGTTTCATGTAACAATTTCCTCACGAGGCTGCTTGCCTGTGGCTGTATGTAATAAGGGCTCTATTTTGGAAACCCTAAAAATTGTTTCCTCTTTTTATCTAGACCAGTCTGCAGTTTTAGGGATGTAGTCTGACCTCATGACCTGCCTTTAGATATAATAGGCAGATTTTTCTTATTTTGTTTTAAATAAAAATAAATAAAATATTTTATTTTGTTTTATTTGGAATTATTACATTATATTAATTATTAGATTACATGTTTTTTTTTTCTTTTTCCCATCAAACGCGAGAGTATGAGAGTATTTATCTTATTAATTGTAAATTGAATTAATTGTGACGTTATATATGAAACCTGGATCTTTTGTCAAGGGCGCTTACGCCGCACTGCGTAGCGCAGCGTTGTATTTATATAGGAGCATCGTTGATAATGGCGTAAGCGCCATCGACAATAAAGTTCGATTCAATAAATAACGTCACAATTGGCTACTTGACAGTTTTTTGGAAATAATGTCAAACGATCTTGATTTTCCTGAGGATCAAATGTCTATATAGGACTTTGAAAGATCAAAAAATAAAAATAAAATATACTTCGGAGCCTTGTATTTTTTTAAATTCTCAATTTAATTTTTTAAATTCCACTTTTATTATAATGAATGGCTCATTTTCTATCCATTTAACTAACTTTTGTTATAATATTCAACATGCGTCAAATACCCAATTATACGAACATTACGAACGAACAAAACAGTCAGACCGTTTTTTTTATCACTTTTAATTCGACGTTTAATTAATTATTGATTAAGGAACTCCATATTTATACTGTTTTTATTAGTATTGAATGCTAGCCAAATTTTGGTGGTAACTACTGGGATTTTTTTTTCCCAGTAGTTACCAGTGGTAAAAGGTGGGAAAAATATTCCCAGTAGTTACCACTGGTAACAACTTGGTGGTAACTAATGGGAATAACCCGCACACAGCAGTGGCTCCGCGTCTCCGTGCGATGGGTTCCTTCGGACGGCGATGCGATGCGGGACGCGGGGTATGCCACACGGAACTCCGCAATTCCGTCCGGATTTTCGTGCAAATAGGACGTGATCGGAATGGGTCTCGATATAGATAAGTTTATTTCTGAAATTAAAAGCCGTCCAGCAATTTGTAACATGAAATGTGAAGCGTATGTACAGTGATCGTGTGCAAAAAGCAAGAAAATGGGAGGAGGTGGTAAATATATTTACCGACCCAGATACCCTACACGTATGGATTTGACGAAAAAAAAATGTTGAGTTTCAGTTTTAAGTATGGGGAACCCCCAAAATTGACTGGTTTTTTTTCTATTTTTGTGTGAAAATCTTAATGCGATTCACAGAATACATCTACTTGCCAAGTTTCAACAGTATAGTTCTTATAGTTTCGGAAAAAAGTGGCTGTGACATTCCATTTTTTTGCCTTAAATCTTCAAAATCTCTTACAACTTGCAAAAGATCCATTTACGAGTCTGGCTTGTAAATAGGGATGTACAGTCAGCGTCAAATACTTTATAGCAGTCAAAGTGGCCAAATAGTTCGGTACACCATACTAGATATATGGTGTACCGAACTATTTGGCTACTTTGGTTGCTACAAAGTATTTGACGCTGACTGTACCCAGAGTATCTTCTGCGTTTTTTGAGTTAATTATATAAAACCCCTACTAAAATTCGCCGCGGTGTTTTGAATAAGTTCCGTTTTCATTGTACTAACAAATGATCACTTCAACCAGTGACCTCAACGTTCGAATTTCAAATGAACATAAAGGGGCGGCCGGCATCGGCAACCCCGTTTCTCGCCGAGATTTGTATAGTGCTTCTCTCAAACTTGCAATGAAATAATAATAATAAAAAAATAGGATGAAATTTTTTGTTTAGTGTTTTTTTTATTATCAATTTGGGGTTATTAAAAAGGGGAACGGAAGTCTGATTATTTAATACAAAAATAATCAAATTTTCGTTCCCTCTTTGGGAACCCTGAAATAATAATAAACAAACGCAAAAAGAAAAAAAAACGAAAAACAAAAAAATTATGTGTGGTATGCAAAGGGATTTTACTCTCTCTCTATCAAAGTGGTACATGGATCATTGATCCCCAAATCAAATACTTAAGACAAAATGTATGATCTGGGGGTACGGTAGTGCCCTCGCCAAGACGAGCAAAGCGAAGCGCAAGGGCACTACCTACCTTTTCTCGAAGCTCTTGGATTATACCAGAGAAACATAATTCAATAGTTAACTTATTAAGCATTAAAAATGGGTCGGTATCAAAACGACTGGATTCTAAAATTTATATTGCATAGCTCTTATACTTTAGATTTTATTCATATTAAAAAAAAACCCAATTTCATCACCAACTCACTCACTCACTGATGATCATCAAAACTCTTAGGGTACTTCCTGAAGTCCTAGGAAGTACTATCCTGTATTTGTACTCAAATAACAAAAAAAAATCAAAATCTTGTAATTTTTTGCCACTAAGGGGTGAAAAGGAGGGTGGAATTTTGTATAGTGAATGAATAAATAGCCGCTGAACTGATTTAGTTGAAATTTGGTATGTAGATAGTTTTTGTTATGGGGAAGGATTTAGAATAGTTTTCAACCCCAAAAATCACCCCATAAGGATGAAAAGGGCGTTAGGGGGTTGAAGTTTGTTTGGGGAATCGGTAAAAAAAGCAGATTGTATAAAAGGGGGGTATCTTTTATACAATGATACGTATTTCAGGATTTTTAATAGCAAATACCCCCTGCCCCTTTCAATTAGGGGATGGAAGATTGTCATCAGCAACATACAAAAAGAAGTGAAATCCCATCAAAAACATTTTCATGTAAAATGTAGCCAAGATGAGACCATAAGGCATGCATTTTGTCAAAAAATTATCAGATCTAAAGTAGAGCTAAGCCTCTACCTCTACAAAACCTAGCTTCACAAACTCTACTCCTTAGTCAAAATATTTGCCTTTGCCGTTTCGTTAACTACAAGAAGTATTGTAGACAAAATAAAAAATAATGAATAAATTTTTCACCTTACGCCTGTGACAGTAGCAAAACGGCAAAGCCATATATGTTGACTAAGGAGTAGTTTGTGAAGTTCACGCTTGTAGAGTTAGAAGCTTGGCTCTACTATAGATTTGATAACTTTTTGACAAAAGCCTTATGGTCTTGTCTTGGCTACATTTTACATGCAAATGTTTTTGATGGGATTTATTTTACAAAATACTTTTTGATCAGTACCAACATTATATGATTTTAATTAATGAACAAGAAATAAGGTTTAATTATTTATTACTTATAAAGTACAGTTAAAATTTGGTTACTCATTACATTCATTTTTGTATCCAGTACCAGTATCCTTACCAAGCTTGTAGTCTCATGAGATAATACTTCACGGAACTCTAAATGGGATAAAGAGCAGTTATAAAAACACACTCCAATGTTTGTTAACATAATTACCTTAGTCTAGCATAAAGCTAGTAATCACAAATCACTGCACTCACTAATATCTGCCTCTCATTGGAGGGCCTCTGCCTCCTGGACCCCCACGACCCATGCCAGGCGGAGCCCCCATCATGCCTGGAGGTGGACCTCCCATCATGGGGCCACCACGCATCTGAGGAGGTGCTGACAGTTGTCCACGGCCTCCTGGAGCCATGTGTTGATGCGAGGGCCCCCCGACTCCACGCGCTGGTCCCTGGAGTCCTGGCGGAGCGCCACCAGGGCCTGCGCCACGACCAGCCGCACGGCCACCACCAGGGCCGCCCATAGCGCCGGGCAGCGGAACGCGAGGTAAGCCTTCTTCAGGAGGAGGTGGTCCTTCGATTGTCAGCGAAACAATATTTTCACCACGAAGTAATACGAATCCTAAAGTCCTCTTCTCCTCTCTGTCAGCGGCTTTAGTTTTGGACTTGATTTTTCTAAATTCTTCGCAGTCTCCTAATATAAGATTCATATGTTTGTCAAAGGCCTTGAATGTTCCAATAAATGTTCGAGAGTCTTGAAGTATAACTCGAACTCTATAGTTGATATGCTGCTGCATCTTATTATTCTTTCCGATAGTCTGAAAATAATGCATGATTATTAACAATCTTTATTAACAAATTACCAGCTAATCGAACCGGGAGAACCGGCGTCCAAAGTTACCATCATAAAATAATAGTTAAAAATAACTATGTGAAATTAAACTGTACAATACTTATAAATGTATGACACTATTACACACCATTTTGGATAACTGATTGTTTCACAATATTTCGATTTCAGAGCTTGAAAACACAACAAGCCAGCTCTAAGCGGTAAAAAGTGACAGTTAGCTACAAACAAATATGGCGGCACCGCGCCAGTGACGGAATGACGGACGTCAAAATATGTTACCAGAGACAAATAATAAATGAAATACATAGACATACAATATAACATGAAATACGAAAAAATGACACTACAAATGGATATATTTTTAAGGCATGAATACAACATTAAGAAGGTTGCATAGACGTCGTTTGTCAAGACCTCTCTTTATTTATTTTTTATAATTTTGTTACCAAGATTTATAAAATAACTTTCTTTTTGGCTGCGTTCTGTTTAAGTACTAGACGAATTATCGAGTTAGCCAATGGAATGCCCTTAAAGACGTGAGTACAGCAGTTCAAATGTTGAAGACCACCGTAAATTTTAGTATGGCTTATGGTGGGTTGATGGTGGGCAACTAATAACTCGACCAAATTACGTGGGTTGTTTTTGTTATGTTGTCAGGAATGTTAAAACGTGTTTTTCATTTGGTGCATTGCGTATGTTCTGTCTCTTACGGGCGCACGCGTATAGCACATCTAGTTGATCTTACTAATAGTATGGATTATCATGACGTCTCTATCCCCGGATTTACATTCGCGGCTCGTGGCTCGTCTCGTGTCTCGGCCACAACTCGTAAGCTCCTCGAGCTAATGTATACACTCTTGTCCCGTGGCTGGACTTGCGACTCGTCAATTTTAAACACTAGCGGCACGGTATAAGATTTATCCAAAAACCTGGACGCGAATGTAAACAGCAAGCACTCCCGCGAGACACTTTGACTTCGCTCCGGACGCAAGTAGTCCGGCAAGCAGTGTTGTCACATACAATTTTGGCGAAATGGTAGAACAGGGTGCAAAAATAGGTAGAAATGGGTGGAGTTTAAAATGAAAAATAGGTAGATCTACCACTCAATAGAAGTACATTTGTATGATTAAAAATGTGTATAAAATGTTTTGCATTATTTATAAGTTTTTAATATAGTGACGTTAGTAACGTGTTTATTAAAGAAATTGAAACATTAGTTAGGATTTCCATTGTTTGTAGGTAATAAACCTGCTTGTATAATCTGTTTCTTTGGCAAGCTTTCATTAAATCGAATCGAAATTCGGTAGAAATTAAGTAATGTTCCGTCACATGTATTGAGAAATGCTTATAATTGTACCATTTTGAAAAATAGGTAGATTTCAGGCTGAGGGAGGTAGATAGGTAGAACGCAGGCAAAATAGGTAGATCTACCGAAAATTTGGTAGATGTGACAACACTGCCGGCAAGTGACGAGTCAAGCCTCGAGCCCACCGTTTACATACGCGTTTCATGGCTAGGCTCGCCACTCGTACGCGAATGTAAATGCGCCATATGTTATCTGTGGAAAAACAATGAAAGTGTTGCTGTACAGTGTTTATCAATTTCTACCAAATTATTTAAACCTTAAGGGCTCTATAGACATGACAATTTGTTTTCGATTTGTTGCCGCGTGTAGGTTGACTTAACCATCATTAAGATGGGTATATTATTAGTATTATTACTATACCTTAAAACGTAAATTCGAAAACGACAACTATAGGATAGTGTAATACGCCCTTATTATGGTTACCATGATCAATCAATTTTTCGTGTTATGGCTCCATCAAGGTGTTGATGATTCTGCCAATGTCGAGGTTGGATAAGACACGGCTAGTATATGAATCTTATTACGGTCATAGACAGTGTTCGGTGGAGTATCCGATTGGCAGGGTAGTGATTATATGCTCTTTGGCAGGGCATTGCAATGTCATACATATTTTAATTTACAATAAAATTATCTCAATCGTTATTCGTGAATCTACTTATTTGGTACTTATTATGCATGCATTTATTTTTATAATCCCATAGCTAGTCTTAATTTTATTTATTATGTCACACTTATTATTTATATTTTTACAACCATTTGTTTGCACTTACATCTAGATCCTATTTCATGTCAAGTTAGGTATATATTTAAATTTTAACCATAATTCCAGAATAGGGTTGTTTCCATCTACAAATCTTAGAGCAGAATTGTATCCCAATAGATTCTTTTGGATTATAAGAACATGTTAAACTACTTTTAGGGGACCTGTAATAACCATATTTTTGTAAATATTGAATTTAAAATATCTTTTGGCACACGTCACGTGACCAAACTCGAAACGTCATTGAACATTCTGATGACGTCACAACTCTCGGATTGACACTGTTGACAGTTAGGCGATAGACAACAAATGACAAATGTCAGTTGACAGGTCGTATCTTCTACGTGCGTATGTAGTTATGTGTCAAACCGTAAACTGTGACGTCACACAATTTTCAAAGAGCGTTTTGGGCGCGAAAGCATCTGTCAAAATATATTTTGTTAATTTAACATATTTAAAGCCGTTTTTAGTATAAAAGGTGAATTTTAGGGCAACTTTTAGTTAATATAGAACGTAATACGAGCGTTTCTAAAAATTGGAAACAACCCTATTCCATGCTTGTTGTAGGACTCTTATCGCCAACTGCTGGGCGAGCTCGGCGAACGTGTTGACCGCTCAGACTAACCAGTATAAACGCGTATCTCTGGCGCGCTCTCTTTATCAATGTCTCGGTCACGTTACGCTAGTCTTACCAGTTGCCAATTGGCTACTTGACTGTTTTTTGTAAATAATGTCAAACGATCTTGATTTTCCTGAGGATCAAATGTCTATATAGGACTCATGGCATTTAAGCAACACAAAGGTCAGAAATGAGAGTTAAAGTCTGATGCTCGCAGTCGACGATTGAAACGCCTCTAACAAAATGATAAGGTGATGTGACGTCACATCATATAAGTCTGTCCTAAATGTATGGAAGATCAAGGAAATTGCCATTTTGACCCTGAAATATTGCGTTTATCTGTATAGTTGTCATACAATTAATTTTTCAATAAAATGTAAGGAATCAAATGGTACCATTTTCTTTTCTATTTTAGAAAGACAAAAAAAATTGTTTGAGACTTCGGAGCCTTGTATTTTTTTATAATCTCAATATATTTTTTTAAATTCCACTTTTTTATAATGGATGGCTCATTTTCTAACCATTTAACTAAATTTTGTTATAAGTAATATTCAACATGTGTCAAGTACCCAATTCACACAGTATGTAGGTATCCACATTTTTCTTACAGAAATAAATAAGTTGTTTTGTTTTAGAATATATATTTTGCTATTCGTGCACTATGTAAATAATTTATATTATGATTGCTTGTATTTCTGTATGTAAGTGAACTGTAATATTCGTTTGGAGAAATAAATTCTAATTTAAATTATAATTTTACCCAAACGTTAATTTCTCTCAAAAAGTTTTTATGGCTTCACTTTCGCACATTTCATCTGTATTTAAGCGAAGCGTTTGGTAGGTCTGTGTTACAGACAGAAGACAGCGCGCCTCTAAGGAAATATTTCTGCACTTCAATAAGGCGCCGGCTCTTTTAGACTTTCAGTCGAGACTTGGTTTAAAAATAAAATGCCTTATTTTAATTTATTGCCTTATTGTTTTTAAGGTTTCGTACCAAAAAGGTACAGAAATAACCTTATGGTGCGACTCTATCCATTCGTCTGTCTATCTCATTGCCAAATATCTCGAGAACTTGAGCTATCAATTTGAAATTGTTATGAACAACGCTAACCTAGATACATTGAAAGTGTTATTTAGTTTTTTTCTTTTTTATTAAGTATAGATAATGCCCAATATAAAGAGGGGGTAAAAATTCAAAGTCTACTTACTATTAGGTCCAATGGGGTCTCATTTGAAAGAGCTTTAATTGAACATTCCAAAATAATTTTTTTTCATAGTGGAAATAAATGATTTTTGAAGGAAAATGTGGGAAAAAAAACCTTACACCCCCTTATCTCCGAAATTTACCAACAAAAAATAATCAAATTTTTACATAACATTAACGTTATCAATATTATCATAAATACTATAGGAAACATATAACCCCACCTCTATCTTGATAAGTATTTTTTAATTATCAAAAACATGTATTAATTTTATTTGCAATTTAACGTCCTTTGCGGGTTTATTATTCTTGAAAATTTTATGACATTACATTAAAAACAATTTCTTTCAAATAAAACAAAAAGTTGTTGAAATAGGTCTTGTCCTTCTGAGAAATAGGTTCACGTAATAAAAAAATATTCCAAAAAACCAACATACACACAGGTCGCGTAATTTAGTTAGCCGATGTACCGATAGTTGGCGATATTCACAATTATGCTTAGTATACTTATGGTCAAAAGCCTTTCGTGTTTATTTCAATGGCTCATCTTTACTGTAAAGTATGTATTTGTGTAATTTATAAAGATGACTATTGAACTTATTTTACCCGTGTGGATAAGGTTTGTGTTGTACATGAACATGATTGAACTTTTCGCCTTTTTGTGACTACCTAATTCTTTTTTTTAGGAATTAGAGACGTTTAAGGCGATATGTTGTAATAAAATCAAAATAAGACGTGAAGCCGAGATGTGAATAATAAAATAAAACAATTGCATACTAATCATGTAATATAATAACACGTAGTAGATAAATACAAAATCTTAAAAATACAGTAGGTACATATACCTACATATAATTTTTATGACGGGTATTAAATGCAATATATTAAATTGTCACAACAATTTGAATCAAATACCAATAATTTACTAAAAATGTATGCCTAAGGTGTTAAGAATTTATTCCAGCTGCAAGTTATACAAAAAGGTAAAAATACCACAAATCAATAAACGCATTATCAAATTCTCCTAAAATATAGAACAAGGCACTTTTACTAAAATTTAACAAAGAAATTGAAGATAAAATATATTAATTTGGGGAAAACCCGTCTTAATTCATTAATACGTTCACAATTACCCTAAGCATAAAAGCGAGACACACGCACTCCGGAGCATTCTAAAGTATATACCTAAGTTGGCCATCGTAATAAGATGCAGCTTAAGGCTAGATTGAAAAGCATACTAAATTTAGATTGATACAAGAGAGACGAGGTAAACTACAAATCACTCGTCATATCCTTCAATAAAGTTTTTTAGGTTAATTAGAATGCCTGCTGCTTTATTTGTACATTTATCATAAATATCATGATATAAAAAGCACATTTACATTGAGATGATTTTCAAAATGTGTCTTAACCACATTTTTATAATCAGAGATCATACATTAGTAAATGATAATTTCACCTTTTCTTTATCATATTAGATAATAACTTCTAACAACTTGCACCACAATAGTACTAGTTTTGCGCAGATTCTAATACAGCCTTACAGTTAATAACTTATAGCTAGAAAACATTTTCAAATGTTCATTAGGACAGCACATTATCATTAAGATGCTACGAAACATCACCAGTTGCAGGGGCAAATTGGATTACTGACGTATGACGAACCGCTGGGGTTGTTTCCTCAGGTTGAAGAATAAGCTTCCGCTTTCGAGGAGGAAGCGAAGAATGAGGAAGTGAACAGTGTGAACCAGTTGGAGGTGGAGAAGGTGGCGTAGGAGAGGATGTTGGCATGACTGGGGAGGCTGGCATTGTTGGCACAGGAACAGGCACCACTGGACACTGAGGCGAAGGAGGGGAGCTCGGTGGTGTGGGTGGTAGCTGCTGCAGCGCAGCTTCAACTATTTCACACATCATGTTTCCATTAACCGCTAGAGGTGGGGGAGACTGTTGTGATGAAGCTCTAGGTGTTTCCGCTCCGTGTTCCTTGTAAATGTGGGCTTCCATTTGTTTTTTTGTGTTGAAGGTTCCATCACAAACTGTACAACGGTAACACCTTTCTCCATAGTGCTGGAAACGATGAAGTTTTAGGACGTGATTGTATCCAAAATCACGCAGGCAAATGTCACAAGTGTATGGACGTTCTCCAGTATGCGTACGTGAATGTACCTTTAATTGTTTCGAGCAAGTGAAACCCTTCCCGCAGCCCGGGGCCGGGCAACGATATGGTTTTTCTCCGGTGTGCGTTCGTAAATGTATAACAAGTTGCCCAGACTGTATAAAAGTTTTGTGGCAATGCGGACACGCGTGGGGTCTCTCACCAGTGTGAATACGAGCGTGGCGGTGAAGTTTTCCGGAGTGTTCAAAAGCCGCACCGCACACGCCACAGCGGTAGGGTCGCTCCTTGGTATGTATACGTCGATGTACTTGCAAGTTTTCCTTAACACTAAACATCTTGTGGCAGTATTCGCATTCGAAAGGCCGTTCGCCGGTGTGAGTCCGATAATGGCGTTGTAGACGTGCTGGCACGGCGAAAGTTTTCTGGCAAACGTCGCAACGATGTGCATCAGCAGCTGCCCGGTGCGAACGCGCGTGAGCAGTTAGCGCGCTTCGCGTGGAAAGCATCAGTCCGCATTCTCCGCATTGGTGTAAGCGTTCTTCCTCACCTGTAGAACGAAAAATTTGCAGCTGAGTCGTTGAACAATATTCCATTACGAATAAGTTAAAGGTAATAAATATAACACGCGTATTAGACAGGACGTATCCAGACCACAAGCGTTCACAAACCGTACTGTGTTACGTGTGGCATGCACCGATCAGGATGCACGATGCACACAGTAAGGCCAGTAAGGGGAACGAGCGGGCCGCGGGGCGCAAAGAAATAACGGAGTGAATGTCCTCTGATAGCACGTGGAGGCCCGCACCGCGGTTTCGTCGCGTCGAAACCGCGGTTGCGTCTCCACGTGCCTGGGCCGGCGACCCCGCGTTGCCCCGCTCCCACCGCGTGCCCTACCCCACCGCAACATGAATAAATGACTCAAGTTCATTAGGTTTTATATTTGGGCTTTTTGAGTCTGCTTCTAAACCCGATAAAAAATAATAATTTGTGTACGTATTTGGCAGTTTTCAAAAAATAGTGTACCCAATTAGCGTGAGTTGTTAAGAAAAGTTAATTATTATCAGTGTTGTGACGATATTTAAGCATTAAATTTCAATAAAAACTTATGGTGTTCATTTCATAAATTAGGTACAAGCGATTATTACAATGTAAAAAAGGCAAAAAGTTGATTCACATAAATACTTCATCCTTAATTTTATTGTCCTCACAAAAGTGACAGCGATTAACTTTTCTTAACTACTCACGCTAATTGGGTAAGTACACTTTTTTTCTGAAAATGCACATTTATAATTATGTATGTACTTACATAAATAATTATTATTGATGTACAATTTATATCCAAAATTATTTGTTTTTATTTTTATAAAGGCTATTTAACACTTTTTTTTAATAACATTTATTGGTTAGTATAAAATAAATATATTTGGGGTGTTTATAAGGTTAACTGTAAATATCATCTAAGTACATAATTTAATTTCAAGTTTTATATGTATTATGTTGTTGTGTTTGTTGTATGATCCCAGATGGTTGAATTATCTTATAATAATAATATTGAATACATTTCAAGTTAAAATTGACATTGATAAGTTTTATGGCATTTTTATAGTAAACCCCTATTAGGTATAGATTCAAATTTAACAGTGCTTTTAGTGATGAATAAATACATTTAGAGCACAAATAGCGGTAAGCTTACCTATCATTTCCGTTGATCTTTTTGCAAAGTGGTTCAATGGCGTCAATGTTGATGTAGGTTGCGCACGACACCGAGCCGAGTTACACAAGCGCTGCGCGATCGGCGGTCCACGGCCGAATGCGAGCCAAAGGCAAGCGCAAGGAAAGCCACGAACAGGCGAGCGCATCAAGTGATTCTCTTGCTCTCCTCTAAAGTTAAGTGTGCAGATAGGTCGGGGCTGCTTATGTGTGTGTAACTGTTACCTTGTGTGTGCGTATCAAATGTCACAGTGTAAAGTATTAAGGGAATAAATTGGCAGTCTGTTAAGTGTTATCACTTTACTGGCTCTATCTCTGCGGCATATTTGTAGGTACTGCACTAATTTACTATTATTAGTTTTGTTCTTGGTGAATTATTTATATTTGACTTTTACCGGGAATACATTTTATACAAAGCAACACCAAGCCAGCAAGATTGTACAAAAAAAAACATAATTAAGTATAACAAACTGAATCTTTGACTTCCGATTCTTTTGTAGATAACTAATATTATGTGAAAAACAAACTAGAGAGTAGGTATATGTAATTGTTATTGTCATGGCCTCCACTGGCGAGTATCTAGTATTATAGTGATAGTGATCCGGTCTTGGGACTCTTGGGTTCAAATCCCGGTAAGAGCATTTATTTGTGTGATCAGCCCGTATATTTCCTGAGTTTTCTATGTATTTAATATTAATACATGTCCCATAAAATTTGTTTAAATAATGAATTGTTAAAAATATTTTATTTTAAAAAATTAACCTGTGGCGTCAGATGTTACTTACTTAAAATACGACAAAAGCGGCGCGCATTCGATTCGTTGAAGGTTGAGCGGCACGAGTAAGGAGGTATGAGGGGCGGGGCGCGGGGGCGGTGGTCTTACTCGTGGAGGCGCACCGCGGTTTCGCCGCGCGTGTGAACTCTCTCGTCAGTGCGCGTGCGTGGTTTCCCGACCTGCCTCCTCCCGCGCGCACTTCTTCCGTCGCCCGTCCACATTCTATTTTATCTGTCTAGGGCAATATAACGTCACCTATGATGGGTGGCTCTCTCATAAGGAAGTACAATAATAAATTGGTTGATTTCAAGATAGTAACAGAAAGTTAACTAACTACATATTTTACATAAATACACCAAAAATTGTAATATTGTAATGTAAATGATATTATATTCTATATACATACATATAATTGATGCATATTTGATGTGACTTACTTGATAATTTTTTAAAAAGACGTCAATATTGTTTACCCTTTTTCTAATGCTAAGTAGGGTGTGGAAATTGATTTAAAGTAAAACACTGAACAAGCAAAATATGTATTGTTATTTGACGACCGGTCTGGCCTAGTGGGTAGTGACCCTGCCTACGAAGCCAATGGTCCTGGGTTCAAATTCAAATCCTGGTAAGAGCATTTATTCGTGTGATGAGCATGGATGCTTGTTCCTGAGTCATGGGTGTTTTCTATGTATTTGTAAGTATTTATATATTATATATATCGTTGTCTAAGTAACCTCAACACAAGCCTTATTGAGCTAACTGTGGGACTTAGTCAATTTGTGTAATATTTATTTATTTATTATGTATGTATATCCACGTATCTTCTCATACATCATACTGTGGATCCGTCGTGCTAACCCTAATTGCTTGGTAAAGCTTTTTACTATACTACTTTGTATTTGTATATCAGCTGTACAAGGTGTAACAAAAATAGTGGGGATCCGTTTAAGGGCATATTCAGTATCGTGTTCTGATCAGGAAAAAAAAATTACGCCAATATAACGTATTCCCACTATTTTTGTTACATCCTGTACAGCTGATATACAAAAGTACAAAGTAGTATAGTAAAAAGCTTTACCAACTAAATCAAACAATAAGCAAATAACTATTAATAGAAGAGATATAGATACTGCATTGTTTTGTATTGTACTTCGGACGACGTTCGGTGTAGTTTATTGCAACTGGGCGATAGTCCTGCCAGCCTAACTCTCAAGGAATTCTATAAAACCTTTGATGTTAAGTGTTAAGTAGGACCTCGGGGCTCGAGGTCAGGTACTGACTTAAGTAAAGCGTGAGAAACGCGTTAAGGCTTGAATATAAAAAAAATCCTAATTGAGGTCTCCAACATTTCAAGACTAGATATGTAAATAATTTTTAAGAAAAAAAAACCGACTTCAATGAGGGAGACCGAGACCGAGAAAGAAAGATTATTGTTGATTTTGATGCCTGGTTTTTAGAGAAAAACAACTGCCTGATTTTTAGATAAAATATAATAATAATGAAAATTGCAAGCTTGCTAACTGCTTGACAAACATGCGAAGAGAACAAATTGGCAAACGTGAACTATGCGTCGTTGAAGAGTACCGTTCTGTTCATCATCAACAGTCCCACTTCATCAAATCTCACTTTTACAAATGTAAATGCTTGATTTGTTGATGGAAATACTAAGATCACTAATCTATATATATAACGAACTTGTATTGACAAAAATTTGTCTTGAGAATCTAATTTGCTTAACAAACACAGCGAAGAGGACAAATCGCCAAACAAGAACTATGCGTGGTTGAAGAGTTCCATTCTGATCATCATCAGCAGTTCCACTTCATCAAATGTCACTTTTTTAAATAAAAAACCGGACCAGTGCGAGTCGGACTCGCCCACCAAGGGTTCTGTACTTTTTAGTATTTGTAATACATCATCTGTGAAAATTTTCTGTTGTAATACATCATCTGTGAGTCTTAGTAATAGGGTCCCGTTTTACCCTTTGGGTACGGAACCCTAATAAATGCTTGATTTGTTGATGAAAATATAAAAAACCACGTTCGACGTTTTGCCTCTCTATCGCACTTGTAACTTCGCACGTAAATGTGACAGGGAGGCAACACGTCGAACGTGGTTAGCGGTAGGCCCTCTGTGCTGTCTAAGATCATATTATGATAAGATTCATATACTAGCCGTGTCTTATCCAACCTCGACATTGGCAGAATCATCAACACCTTGATGGAGCCATAACATGAAAAATTGATTGATATATCTATGCAGTAGAGTCTGTTCAAAAAAAGGGAAGTATCGTGGAATATATTGAGTCCCATACATTTCACGACTCTTCTCTTTCCGTACAGACCCTAATCATGCGTAATCTTAAGTTATTTGCTATGGCAACACTGATTATGCCGCGCAGGTATACTTGGTTATGGAAGGTAGAGTTAAGGAACGCAATTTCCATAGGCAGAACCAAAGAGCATATAATCACTACGTTTTAGGCAGAACTTATGCAAAAGTGTCCAGTGGTCAGCTATAAATAATAGTTCCAAATCTCTCCAGAGTAGCGCTAGAGTAGCTAAGAACCTAGGCGTTATTGACGGAGTGAAGTGCGCTGTCTGTGATTTGATTTTTTTTCAAGTCTTCTAGGTATTGTAGCGCCACCTATTTAAGGTTTTTTGATGACACTTTTTAGGGTTCCGTAGCCAAATGGCAAAAAACGGAACCCTTATAGATTCGTCATGTCCGTCTGTCTGTCCGATTCTGTCACAGCCACTTTTTTCCGAAACTATAAGAGCTGTACTGTTCAAACTTAGTAAGTGGATGTATTCTATGAACCGCATGAAGATTTTCACACAAAAATAGAAAAAAAACGATAAATTTTGGGGGTTCCCCATACTTAGATCTGAAACTCAAAAAATCTTTTTTCATCAAACCCATACGTGTGGGGTATCTATGGATAGGTCTTCAAAAATGATATTGAGGTTTCTAATATCATTTTTTTCTAAAATGAATAGTTTGCGCGAGAGACACTTCCAAAGTGTTAAAATGTGTGTCGCCCCCCCCCCCCCCCCCGTAACTTCTAAAATAACAGAATGAAAAATCTAAAAAATATATATGATATACATTGCCATGTAAACTTCCACCGAAAATTGGTTTGAACGAGATCCAGTAAGTAGTTTTTTAGGGTTCCGTAGCCAAATGGCAAAAAACGGAACCCTTATAGATTCGTCATGTCCGTCTGTCTGTCCGATTCTGTCACAGCCACTTTTTTCCGAAACTATAAAAGCTATACTGTTCAAACTTGGTAAGTGGATGTATTCTATGAACCGCATGAAGATTTTCACACAAAAATAGAAAAAAAACGATAAATTTTGGGGGTTCCCCATACTTAGATCTGAAGCTCAAAAAATCTTTTTTCATCAAACCCATACGTGTGGGGTATCTATGGATAGGTCTTTAAAAATGATATTGAGGTTTCTAATATCATTTTTTTCTAAACTGAATAGTTTGCGCGAGAGAAGAGACACTTCCAAAGTGGTAAAAAGTGTCCCCCCCCCCCCCCCCCGTAACTTCTAAAATAACAGAATGAAAAATCTAAAAAAAATATATGATATACATTGCCATTCAAACTTCCACCAAAAATTGGTTTGAACGAGATCTAGTAAGTAGTTTTTTTTTAATACGTCATAAAAATTAAAAAAAATTTTTTTTTCATCAAACAATGTTTTTTTTTTCTATTTTTGTGTAAACATCATAATGCGGTTCATAGAATACATCTACTTACCAAGTTTGAACAGTATAGCTTTTATAGTTTCGGAAAAAAGTGGCTGTGACAGAATCGGACAGACAGACGGACATGACGAATCTATAAGGGTTCCGTTTTTTGCCATTTGGCTACGGAACCCTAAAAAATATACTTACTAGAGTCTGTCTAACCTAACTTTGCACACATAAAAAGCCTAAAATGTGATACACAATCTCTTTGATACTTTGTTCTTTAATTTGACTCAATTTGTAAACACCCGGGGGTTACACAACAAAGAAGGGTAATAGGATCACAAAGATGCGAAATTTTTAAAATATCTATGAAATTATGACGTTTAAAATAATACTTCCACACTCAACATAGAGTGTGGAAGTATTAGTAACATTATCTTATAAAACACAGTACAGTTAGCTTAGACGGGCTCCAGCACCTTTGTAAGAACAAATAAACATTCCAAAAAAGTTTATTTTTTTAATAAACAGTAATATCACAGAATAACTAATAGTTGGTAATATAAACGAAACTCGTATTATTTTTTCCTTTAGATTCTTAAGTAAAATAGCCGCCCAAAAAGTCCCAAAAATTTTGAACGGTGCGGTGGGTCCAATATGTATAGCTTATTAAAGATTTTCTGTAAAAACTATATATATTAAAATAAATAATATTTTAGTGAGAACGAATATATATACCTATATTAATGTGTTTTTTATTAATATTTAAATATTTTTTTCCTGTGTATGAAAGGATTTTAAAATTAAATAAAATGTTGATTGTCGTAAAGTCCTAACGGCCGGACATACTCGTATACTCGTATCTGTAGATAAACGTTTTCATTGGTTTTAAGGACGCCAGTGTGAGTAAGTAGGTAATATCTAATTTAAATAAACTTAAACAACATTTTAAATAAACCTAATAATATTATATGTATATAATGTTTCAGTCAAATTTGTAAACAAATATTCTTCTTCATAGCTTCATACCATTTACAAAATATCAACGATATCATATTATATATGTGTAATATCAACGACGGCGAGTAAAATTGCGGTAGGTTATTGAATAGTTAGTGAATGGCCGCAATTATTATAAGCAAGTACCCATAAGCAAATACTAAATTTAAAAAACTTAAACTAGGACATCATAGCCTCGTACAGATTTCAGTAACCGTAAAGCCAGGGGTTGAAGTATTTAGTAGTTATAGTCAGCTATAGTATTTTTATACCTATGTAATACGGCGCACAAGGGCGGGAGGACATCGGCCCGCGCACGGCGGCAGCGGGGCTGCGGAGCGCGTTGCGCGGGGCGAGGTGTCGACACGCGCTACACGGTCACCGAACGTTCGGAACCGCGGTTTTGAGGCGCGGCCGCGCGTGCGTCCGCTTCAACCTTCCTCAACGCGACCGCAACTGACCCGCGCGTGTAGGTAGAGCGCTTCGCGACATCAGCTTTTTGTTGTCTTTGAATAAAAAAAGGAATGTATTTAGTTAGGCCAAAAGGGCGGGCTGTTTTAAATAATTAGATCTTTGTATGGAATAATTGTAATCTGAGGACCCGATTTTAATATATTGAATATGTCTAAGTTCTACTTCTGGGAATGTATAAAAAATATGTTTATTTACTACTTATTGTTCTTAAAATTATAAGCATCATAACATTAGGTAGGTACACTTATCGTATCGTATTATTACAGTCATGTGGTTAAAACTTACAACCACATAAACTAGAAATGCATATATTTTGCATTTTAGCGTAAGAAGGGACTTGGCTCGCGGATAAGATTAAAAAAGGTATATTACGAAATATTAAGAATAACAATGTTGGTATTCAAACAAGTTACATTACCACAGATTACCACATACATAATACCTATATATACCTAGATCATATGTATACTTTTAGGTTTTACACGCGACTTCAACTGCGTGGAATGATGATGATGATTGATAAAAACTACCTTATCCTTCCCAGAGCCTCAAACTATTATAGGATTGAGTGTAGTGGTATAAAGCTTGGATTATTAGGTACCTACTAATGCAAGGTTCAATCTTGGGTATTCTTTTCTTCTTTGTAATGCTTTGTGTTTTATATAGGTAGGTATTTAAATAAATTGTTGAAACTATTGTGAATAGCGATATTAGTGATGCAACAAATTGTACTTTTACGAATACGAATAGCAATTTCTAAATTATATCAATGATCAATATAGACCGCGAGCCAGGAACAGATTCCCAAGTCCAATCGCCTTCCGGCCGAAAACTCGTGTAGTGGTTAACGGCTAGGTATGATGAACCCTCTTGGACGTCAGCTGCCGCTCCGTTGGTGGGTTGAGGAATGGCAGCCACCGAAACACGTGAAACAAAAAAAAAATTGCCATCGCCTCCCGTTTGATACTTTGTCAAATGATAGTTCAGATGCTATTGTTAGTTAAAAAAATTATCAGCCGGTTATATCGCGGTGGTAAGACCATCAGCTGGTCGTATGAACATGTAAAAAATAAGCGCTTTACCTTTTTATGATAGCAATAACAAATCATGAAACTTTGCATGTAGTATTTCATCAGGCGTTAACGCCTGAAAAGCCATCAACTGATTACGCATACTTTGCCGCACATAAAGTTGTAAGGCGCATATTTTTTACAAGTTCATTTTACAGCTGACGGTCTTTCCACGGCGATACAAGCGGCTGACAGTTTTTTAAATTTAAAACAGCATCTAACCTATCATCTGACAAAGTATCAGCCGGGAGGCGGGGTGACTGACGAAATATGCTCCTGGTCCGCGGTCTAATACGAATAGTGGGTATTATTAAGACGCAAATTTAACTTTTCGGGGTTCCGTAGCCAAAAAACAAAAATCTTTTGTTAATTATGTCCTTCTGTCCGTCCGCCAGCCATTTTACTCGATAACTATAAAGTGAACTCTAATTAATAGAATAAAAGAGTGAATAGAATATGAATATATAGGTCATACTGAGCAACTTTTACTTTGGGACCAACCCCGAAATCGCGAAAAAATATTGGTTGTTTATTACATTTTGCCTGCCTGACTGCCTGTCATTTTCTATGGGAGAGTAAATTTCTTTTTTCGGGATTTCGTGGTTACTTGCCTACCGAACGAACTAAGTTTCAATGGAAAGTATACAACTTATACAACATGAATCAGCTAAGTTGCCTATCTTTTTATTTGTATTTATTTATTTGCTGCATATGGGTTTACAAAGGTAAGGTGTACAATAATATATTTAAGTTCAACCGTACTCTGTTTAGTGTAGTATGCAAAATTTGAAGTAGGTACAGTCACACTATAATATAAAATAAGATGAAAATATTAAAAATAACATGTCAGATTAATTATTAACATTAGAAAAATTATGCAGCGATTAATTACAATTTCAAATTTCTATTACTGTTCAATTTCATAATCAAAGTATTCATGTATGGAATAAAAACACATGTCACTAAGCCATAAAAATAATTTCTTTTTAAACTTGTCATTATTGTGTCGTTGTTGTTTTCTGTGCCCCTAGTGTAAATTTAGTCGATAGCGAAACGTGACGTACGCGTTTGCGTTAAGTCTCATTTTCTATGGGTTTTTGAACAGCGCGCCAAGCGGGACGTTTTGGAAAGTCAAAAATCTCATACAAAATGACAAACGCGTACGTAACGTTTCGCTGTCGAAAATATTTACACTAGGGGTACAGTACCCCTCAAACGGATTAGGCAGCGTTTCCGATTAAAGCTCCTAGCCAGCGTGATTCTTTCCGACAACATCGTTATATTTCAAACAATTTACACAAAACCTTAACAAGCTATATATTTAAGCCTTCCTCAAGAATCACTCTATTGATAGATGAAAGTCGTATGAAAATCCGTTCAGTAGTTTTTAGTTTTGGAGTAGTTTTATAAGATGTAGTGAATTGACGTTTTCCCCTAGACTTGCGGACACTAGGTTGCGTGACAGTCGTGCACGCTCCCAATACTCCGAAATAAAATGTCATAGACCTAGTATTTATATAGATGTGCTTTATGCGTGCGCCCGTGAAGAACAGAACATACGCAATGAGACTAAATTAAAAACACGTTTTAACATTCCTGACAACATACCACAAACAACCTACGTAATTTGGACGGGTTATTTATTGCCCCTCCCTCATTTCATCTCTATATTATTATACCTCTATGGTTCATGTAATCCTTGAGCGTACCTGGCGCCACCGGAGAGGTTAGGAACTATTATTTAAAGCTGAAAGCTGGTCACTTTTGCAATAGTTCTGCCATAAGAGATTTTCCTCCTTTTAATTCCACACTCCATAATACTCGCTATCGCCCCATGTCAGATCCGACGTCGAGCCCGATTACATCCACACTTCCCGGTATCGGGCCTGATAATCGTTTGCCGTTTCACGGAATATCAGCACATCTTTAACAATACCTATTTGACATGTTAAAAATACTTTATTTCTAATTGCCAAAAATGTTCAATGTTTGATATTTTTGCACATGAACCATTTTTTTACATTTCAAATATTGTTAACGTTGCGCTATGGTTGCGCTAGTATTCCGTGAAATGGAAAGCGATTATCAGGCTCGACATCGGGGATTCGGGGCTGCTTTCGGGCCTGATAACGGAAAGTGTGGATGTAATTGGCTCAACACGTTGCAACGGGCCCAAATTCCCCTCCAGACTATGCGCGTGTATCGCGGCGCGACTTCGCGGAACGAACATACCGCGACGTCGACGTAGACTCCAGACTCGCACAACTTCACTGCGATTTTGCAGATTGGTTCGCGGCAAGATGGCGCCGAAGCGTCAGCTGATCGGATTTAGTGATTTGTGGAGGGCCATCGTATCGATTTCGCAGATTGTTCAAGCCTTCGCGCCTTATTCCCCGTTTTTTGTCGGTATTTGGCCCGCGTCAAAGGAGACGCGAAGCGCGAACTTGCAAGAGTGTGGAGTCTACGTCAACGTCGCGGTATGTTCGCTCCACGAAGTCGCGCCGCGATTCACGCGCATAGTTTGGAGGGGCTTAATATTTTAGTTCCGTGTGCGTCCAGTCTGCGGCCTCAAAAATTAGGTTAAAATTAAAACAGATAGGACAAAACATTGTATTCTTTGGACAAAACGCAGGCGGTCACAGATGGAAAATAATAAACAATTATATTCAATGGGGGTGTATTCCCACATGTCCTCTCGTCCGCTCGGGATGGGACGGTTTATTCCCAGCGGTGACCGGCTTGGTTTTGTTCTATAGATTACATAAAATCGCACGCCAAATATTGCAAGGTCTGTAGAAGCCTTACACAAGCATAAGTTAAATATACTACCATATCTACTCATTTCTGAATAATGGCAACTAATTTTGCCGACGTTGCAACTGACAGTGACAAAGTGAGTGTCAGAGGAAAGCGCGGGAAACGTGAAACGCGGCGGTCCAGTTTTAGGTTTCTTGTAAATTTAATTTCCATTTTAATATTATAGATCAGGGAATCAGTAATTTGTATATAATTTTTCACATAGTTTGTATATATTGTTGTATTTGTATATATAATTAGTGTAATTTCGTCGTAGTTGGTAAGTTTTTTCGTATATATGTAATGGGGGATGACGATCCTCCCGACCCTGGAGGTGATAACCTCCAGGTCGGAAGTAATGTTATTATCGATTCAGCAATGGACACGGACTCTTCTGTGGGGAGCAGAAGTGAATTGAAAAGAAATAAGAGTCACAAAAGATGCAAAACATGTAATAAAAAAAGAAGGAAAAATAATGGCGGGGACTATTCGTGCGATTGTCAGAACATCATACAAGAAACCCAAGCTCCTTCAAACTCTAACATTCAGGTTACCAAAAACTCTTCGGATAACTTAAATACAAAAAATGACTCTTCTAATACCAAGGTTGGCAGGAATTTATTTTCATCTTCCGATGTTGCTCCCTTCACGGTGCACGTACAAATGAAACAAACAGATGCAAAATCATCTCTGCACCCGGTGTCCTTTGGGAAATTTTTACTAAAAAAAGGCTTCAGAAACATTATAAATGGAAGTGTTAAGCGCATTGGTAGGACACGTATAGCGATGTCGTTTTCAAATTACGTTGACGCAAACTTATTTGTTACTGATACGTGTCTTGAAACAGAAAATCTTACCGCATACATTCCGTCGTTTTCTGTGACCCGTATGGGCTTGGTTCGAGGTATTCCAGCACAGTGGTCGGAGGAGGAAATAGTTTCCAACATTTCCGTGCCCATGGGGTGTGGAAAAGTATTAAAAGTACGACGTTTGAACCACAGAGTTGTGGTTAACGGTTCTGTTACCTGGCAACCCTCAGAGACAGTTGTATTGACATTTGACGGTCAAGTATTACCGAAACGAGTCTTTTCATGCTACAACTCTCTTGCCGTTGAATTGTACATTTTTCCTACCATTCAATGCTTTTTATGCTGTAAATTTGGACATACCAAAAATAACTGTCGTTCGAAGCCTAAATGTTTCAAGTGCGGGGAAATGCATCCTGGAAATACCTGTGCAGTGGAGGAGGAGGATGCCATTTGCTGTTTATGCAATGGCTTTCACTTTGCCACAAACAGGTCATGCCCAGAACATGTAAGGCAAAAAGAAATTAAAGTCAGTATGGCAAATAACTGCATCTCCTATGGAGAAGCCGTTAAACTGCACCCAGCTATTTTTTTTTTTTTTTTTTTTTTTTTTCCATAAATGGCTTTTACTCCTCGCTAATTTAGCAAGGTGGATTCTGCCAATGTCGAGGTGTGGACTTTGACTTATGCGAGCAGAGAATGTTCGGTTTAATTTTGATTTTTGTGGAAGGATAGACTGGGAACCTAAAACAAACAAATATTATGGACAACACAAACAAACACATGACATGACACATTTCACATAATACCAACATTAGTAAAAAGAGCGGAAAGCGGATGACAGATTGTTAAGGCAAGCAACATAGCGGATGAAATGGAGGAAAAAAACATAGAAATTAAAATATATAGATAGATAGAAATATAGTAAGAGTAAAAATTAAAGTTTTATATCATGCTCCTGTATATACTTAATAAGAATAGAAGTTAGAGGCGGGTCCATTAGAGTGAGAAGTGAGTAGAAATTTATAGGTCGTGGAATATTTTCAGGTAGCACATCATACAAAGAGTAATTGAATCTCGGACAAGAAAAGAAAATGTGATCTACGGTGCCTTCATCGAACCCGCATTCGCACAGTGAGGTATCCCGGACCCGTATCTTAGCAAGAAATACTGGCGTACAAACTGGCCCTAAGCGTAAACGACAGATTGTAGACGTGGCCCATTTCGGATAAGCTCGGAATTTAAAAAACCATGGTTTACGGGGGATGTTGGGTTGAATGTGGCCATAATGCTTTCCTACCTCCAATCTGGAAGAATCCCAGAGATTTTGCCACGTGTTAAACAGATCAGTCTGTGCATGGCTAATAAGGTCAGAGCTGTATATCTTATTGTGACCTGGTGATCCCATCTCAATAGCTTGCCTTGCCCATGAGTCTGCAGACTCATTTCCAGCAATACCACAATGGCCTGGGATCCACCCGAGTACTATTTTTAACCCCTTAAAGTCACATTTTCTTAATAAGGTTTTGATCTGAAGTATTAAGGGAAATTTTGTCTTCATTTTAAACTGATTGCCCATAATGGCTTGCAGACAACTCCTGCTATCTGTAAATATTATCATTTTTGTTATATTGTGAGAGTCAGCATACGTTACAGCTTCTAAGATGGCAACAGCCTCGCCTGTAAAAATTGATGATTCTGGAGGGCACTTAAACATCAAGACAATGTTATATTTTGGAATCACCACTGCGGCTCCAACACACTTTGTGGGATCACTTTTTGATGCGTCAGTAAACACTGGTAAGTAGCCTGCCCACTTTTCTAAAAGTTTTTTAAATTTGCTATTAGCTCCCGGATCATTTTTAAATATTCCTAGGTCTAGAATAATCCTAGGAGAGTAAATTAAAGTTTCAAATTTTGTTTCAAATATGGGGTTTGTTCCTGATTTATATAATATAGGGTTTATACGATTTAATTTAGAATAAGTAATAATATTTTTTGGAAACTCCTTATGCATCCAATATGGGTTTTCAGTGACCAGTGAAGCAAGAGCCTGCAAGCGTGGAATCAGCAAGTGATTGGAATTGGAGATAGCTCTTATGAGGAACCTGTTGGCAAGATATTGCCTGCGCAGTGCCAGTGGAGGCTCCACACATTCTACTTGCATTGCGTTTTTTGGAGAAGACCTCATGGCACCAAGTACGATTCTTAAGCATTTAGCCTGTATTAAATCCAACCTTTCTAAGGCTTCCTTATTACATGGTTCTAATATGAAGGATCCATAGTCCATGTGGCTGCGAATAATAGCATTATAAAGTAGCTTTTGACAATATGGATGAGATCCCCACCAAACTCCTGATAGTGCTCGCAAAATGTTGATTCCTTTTTCACACTTGTCTTGTATGTATTTCAGATGCTGTTTTCCACACATTTTCCAGTCCAAGACAACACCCAGGAATTTGGTTGATTCTGCATTGGGAATGTTTTCCTCACCAAAATGAACATCTGCGATGGGCATGTTCCTTCTGCGACTGAAAGTCACGGCACAGCTCTTGGAAGGTGACAAAGACAAACCATGCTCCTCAAGCCAATCCTTGAGGTAACTAAGGCCCATGTTCAACCTGGTAGCCGCTGTATCAATGGATTTTGCAGAAGCATAGAGGACTAGATCGTCTGCATACTGTAGAATATTACAAAAGGGTAACACGGACTGCTCTAGGTCATATGTATAAATGCTATAAAGTATTGGACTCAAAACGGATCCTTGAGGGAGGCCCTGCCACAATGTACGAGGAGGAAGATATGAGTTACCATCACGGATTTTGATGGATCTTCCTATGAATAGTTTGGAGACAATTTGTACAATCTTCACGGCAATGCTCAGATGTAGCATTTTTGCTCTGAGCACCGGAAGAAGGACATTGTCATAGGCTGCCGAAATATCAAGAAAACATCCTAGTAGCTCCTCATTTTTAGAGAGTGATAGTCTGATATCCGTGGTTAGTATGTTTAAGCTGTCCATTGTGCTCCTACCTTTACGGAATCCGAATTGAGTGTTTGCTAACAGTCCCCTGCTCTCAACGTACCATTCTAGCCTATTCTTTATTAAATGCTCAAGAATCTTGCCCATTGTAGCGGAGAGCGCAATTGGTCGGTACGAGCTGGCCTCTTCTGGATTTTTAGCCGGTTTCAAGATTGGGATGACAATTTGGGTTTTCCAATCTTCTGGGACCTCTCCTGTGTCAAACACGCGATTCAAAATGCCAAGGAAATATTCTTGTGAGAAGGAGCTAAGGTTTGCTATAAAACAATAAGGAATACCATCTTCCCCCGGTGAAGTGTTTGCGTAGTCCATCCAAAGCTATTTTGAGCTCCGCAAACGAGAATGGTTCGTCAAGGGTGGTTGACGGACGAGGGAGTGGTGGTAATACTACACAGGATAATTCTGGGGCAGTTGGGGGTGCCAGTCTGTCAGCAAAGTCCAAGAGCCAAGCCGATTTGTCAACAGAACACAAGATATCTGGATTAAAGGAGCCTCTAAACCGCTTTATGTTTTTCCAAATAATTGATGGAGGTGTTCTAGGGGACAGGCTCTCACAGAACCCCTTCCATCCCTTTTTCTTGGTTTTGGACAATAGGCGTTTTGTGCGGGCCGAGGTTTTCCTAAAATTGATAAAGTCCTCCATAGCACCTGATTCATTAAATCTTTGTTCTGCTTCATCTCTTTCTTTTACGGCAGCTGTGCAGTCGGCGTTCCACCATGGTGGCGAAGAGATTTTATCCTTTTTGTGTTTTTTCCGGGGGAAATACTTATCAGCTGCTTCTAAAAGTAAATTTTTGAATTTTGAGTAGTTTTCCCTATGGTCATTTAAGTTCGTGTCCCATTCTTTAATTTTTGTTTCGACATAAAGAGAAAATTTCGACCAGTCAGCTGATTGCAATCTGTATTTCAGAAGCGGTTCAGGAGCCGGAGATGGAAGAACGGAGGAGGGCTTGGAAATAATAATGGGGAAGTGATCGCTGCCAAAGGACTGACGAAGTACGGTCCAAGATAATAATGAGGCCAAATTGGGGGAGCAAGCTGATAAGTCAGGAACGGATTGTGGGTTTTGTCCTGGATAGACTCGATGTGTGGGCGTTCCATCGTTTATAACGCAAACGTCAATCTCATCGAAGATTTCCAACAAGAGTGATGAAAACCTGTCCGAATGGTATGATCCCCAAGAAATGTTATGTGAATTAAAATCACCTAAAACTATAAGGGGAGGTGGGACAGAGGTTAGGATAGAAGATATTTCAGGAATAAGGTCAAGGTCAGGATGAGGAATATATATTGAAATGAAATTAATGCCCATAACCTTAGCGGCTACGACATTAATTTCATTTCCATGAGGAGGGAGAGGAATTTGGGAAAAGGGGTAAGATTGCTTAATCAATAAAGCACATCCTGCACGTCCGTCAACGCGGTCCTCCCGGAGGCATGAGAAGCCCGGGAGCCGAAACCGAGATCCGGGTCTCAGCCACGTCTCCGAGATGGCCGCGACAGACACAGCATGGTCATTGATCAGCTGGGTGAGTTCTGTTTTTTTTGGGATTAGACTGCGGCTATTCCATTGTAGAAAGGTGACCTGGGGGGCCGTTAGGGAAAGACAATTTCTCGACAAGGGTCAACATTAAAGGTGCAACGTCGTTCGGTAAGCAATCACTCCATTTGGCGATGATATTAGTTAAGAGTTTAAGGAGGAGCTCCATGAGGTCCTCATTCGGAGTTACTCTAGTGTAAGGATTATTAAGGGCGTGTCCGTTGGGAATTTCAGATGGAGGGGGTCGGACAATATTATTATGGGCCTGTCTGTCGTAACCTGGGGACAGGGAAGGCCTTGGTCTAGGTGACAAAAAGACTGTCTTGCGGTGAGAGGTTCTAGGAGGGGTAGAAGGTAAATCAGTTGGGTCAAAGGGAGATTGTGATGGGGGGGGTGATTCCCTTGTGGGGCCGAACATTATATTTGCAACATCCGCATAGGGCCTACGATTTACAACTGGCACTTGTGCGGCTGCTTCAGCATATGAAATATTTCTTTCAGACATTATCAATTTTATGGACTTTTGGCGGTGATGTTCTGGGCAGTTTCTATCAGTGGCATAGTGTCGGGCAGTGCAGAAAATACAAGAGATGTGTTCGGGAGCTACATTACAACCATCACCCGGATGCTTCTGGGCACACTTGTAGCAGCGGGCATCTGAGCGACATTGTGTCTGAATGTGTCCAAATCTGAGGCATTTCCGGCATTGAATTGTTGGCAGTTGGTATACCTCCACCACTAGAGAGGTATAATAAGCAAATATTCTAGATGGCAAAGATTGGCCTTCAAAAGTGACTACCACTGTCTGGGTTGGTACCCAGGATGGGGAGCCATCTTCTTTGGTCACCTTTCTCTGTAGACGGCGCGCTTTCAGAATCCTACCTTTACCTTCTTCTAAATTCGTACCTTTTACAAAATCTGTCATGGACCAATCTGTTGGAACTCCTCGAACTAGCCCCATACGAGATATGTTGTATGTTGGTATGTTTGCCGATAGTTTGTATTTGTCTAGCATAGGGTTTTTTAGAATGGAGTTGGCATCAGCAGCTTTATCAAAAGTTACTGAAACTCTATTACGACCTACAGATTTTATCCCGTCCTTCTTAATATTTGTGACATTTGCCTGTGTTAAGAGCATACCTACGTAGATAGCTTTTAGTGATGACTTGGAGTCAGCAGAGGATTCCTTTGAGATGTGAACCACAAATGGGCCATCGTCGTCAGCATTGTATCCGCGGGCTTCTGTGCTAAGATCAGGGTGTTTATACAAAAGTGGGTTCGCAGCATTCTCATCGGGTTGTTTATCTACGTGGGGGATGACGACATTCTCACATACTGTCGCTACCTGGTCCGAGATCTCTTTGTGAACGTGGATTGTAATTTTTTTAGGAGCTGGTTCTTGTGGGCTACCTACCGGTGATAAGCCTAATGTTTGCAGGTTTCTTTTTCTAGTATTATTGTCAATGTCCATGCCAACATTAGAGTTACCATCGGCTTCGTCAGGGGGCTTTTCCTTCTCATTCCCGTCCATTGGCCTAAGGGCCAAAAAGGCCTTACCCTAGCTTTATATCAGAGCAAATGTATATTTAACCTAATTTATATAAATAAACCACAACCAAGTTAATAAAAAAAGGATGAATTTGTTATTTATAAAGGAATATAACCTAAAAGTGAACAGACTCACACGGCGCTTCTGTCAAAAGTCCGCACCCAGCTATATCGAAATCGTTTGCTGATATGGTTAAGTCACAACCACATATACAATCAAATTTACCACATAATAGTGCTCAAAATTCAGTTACAAACCCTAGTTCGAATATGCGCCCTCCTAGCCATAGCAGCAGAAAAACTATTTTGTTGAAACCTCGTCCTTCTGTTAAAAAGACTACCCATGGCTATGATGTGGCTGCACATCGGGCCATAATAAGTGAATACTCCATCCCTTCTCCTGCAAACGGTTGTGCTCTACGTCAGGAAACAGAAAAGGAAGAACGACTAGTAATCGCTGAGTCTATTGAGGCCTTAAGAACTCTTTTGTCCAAGCCAAACCTTACTTTACCGTCCCACGTTGCCCCTATGATTGACTCTCTTACATTTGCAATTAAAAACAATGGACAATATAATACAATGGAATTGCAGAAGCATAATCAATAAAAAACATGATTTCATTCATTTACTAAATAAATTTAAACCTTGTGTTTTTGCCCTATCTGAGACATGGCTCAAGCCTGGAGCTCTTCTACGAGCTACTGGCTATTCATGCCTCAGAGAGGACCGTCCTGACGGGTGGGGTGGAGTAGCTTTACTCGTCAGGAATTCTGAATCATTTTCATCTCTTCATCTCCCATCTCATAGTGATGATTTTTCAATTATTGCTGCCATTGTAAATAACATCTGCATCCTCTCTGTATATATTCCTCATCAATCATCTTCTATTTTTAATGAATTAGAACAAATAATTTCCTCTCTACCTAGGCCCTTGTTGATTCTAGGAGATTTCAATTCACACCATCAGTTTTGGGGCAGTTCAGTATCCAACTATAATGGACATCGTGTTTTAAAAATCTTAGATGATCACAATCTTTGTGTCCTGAATACTGGCTCTCCAACTTGCCGTACAGCGCCTACAGAATCACCCAGCGCTGTTGATCTATCCATTTGCTCTGCTGAACTGGCATCTTCTTTCACCTGGCAAACTCTAGATTCTACATTTGGTAGTGATCATTTTCCAATTATAGTCTCATTTCCTTCATCTACACGACCATCTCCGAAACCTAGCCCTAGGCTTAAATACAATCTATGTAATGCTGACTGGAAAAACTTTAAATGCTGTGTAGAGAAGAAATTATTGTTTTTGCCTAGTTTAGATGATACTGACGTAGTTGGTTGCTCGGTTGCTTTGGCCCGGGTGATTACAGAAGCAGCTGATGATGTATTTCCTGTAAAAAATACTGTAATTAATAAAATCCCCTCTCCTCCTTGGTGGGATCAGGATTGTTCCCAAGCCATTAAACAACGAAAGGAGGCTGAAAAACTTTATCGTCATTTTATGACTACTGAAAACTTTGAGTCTTACATGCAGGTCGCACGTGATACTAAAAAATTGTTACGTAGGAAGAAATATGAAGGTTGGAGACGATTCTGTGCGTCTCTCAATCCTAATGTAAAACCTTCCATAGTTTGGAACAACATCAAAAGGTTCAGACATGCATTCAATGAACCCTCAAGGCGTACACTGCCTCCTAATCTTGCACAACAATTTATAGACAGACTAGCACCTTCATCTGTTCCTGAAGAGTTTGTGTTCCAACCTGCAACCTTTTTATATGATCCTTCCTTAGACTCCACTTTTAATTGCCCTTTTAAAATGGAGGAACTAAAAGGTGTTTTAAGCAATTTAAAAGATAGTGGTCCTGGTGAAGATGGTGTGCCTTACTCATTTTTAGTAAATGCCAGTGATGGCATACTTACTTATTATCTGAGCATAATAAATTCGGTTATCCAGTCCGGTATAGTCCCAGATTCATGGAGATCCCAGATAGTTATTCCTATTTTAAAACCCAATAAACCAGCATCAGATGTTTCTTCCTATCGCCCTATTGCCCTTTCCTCAGTATTTGCAAAAGTAGCTGAACACTTAATTAAAAACAGGCTAGAATTTTTTGTTGAAAAGAACCATTTATTATCTCATAGTCAGTTTGGATTCCGAAAAGGTAGATCTACTTATGATAGTTTGTCAATATTAATTGCAGATATACGACTGGCATTTTCTAAAAATGAGTCAGTAGTAGCTGCTTTTCTGGATATAAGTGCTGCTTATGATAATGTATTAGTTTCAGTGTTACAGGAAAAGCTTTTCAAGTTAGGCATTCCACAAATGTTAAGTCATTTTGTAATAAACCTTTTATCTGAACGGTCCATCAGTCTTATAAATGACAACAATAGAATTTCTCGTTTAGTGTGGAGAGGTCTACCACAAGGGTCTGTATTAAGTCCATTATTATACAATATCTATACATCTGATTTAGAGTCATCTCTAAATGGTACTGTTAGGGTCTTACAGTATGCCGATGATTTATTACTTTATTCATCAAATCTTTCTCCTGAACAGGCTAGTAGATCAGTCACTTGTTCCTTATGTTTCTTGAGGTCATGGTTAGATTCTAATGGTTTAGAACTTTCTGTTCCTAAAAGTGTTGTAGTTTTATTTACTAGAAAACTATTTCCTCCTCCAATCAATGTGCAATTTGATAACTACTCCATTTCAGTAAAAGATAAAACTAAATTCCTTGGTGTCATTTTAGATAGTAAATTAACAGGCCTCCCACATTGTGAGTACATAGTTTCTAAATGTGAAAAAAATATTAATATCCTTAGGTGTGTTTCTGGAGTTTGGTGGGGTTCCCATCCTTTTTGTATGAAACTAATGTACAATGCCTTAATAAGAAGCATTTTAGATTATGGGACATTTTTGTTAGAGCCTGGATATGTCGTTGGCTTCCAAAAACTAGATCATATTCAATCTAAAGCCTTGAGAATAATTTGTGGTGCCATGAAATCAAGCCCTATCAATGCTATGCAAGTTGAGTGTTGTGAGCCTCCGCTCCATTTACGACGCCAATATCTTTGTGATAGATTTATTTTCCGTTGCTCCCAATTCTCTAATCACCAACTCTGGATTATCTTGTCTAACCTTCTACTTCAAATAAGTACATCCAACTATTGGAAACACAAGAGCCCTCCTTGCTTAATCAAAAGTTTTCAAAAACTTAAATCTATTTCAGCTCCCACTGTTAGCTCTTCATCACTTCCCATTTTTCAGCATGAATATGAGTCTCTTATACTAGTTCCACCAGTTCTCCTGGATATAGGTATATCAAAGAATGATATAGATCAAAATCAACAATTTCTGAGTTTTATTGATACTGATTATCAGGGTGCTAACCATATGTATACAGATGCTTCTAAGATGTCCATCAATGGTTGTGTCGGTATTGGTGTGCTTCACATTCAATCTAATATTTACCAAAAGATAAAATTGCCTCCAGAATCCTCTGTGTATAGTGGTGAGTGCTTTGGAATCCTTAAAGCATTAGAGTTTATCATCATAATGCATCTTAAAAAAACAGTCATTTTTTCAGACTCTTTAAGTTCTCTTCAATCAATATCTAAATTTCCTTTCAAATCTAAATCTAATAACCCAATTATTTATCAAATCCGTAGTCTACTGCAAAAATGTCATCTTAAAGGTTACTCGGTTTCCATTGCCTGGATCCCTGGACACAGAGGGATTAAAGGTAATGAAAGGGTGGATGACTTAGCTCGTGATGCCATTAGTTCTGGAGACATGTTTCCATTTAAGAATGTTGCTGAAGACCTGTTGGCACTGCCTAAAATATACCTAAGAAAGGAATGGACAAAATTATGGGCATCTGGTGCGGGTGCCGCTGCGTTACATTATCGGAGCATACAAAGATCAATTCCTGCCAAACCTTGGTTTGCTAAAATCTCTTTGCCAAAGCCTGCAACCAGTATGTTAATTCGAATGAGATTGGGTCACGTATGTACACCGGAACACCTGAAACTACAAAATCGCGTGGCCAGTTCCGCATGTATTTGTGGAGCTGATCCCGCTGATCTTAATCATATATTCTTTTCAGGTAATTGTAACCTGTATGACCGTTCTATATTATTAAGACAGCTGTCAGATTTAAAAGTTCCGTTTCCCACATCTATTAGAACACTCCTGTATATTAATAATTCTTCTCCATATATATTTAAATCATTGTATTCATTCCTCTCACGTCATAATATAAAATTATAATATATTACCATTCCCTGATCCTTATCCAAATTCCGACATATCCTTTATAATGTAATCCTTTAATTCCGTTTCCCCGTTTTACTCGTTTGGCTGAATGCGCCAGGAGCGCGATGCCATAAAAAAAAAAAAAAAAAAAAAAAGTGAGTGTCATAATGTCATGTCTGCGTCATTTTATGGTTTACAGTTCATAAACAACTGTAAACTTATGTGATTTAATGATATAATTTGGGTATTATATTTAAAAAATAGTGTAATATGGGCCCATAATTTACTTTATAAGTAACCTTTTATTTATTTAGGTGCATAAAATATTATATTTATGTTGTAACCTGTCCATTAAAATGGGAGGAGGAGATCTGGTACGTACAAGCCATGATTGCTTTATTTTTCACACAATTACTTTTGACATGAAGGTAGTATTCATTTCATTAGTATTTCATCAACAAAAGTAATTATTTTATTTTACTGACAGAACTCGAAGAAATCATGGCATCCCAACACTATGAAAAATCAGGAGCGTGTTTGGAAAGCGGAGCAAGCCAGTGTAGAAGAGAAAAAGCGTATTCTGGAGCTACAGAGAGAACGGGCAGAGGAGCGCGACCGTGCGGAGCTGAACGACCTCGCCAAACGTACAGCAGGAGCCTCTGGGGCCAATGACAATCGCTTGCATTGGATGTATGATGTATGTAATTGTAACATTTTGAAAAACTTGCAACTTTAGACAACTTGGTAGAACAGAAATAGTTACACTATTTTATATATTTTTGTGTTCTTTAACAAGCATATTCTTTATACTAGCAGCTTTCATATTGGCTAATTCCCTAATAACTGTTATATTTAGAGTGGCAAGTTGTCAAACAAAAGTTATTTGTGGAGTAATCAATACTTAAATATTATATTTTGCTTGTGCACTAGTACATTTGCATCTTATTAAATTAAATGCAAACTTGAAACATAACCAGTATCTTGACTTGGCTCACTACTTATATGATGTTCTGGTAACTTACATTACATAAATGGGGCATGAGTTTTTGAGGCATCACTGAAATATGAATATTTTACTTCATTATTGATTAATAGATTTTTTGTAATTAAAATAATTCCCATAAAGAGTTAACTTATTTTAATGTAGAAAAAGAGACTCTCCATTATACAAAACATTGGTAATGTTACGAAAAAATTATGTTGTGTCCGAATGAAATGTAATATGTATATTTAATGATTGAAGTGAAAAATATTAGGATTCGGTTTTTTTGGTCATACAAGGGAAGGTTATGTTTTCACTGCCAAAAAAGATATTCAGAATTGAACTTTTTTTTGTGTTCATAGAATTTTTCTTTTTTTCTGATTAAATTTTTGGAAATGTAATTTTTTGGCATTAAATATTGCCCCTGATCATTATGTGACACTAACTAATCCTTTAAGCTTTATCACATATCTGTAAAAATCCATACTCTTATATGAAAATTCCAGCTCATAGTCCTCTATGTAGTTTTTTTATTAAAAAAAATAGCCTACATAATGTCTATAGCTCAAGAATGTTTGGCTATATACAGATATTTTAAATACTGACTTACACTTTTTTGACTCTCTTACAATATTAAGATTGTAACATGGTTATGTAAAAAATCATGAAGCCTTTATTCTCAATTTACAGAAACCTGATAAAAAGGTACAGCAAGAAGATTTTCTCCTTGGCAAAGCCATTGACAGCAACTATGAGGCAAATAAAGTTGAACCAGACTACATCCCTGCAGTGGCTCGGAGAGTGGTGGGATCCAGCATGCTGGCCAGCGTGGGTGACACACAGGTCGACCTGGCGAGAAAGATGCGAGAGGATCCACTAATGCTAGTGAAAGAGAGGGAGAGAGCTGCTCGGGCAGCCCTGTTGAATAACCCTTTGCAAAGGCGTCGGTTAGCAGAGTTACTTAGGAAAGAGCAGGTAAATGGTACTTTAAAATTTGCCTATATTGCTAAAGTAATATTTTGCTTGAGTAGGTTAAACAGTTCATTTAAAGTTTTTTTAACTCTTTAACATGCATATATCACTCACTGGAAATAAAATCTTGCAAGATAATTTTAACCTACTTTTAATAGTCACATTAATTCAAAACTTTGCAAGTATTTATAATACAGATACAACAACACAATAATTTTGTACCATCAAGCTGAACTGATGATGGAGCCAAGAGATAGACAGTGGACTCTTCAAAACAAGTTAAATTCATTAAATGTGTTAAGTACTGTTGGCAATTAATAAGTGTGATGATTAATAATCACACTTATTTATAAATCTGGATTGATATATTTCTGGATCGGTTTATAAAAATCATACTTATTACAATTAAATTCAACTAGTATAAGTTGTAATTATTTATGAATATTTGTTACACTTATGATTTTGTCTTTTTCCAGGAGCAAAGAAATCAAAAGAAGGAAAAGAAAAAACCAAAGAAAGACAAAGATTTAGATAATATGCTTGCTGCTAAGCTCACTGCCATGGGTGAAAAAGAAATTGACCTAGCGGCTCTACTTGCTTCTAACGATTCCAGTTCCGATTCTTCTTCTGAGGAGGAGCATAAAAAATGCAAAAAGAAGCACAAAAAGTCAAAGAAACATAAAAAGGAAAAAAAGAAGTCAAAACGTGAAGATTCCAGCAAAGTTTCTTCAGATGAAGAAGACCCAAATAAGTCTAAACGTAAGCCTCGCGTCCAACGGAGCGGGTCCCCTAAAATTAAGAGCAGAAACCAGAAGTCACATCATCGCAGCGGCAGCCCCAACGACTCAGATTACGAACAGAGTAACAAGAAATATAGAAGAGCCGAGAAAATCGACGCGAGATCGGACAAAGGCGGCCCCGGACGGATGCGGCGGGACAGCGCCGAGCGCGAGGGGTCGCCCGACCGGCGGAGGAGACGCCCGTCGGAGGAGCGGAGACCCGGACAAGACCGAAGGCAACAGTCGCCCGACCGCCGGAGACAGCCGAGGTCGGAGGAGAGGACCCACAGACCGCAGGAGCGCGAGTCGAACAAAGCGGACTCCCGGGGAGGGCACAAGAAGAGGGTCGGGATGAGCGCAGAGGAGCGCGCGGCGGCGCTGGCGGCGATGACGGCGGCGGGCGCGGAGCGCGAGCGCGAGCGGGCGGCGCGCGTGGCCGCCCAGCGCGCGGCCGCCCGGCGCCTGGCCGCCCAGCCGCCCGCCCAGCGCGCGCTGCGCACCGAGGCGCACCACCTGCCCGACTCGCTCGAGAGCCGCATACACTCCAACCGGCACTATATCCAGCGGGATCGCACGCACATGGACAAGCCCTTTGCGCGCAGGTGACCTCGACTAGATTAAGCCTGACTGTTGTTGGCGCCTAAAATTTATAACTGGCCCGTCAAGATGCCGGCGGCTTTCGACTGGAAATTAGATTTGTCTTGACACTATGTATAGTTACGAAAAATTGTTTTAGAAGGAGTAGTTTTTAATTAGTTTATAGTATTTTATGCAACCGTTGTTTAAAAGAGGTCAAAAAAGGCGAGTGGCGTGAGTAACAATTTGAGGCGAAGCCGAAAATTGTTAATAAAGACGCCACGAGTATTTTTTGACTCGGTTAAACAACGTTGCATAGAATACTTTTTCTACGACCAAGCACTTAATTTGAAATAAAATTGTAAATTTAACAAATATTTTTCATGTCATCTATCGCGATTTTGAAGGCAGCAAATTTTTTGTGACTTCTTGGGCCATCACTGATATTTCTTCACTTATTTGTCAGAGATGACATTTAAAATAAGGTTGGCAACAATGTATTTCATACAATATTTTTTAAGTGGTCATTACACGAAGTATCGAAAAGTGCCAAAAAGATACTGCGTGTATGCACAAATGCGTTTTTGGGGAATAGATTAAAGACTTGTCTTGACAACTATAAGGTAGGGTTTTAAAGATGTGTGCACGACCCTTTAAATGACAAATAAAAGTACGGTAGTAGAAAAAATATCATATGCAAACCTATGACAGTTTTTTTATGAGCAGGAAGTCATTTTAAAGATAACCCATTCCGAATGCGCCTACCCGTACCACCTACGCTCCTACCTTGTAGACGATGTTTTGGTGCCCTAAGCATTTCTAGACTATGGTGCCCCCTGTCCCTAGAGTCATCATGATTATATCGAATTTTCTTGGTAAATTTAGTGACAGTGCTGCAGCAGTATCATTGTAGTTGGAAAACAGTAATGCTAAAGTCGCCATCCGAATGCCACCTTTATCAAAGCACCTATTTAAACGAAATGACCGAAATTACCTAATATCTATCATTGTGTGCTTGCTTTACTGGCTAATTATGCGATTAAAACATGTTTTGGTCCTCAATCCTCAAATAATCCCCAGTGTAGGCAACATTACTTATGCACCTGCCCAAGAGTACCCTGAAAGTTTTGAACAGTGTATTTAATTTATTGAAGACGCCATCTTGCGATGCCATAAATATAAATAAAGCCGGAGGCCCAGAATATCTGACCGTGTGGGAATCCGTGCGAGGCCGAAGTCCGAGCCAACCCCTGTCCAAGTGTAAGCGAAAACATTGGCCGTGCTCCGCGCAGGATTTTTCAACCTCTTAAGAGGAATTCCTAGTGGTGATTTTTTCATACAAACGCTCTCGACTATTTCCTCCCTGGATTTTGAACCTAGAGCAATGATTTTTTCAAATAAGATCAATATCATCAATATCTGTGCCGCTATGTTTTGCTTTTTTGGATTATTTTATTTTGAAGAAACTTACAGCGCCTCAAAAATCGCAAAAACGGCTCAATTGAATTGGCTGTAAAAAAAGGCACAGTATACAAATATGACAATAAATATCCAAAAAATCAAAACATAGCGGCATAGATTATTTCTTCCTCTTGCAATTTCCAAAATTTCATAATGATTGGTTGCGTTTTGGAGGAGGAAACAGTCGAGAGCGAAACCTCGATTTTTGGGTTTTTTGCGAGTGAATTTTAGTCCGAGCTGCAGTTGTCCTTATCGCACGAATTGGAGGCGGAGACAGTTTATAAATATACGTACACAGAAGGATTAGTGATGGGCATAAGATCCTTATTAGGGATTGCAGAACCGGTACTGTTTTAAAGAACCGGGATTTTCGGTACTGGTGGAAATAGGAACAGGGATTTCCCGGTACTTTCGGAACTGGTCTAATTATTTTAAATAAAACGACAGCATTTTGCGAATTTAATAATCAATTAATCACAATAAACAAGGCATTTTTTTTTTTAGAAATACTTATAGTATTTTACATTGCTCACACTTGTGCGTCACAAGTAAAAGATAACTACTTTGATGTTTGCCACTAGATAGCAAAAATGAAATTACATTAACGAGGGGATTTATATATAAGTATCGCAGTCGTATTGTATAATCCACCGTATTACAATACGGCTAGCCGATATCAAAATAAGGGCCATTTTGAAATGCGGCGGTTCAACGATTAAGGTAGGTATGTTGGGTAAATACCGGATGCGGGTGAAGAACGTAGGACATTCATATCTCCCTAATTTGGCTTTATTTTTTTAATGTTGGCAACATTGTGTAAGATGCCATTTCATTGCGCTTCGACTGCCAGTGTCCCCGCGTCGCTCAGGGCGTCGGGCTTGTGCTATTGGCAATCACAGGGAGCAAGATATTTTCGCATTTTTTTTCTTCTATCCGATCTTCGCCCTGTAATTTATTTTGCGTATTGTGACGAAACTGTTTTTGTTTTAATGTATAATTTCTTTTTCGATATTTTTTATATAACTATCCAATCAAAACAGACCTAGGACTGCTGCAGACCGATATCCGATCTTGACCCTTCCAGGTAAAGATCCGAGAGAAACAACCCGTTCTTTACCTATTTAAAAAACAGCAGTGATTGTCAAACTTTAAATTTTCTTCAATTAACCTACTTAATTATCACATTTATTGTTTTCTTGATCACACTTTCGTACCATTATTTTTATCCAGTACCACTACCAACGTGACGGTAAATCAAAAGGAAGAGATTTTGGGAGTCTATTTTGTATGTATGTATATTGTATGTGTATGTACACCTACTTACGGACAATGTCATTTTTTTAATTTCCGCAACTCAAAGGTAGCCTGGAAGAGATCGCTTTTTAGCGATAAGACCGCATGTTGTTTACCTGTGCTTATGTTTCTGTTTTCTTTTGTATTGTTTTCTTTTATTGAGGTGTGCAATAAAGAGTATTTATATTGTATAGAGATGACGATACATGTTGAATTTTATAACAAAATCGAGTAAAATAGATAGCAAATGAGCAATTTTTTGCAATAAAGTACCTACACATACAGATGCATATGTAGATGTGCACGCATACATACATAGCTAGTTTCGGATACAAAATAGAGATAGGGCTTCGAAATTAGTTTCCTTAAAATGCTTCAAGAGGGCTCCCTTTTCCTATATATTTACTTTACTCTTTACATACGATCCTTACATTTTATAAAAAAAGATTGTATATCAACTATATATATAATTTCAAAATTATACCAATAAAATCGCAATTTTACTTATTTTCCATACTTCAAGATGGGCTCTCAGTGACTTTGACCTTTTTAAAGAACTACTTAGTCTTTTTGATTTCTAAGTTTGATTCTTATTTTTTTGGCGACCTTCATTAAAAATGACTGGGCACGATTATTTTTTTATTTCGATTTTTGTCCCTCCTACTTAAGCACGTAATATCTTCCAGTACATTCCTTTCAATAAACAATACATTTACACTTTCACTAAACCTGTACAGTTCACGAGATCTTAAATTGTCAAAACTTCGAAACCTATCTATTATTTTAGTCGTTTTTCTTATTTTATTACTTCGGGTAACCTTACAATAAGAGGTTTCTTAGCACATTGCTTACATATCAAATTGCCTTATATTAGGTATCAAAGTTTGAGAGCCACAATTGTACCAATTTTTGTATCAGGGTTAAGATCGGATTCAAAAATACGAATTAAAAACTTTCGATGACAACTTTTAAGTTTGTAATTATTGGTGGCTGCAATTTATATACTTACATTCGAGAAGGGTAGAAACCGGACCTATTTTTTTGTGATATCTTATTCTCTTTCCATTAGAAGCAACTTTTTTTCACCATCCTATGTTCTCCCTTGATGGCAAAACACTCGTTACCCTAAAAAAAGTATGTCTCATCTTTACACAGGTACAAAACTGAAACCGTTCTATATTGAAGATTACCAAAATTCAGGCCGAATCTACGGTTATTATTTAACGATTTGCTCCGTACTTCAAGAATCTATCATGTGCAAAAACGTTTGTGTGAAAAAACGTTTTTTCACGAGTTCTCTCAATTGGTCCCAAAATTGTCCGGCATTACCCCAACATACTTTACTCAGATTGTCATTGCGATACGTTCTTCAATAAGGCGACCCAAGTTTAGCCCCATCGTACTACAAGTAAAATAGATTGTAGTTTAACCATATATTTATACCTACTTACAAAATTTCACAACACACCATGATCACACCCAACTTACTGTCACGGATAGGTACAGTCAAGTGTAAAAATATGGGTGTACACATCTTACTCAAAAATATGTCTCATAGCGTCTTATACCAGTGTAATAAGAGCGTAGTACCATATTTATGAGAAGATTCTTTCGATACATATTTTTGCACTTGACTGTACGACGACGACCGAAGCCGGGACATCATTCTTTTTTGCAGTTTTTACCTATATGGTAATTAATAGATACAGTATAATATAAAAATGAAAAACAATATTATGTGATCAAAATATGAGACCAAAAACAACTTGCTTCGGGCAGCGCAGGATGAATTCCGTCAGGCTCGCGGGCGACGTCGACATGTCGACGCAACGGCGCGCAATGAGTGAGCGCTCACGTCTCGCGTCTGTGTGTGCGCACTCACACTTAGATAGCTCCCGCTCCCGCCCACCGCAGCGCGACAGAAACATAGCTTCAAAAATTCGAGATTTGAAAAGTTGCTCAGCTAGGAATTGCTCTTAAGCTTTTGGGCTTAGCTCTGACTCACTAATGGCCAAATTATAAACGGGACTTAATCACGTATAATTAAGTTTTAAAATTACCTCCGACGTTTCAAGGATGGCGTTATCCCCATAGTCTCGGAGAAGACTGGCTAAAGTCGACACCATTATCTTGACGTTGGAGGTAATTTTAGAACTTAATTAAACGCGATTAAGTCCCGTTTTCGAAAATAATAATGTGTAAAGGCAAAGTCTATGGCTGAGCTTATTACAAGGCTGAAGGCGCGGAGCATCCGATTGGCGCTTACGAATGAGGTTATAAAAGGACGAGCTGCAAGAAAGCAGAGCTTGAAATCAATGGCGAAGTGTGGACGAGGCCGTAGGCCGAGCTGCGAGAGAGGAAAGCTTTGATTTGGATCCATGGCCATAGTCTAAGTTTTTTTATGATACAGGAGGCAAACGAGCAGACGGATCACCTGATGGTAAGCGATTACCGCCGCCCGTGTAAGTGAGGCAGAAGATCGACTTGCGAAAACGTTATACGTTTTAAAAAGTGTCTTTTTGATGCTGTTAGGCAAACATACATTTGCTAACAGTTAGTTGCTACTTGATCATTCGGAAAAATAAAATTATGCTAATTATTGGCTGCGAAATGACTTTTGGCAATATAACTATCGGCAATGATTAAGAGAACCTCTAGAAGGCCTAGCTCCGCTCAAGACCCAACAACTGCAAAACAGTGGCTTGAAATCGAAGTTATGTAATCACCTGTATGTGCTGCTGGGCCTTTGGATTTATTCGAAAGCGTGACTTGATAGGATTCTTTTGGTTTTCAACCTTCGCGGGGCCCCTTATAACACTTAAAAAATGGTCAAATAGGTCGCAGTATTGCGGCTCGGCCTGGCCGACAAATCTGGCGTGCAAGAGAGCAAATTCGCTACAAAATCGGTAGCCTATGTCGAAAATCGGCTGACGGGTGGGCGACCCCGACCGCAAGATTTTTTGGCCATGAGCTTTGAGGGCCTCCGCGTAAGGTCAAATCAAAGGCCTACGTTAAAGACGTGCTTACATGCCCTTATTACTCTCTTACTCTTACGTCCCTTCGTTTTCCTACTTGTACACGTACAAAAAGTTTTATAATACATTTTTTTTTTGCCTACGATTTTGGTGCCCCTTCTGGTCATGGTGCCCTAAGCAAGTGCTTATTTTGCTTAAGGGTTAATCCGGCACTGCTTGTAGATGATCATGCGATGCACATTAAACACGACATAAGTCGGTGCTTTTGCAGTGTTTGTGTGCTCTGCGTTGCCACGGCGTTAGCTTTATGTTGACGTAATAGGTTCTCTGAGGGGCACGCACTTTTCAAATAGTTTTCACTACACCAACTGGTAAAGGCCCTCTTGATTGTTCCAAAACAAATGAAAAAATTGCATTTTATCCACATGTGGGGCGAGTAATCAGATGCAAATATTGAGTTATTTCCTTATGTTAGATGGTAGAATTGACTTTTAAATGATGATCTTGAATGATATTTTATTACGTTGTTTTGGATTTGATTTGGTTTTATTTTTTTGGTGTTTCATAGTTATTAATAATAATAACTATGAAATACCAAAAATAATAACTTATTATTTTCCTCGCGTTGGTGTGGTGAAAAATAGTTTTTCTACTCCCGTACTTTTATTTGTCATTTAAAGGGTCGTGCACACATCTTTAAAACCCTACCTTAAGGGAACTCCATACTCGTGCGCGAATCGAGGCGCGAAGCCGCGAACGCGAGTGTGGAGGGCCCTCGCGTCGATTTCGCAGATTGTTCACGCCTTCGCGCCTTATTCCCCGTTTTTTGTCGGTATTTGGCCCGCGTCAGAGGAGACGCGAAGCGCGAACTTGCAAGACTCCACACTCGCGATCGCTTCGCGCCGCGATTCGCTCACGAGTCGGTTAATCTGAACTGTCATAACCTTCTATGGCGGCTACTTGGTTATATTGGGTGCGAACTTGATCAACCAAAAATCAATCTCACAGTTCCCAGTTTGAATCAGTGCCTTGCCGCAAACTAAATCCGATCAGCTGACCCTTCAGCGCCATCTTGCCGCGAACCAAACTGCAAAATCGCCCTGAAGTTGTGCGAGTGTGGAGTCTACGTCAACGTCGCGGTATGTTCGCTCCGCGAAGTCGCGCCGCGATTCACGCGCATAGTCTGGAGGGGCTTTATAGTTGTCAAGACAAGTCTTTAGTCTATTCCCCAAAAACGCATTTGTGCATATACGCAGTATCAAAGAGCATTATAATCATAGCTTTTCGGTGAAGGAAAACATTGTGAGGAAACCGGACTAATCCCAACATGAAGGTAAACTACTTCTGGGTTGGAAGGTCAGATTGACATACAGACAGACTGCCATAGTCGCTTTCGTAAAAACTAATCCCAAGATTTGGCGCACAACGCTAGGAAGAAGAAGTGTTTGTCGAATAAAATCTCCACTTTTGTGTTAAAAGCGTGTCTTTCAAGTTAAAATGGATGAAGACGAAAACTTAATGTTTACGCCTGAAAAAATATCGGTGATGGCCCAAGAACTAAAAATTTGTTGCCTTCAAAATCGCGATAGATGTAATGGAAAAATTGTTAAATTTACAATTTTATTTCAAAGTAAGTGCTTGGTCGTAGAAAAAGTATTGTATGCAACGTTATTTAACTGAGTCAAAAAATACTCGTGGCGTCTTTATTAACAATTTTCGGCTTCGCCTCCAATTGTTACTCACGCCACTCGCCTTTTTTGACCTCTCTTAAACAACAGTTGCATAAAATACTATTGTCTATACCTACTTAACCTTAATGTGCTTTTTTACTCTGCTGGATAAAAGTACAGCTGTAAAGAGACAGAATAATAAATAAACAATAAGAATAAAGCAATATAGGTATTTTATTTTATAATAAATAATATAAATAACAATATCATTTCAAGATACTGGAATACAAGTAGCTTCTTGTTATGTTTGAATTATGTACGATGGTAGGCACTAGGCAGGTAGAGAAACGGCCATCAATCCAAGGGTATTTTTTCTTTCACGATCTAAAACATAAATATAAGAAGTTATTCTTCATCATCTTGTAAATAAATATGAAATTTTCGAATTATAAGGTTTTGCTAATGAATTAGCCATTTTTGCAGCTACGCCAATTTTTGGGAACACTGTAACAGACATAGAGTATGTCAACAAATATTTATTCTCCAGCTCGTAAAGGCCTTCAAAAAATGACGAGAAAGTTGCATTTTATCCACAAGAGTGGCCAAGTAAGTTGATGCAAATTTTAAGGTTCCTGTTGCAGACGACTTTAAAATTATGTTAATTTTTGTTGATCAAAACAATTATTTCTGGATTAATAATAAAAAAACAAGTCCATTCATAGCGTTCATTTGGATTTGATAGGTAACGTTTTACAAACTGTATGCATTATTCTCGCGTTGATAAAATTTGTGTTTCACTCCGTAGCAAAGTTACTTATGTCTAAAACCCTCGCAACGTTTAAGATTAAATTTTTCTAACCACTCGTGGTTAAATTTTAGGATCTTTTGCTTGCTCGGTTATCAATATTAGCATGAGGGTTAAAGTACAACTTTGCCTCCTTGTAAATCAAATTACTATTTTGAGTTCTTGTTGACCCGCAAGTTAACGGCGTTCGTATTTGCTCGGCCAGTAAAAAAACGGGATTTTAAATAAGAACACGGCCACCTCTCCATGGCCATGTCGTTCTTGGGTCACACTGGCCGGCTCTCGTACACCCCCATGGGTAATCGCCCGAGTAGGCCCGGCGTCTATTCTTAGCATACACCTCTTTGGCTTTATTATTTTCATATACATACCTACATTTATTACCGAGTGGTATGCCTAATTCTCTGAAAACTTAGTGATATTAAACCAAAGATTTATTAAGTGTCTATGATGGGGAAAGTCTAGACAATTTCTTGCTTCGAATTTGACAGTCGAGATGGCGCTAGCGCTGCATGGCTCGGTACATTACTTATGCGGCAACTTAGGCTGTCAAAATTTGACGTTTAACAATTCAGTAACCAGGAAACATGGTGCAGTACAGCGCCATATGTTTCGGATGTTAAGCTAACGGGCACGTTTTTATCTCAGACTTTTCGCCTATTAGAGCGTTTTACATTGTCCGATCCGATATTGGATGTAGGGTACATACGCGTAGCCAAGCCGCGGGGGTGCCGTCTTGAGCGGTCACGCACACTTCAACAAACATTATGCTACCATTGCTAACAAATATCGGTCCGACAGTTGACGGGAGGCTCCGTTATGGCTGAAATTACCGGAAGCGCCTTTCCAGTATCGGATGTCGGAAGGCGCCAATGAACAAAAACAGCTGCAGGAGAGTGCCATATGGCATCAAGTCCGTCTATTTTGCGTTATCTGTCGAGTTTTAGTAATGTTTTATTTAGGTACTGATAAATAAATATAGAAAAACACGTCTTACATTTTACTTCCATCCGATATCGGATCGGACGACGTGAAAACGCCCTTACAATCAATAACTGTTTGGTTTGAAGATTAGTACGGTCTAACCTCAGCACACATGCCAGCGTAGATGGGGTCCGTGTCCCACGGGCCGCGCTCGGGCAGCGGCAGCGCACGGCGCCGCAGCTCCGCCACCAGCTCGGGCACGTCCATGATGGGGATCGGGTCCAGCGGCCGGCACAGCGCCGCCAGGTACTCCACGTAGTGCGCCCTGACAACATCGACCAGTTACCTCGACGAGGCCGCGGCGGTACAGGCCGTCGAGCGAGCCGTACGGCCGCGGCGGCGGCCGCAGCGCCGCGCGCTTCACGAGCGTCTCCAGGTCGTCGATGCCGAGGATCGGCAGCGGGTCGATCTCGCGCCGCCGGATCAGCCGGCTCAGGTACTCCAGGTAGTGGTTCCTGCGGGCGCGGGTGCGTTTCGTTACAACCCAGTCTCATAATACTACGACTCGTGTATCCTATTTTAAAATTCCTAAAGAGATTTCCGAAATGCCCTTGTAGGTATTTGGTCATAAAATGAGATTTCTGAAATATCTGGAAGGAAAATGTAATCAGCTCTACATTAAAAATTGCCTACCATCAAAATGCTTAAATAACTTGCACGCCAGGCACTCGCTCGCTCACATTCTTTGTTTATTACGATGTAACTAAAATTAAAACGAACTTTTTCGTTGTTGATACATTTATATTTACGACATGTAACTTTTTACACTATTTTGACAATAATATTATCTTGTCTTATGTTCAATTCGAGTTTCTTTAAACAGCAATTTGCCTTGCAGAACCTTTAAATCCAAGATGATTTGGGCATCTCGCCAGTGCGACCGTGCGGGCCAAAGTCCTTATAAAATTATGGTTACAAGAATGTGGATAACAATCGCAATTTCAATTTTAGTAATAAATCTATTACGTAATTATTAAGTCGTAACGAAACGCATCCGTATCAAGTGCAATGGCACTCACACCGCTACCTGTGTCCTCGCCTTCTCTCTTTTCCAATAGGTACCAATTAGAGAGTGTAATCATTAGAAATAAATTGTCAGTCTGAGCGTATAATTGTTAATAGAAAGACTACGCTATGTTACACACAAAAAGAGAACATTTAAACGTTAAGAACGAATGCCTGCGTGCTTTATGTGGCTAGTTATGCACTACTTTTTCAGAGTTAGGTAGGTATAATGATATAACATGGAAGATACGAGTAGATGAGTTTTTATTATTGGCAGGCGTTAAGCAACCGTTGCGATGAGTGACTGCACCCTCCTATACGCTCTCGTGCTGTGGGTCGCAGTTTATGTCCACCATGATTTTTAAACAATGTAGGTAATAAGGGATTATTAGATCTAACCTTTCTTCAGACCCTTTCTGCTATCTTGCTCCTAAAAGGGGTATGGAAACAACATAACTAGGTCTATTATGTGACTATATGTCTTGAGAACAACCCCCAACCCCTATATATAATAACCCCTATAAGGTAGCAATACTTCAGGAACATCGTTAGAAGCTGCTCTGACTACTTCAACCTTCAGTAAACTTGTGTTACTTGCTATCTAATTAGAGATCTAAATAGGAAGAGTTGACATGATCGCGAAGGTTAAATAGTGGGAATGCACATACTTGCAGAGTCCGGCGTGCTTAGGCGGCGCGTCGGCGTTGCAGGCGCCGTCCACCAGCCCGGTGGGCGTCTCGCGCTGCAGCTGCACCGGGCAGCGAGTTGGAGATCCTTCTGGCGCCTCCACTTCGAATGTGACGTTGTTCATCTGTAACATTTTTCTCGATTAGCTATCTTTTCGTAAGATGTGAGAAGTCTAATGGCTCCTCAACGCAATCGGCAATGTTTGGCAATTACAGGATGGATGGCGATTGTCTCCAGGGGCAGTTTTAGCCTACGTAGCGCCCGAGTGCAACCAATGGTCTGGCGCCTTCTAGTAGGCGCGCGGCCAAAATAATTCATACATATAGTTATTTGACATGACTTAATATTAATAATAACTAGGTATTTCCTGGTTCTATTTTCCTTTAAAATTCATTTGTAGTTTTACATGTATGTAAAATGTATAATTGTTGGTGCAATAAAGAATATTTACCTACTTACTTACTTACTTATATATGTACTATTAGTACATTAGGAACTAATTAAAATGTTTGTACGCCATCAGGCAAGGAGAAACACATATTTATTTATCACCACTGTAATCAGTTTGAAATACCTATACTAACGAATAAAAACACTTTGACAGAGACAGAAAATAGCGTGTCAATCTACTATTTTTTTTTGTGCTTAGCATCCTTACTTGAGCGATGCGACAACGACACTACGCCAATATAACATTTAATTAGGTATCTGTTTTATTTGAAGGTTGATTACACTTTGAAACAAAAGTTAGGTTAAGGCTTATTAGAGTCAATTCGCTTCTGCATCTCTAATCTAATATCGTTTTTGCATATTCGAAAATATATATTTTCGTTTTTCACGGTTAGGGCTCAAATATCGGGCTCGTGGTCCTATGGCCGGGCTAAGTTTTCTGTTTCACGAAATATTAGAATATTGTTAAAAATATTTAAATTAAATGTAAAAAAATACTTTTATCGAATGTTTCATATTTTTACACTTGAACTATTTTCCGTAGAAAACTGCTCCGCTATCGGATCTCGATTCTTACAACAGTCATTAGGCCCCGTTCGCAAATGCCCGGCGACCATGTGGATATAACAAGCCCTATTGTGTAGAGTACGGGCCATCACATGAGCGTAGCATGTTTGTATGCAGGGGTGCTAAGCTAACAGTTTTGCTGACTGTACTAGCGTCTTTTGCGTGTTGGCAGCTAGTCAGCTCTGTCATCGTTATGAAAAACAGCGTTGTGGCAACTTTACATCGAGCAGCAGCCGTAGTCTGCAAAAACGCGGGCGCCGCGCCGTGTCTTCAAGAGCGTCGGCGCCGCAAGCGCGCATCTTTGGAGGAGTCGCGAGCGACACCAGGCGCCCGTGTGCACTGCACACCCTGCATTATAGGTCGAATGGCCGTCATATGCTATGTCTCAATGCAATAGGTTTTATGTGATAGAGAATATGAGTTGCATATTGAGGTTTTTGGGTGTGGTGGAGGTGCGTAAATTTACCTGGGTTGTGAACGTGCAGTCCTAGCGTGCAATATTCGCTCATAGTGAACCTTATGTAGTAGAGCTTTACCTGCAGCAGTGATTGCAGTTCACGCGGCTCTTTATCGCGCACATACAGGAGACAGTTCCTTGGGTGGTGCGCGCGCAAGCTTAGGTACGCCGCACTCGCTATAGTGAGCCGTATGTAGTAGACCGCAAGGTCGTTTTACCTGCAGCAGCGTCTGTAGTTCATGAGGCTACTTGTCGCACAGATAGAGGAGACAGTTCCTCGATTGGTGCGCGTGTAAAACCAGCCACACCGCACTCGCCAATGTACTAGAGCAGATGATTGCTTTACCTGCAGCAGAGTCTGCAGTTCATGTGGCTCCTTGTCGCGCAGATAGAAGAGACAGTTCCTGGGGTGGTGCGCGTGCAGGCCGAGCCGCGCGCAATATTCGCTCAGGCCGCAGCGCGCGCCCATAGTGAACGGTTTTCCGCAGCCATAGCAGAACTCGTACTTGCATTGCGTGCACGTGAAGTGCATGCAGCCGCCCCTGTAAATAACTTACATTACATTACACATACATTTAGGTAACTTAAAAAGTTCTGATGTGCTGGTAACTTAAAAAGCTTTGACCTCCAGCTACGCCTCGCTCAGGCCCTCACACTACACTAGTGACGCACCTAGACAGCGAGTACTTGAAGTGGCAGCGCGGGCACTCGAGCCCGTTCTCGCGGAGGTGCTGCTGCACGGCGGCGGCCGACCGCTCAGGGTCGTTGTCCTCTAACCACGCCGCGTACTGCTCGCAGCTCAGACCCTCGTGATTCGTTGACCACTGGAACATCACATGATATTAGAAACACATCCACTGCTGTGCACTGCGAGAAAAATCCCCCGGAGTCTGATGATTGCGATAATCATTTTGCTTGACAAGGATGACGCCAACGGTTCGAAGATACAAATGGTAATCCGCGCCTCGTGGCGATGTGCAAATGGGATACCGCTATATAATGTTCATAGCGCTGTCTCGCTCACAGATGTACAGGTTAACTTGGGCCCAATTGAACCCGGATCAAGTCGTTGAACATGTCCAGCAATCTTGGACTTAAAATACGTGAGGGTCCCGCGTTAATATATTTCATGTTTGTTTCTCATGTAAGTTCTGTTATTAAAAAAGAAGGATTCTAAAACACATACTAAGATTGTTATGAAATTTAATCCTTAATGATCGAAAGAAGTCGATGTAATTGTAGTAGGTACATATAAGAAATTTGTGCTAGCGAAAGACACGCATTTGTTACCAATTTTGGAATATTTAGTGAATCTCACCGGTTTCCTGCAAGTAGCACAGCTGACCGATCTACATTCGGGACAACGAACTTTCTTCTGCTTCGGATGCACGAAGAATCCCGACGAACACTCCACGCACCATCTGAAGTTCGGGTCCCTCGCTAAAGTTCGGTCTCGTAACTGGAATTAAAAACTGGGTTGTACACTAATTTACCACAGTGCGTTATTATTTCAAATGCATTTAATCATATTTAAATAAGAATTTTGTCTTCAACGGAGCCGAATAAACTAATATAGTTTCATTATTTAGAATTTTCACCGCTATAAGAATCGTCGACCTATTCTTTCCTACTTAGGCGCACCATGCATTGGCTGAAATTATCAGATTCTATGGTCACGGAATAAATTTATTCGTTGTTTTTTTTTTACATAGTAAAAACAGGTGCCGTAAACGAAAAACCAAGTGCCATTGACAATATCTGAAATAATTTTCAGCCCTTGTGGGATGTTTCTCACTCGATAAAGACAATCTCGATATTAATATAACTTGCATAGCGCCACATAATATATCATTCGTCTCTTTCATCTCTTTTGGAACGCGAGATTACCTTTCTCTGGAACAACTCGTGCACGTCCGCGTCCAACAGCACTTTGAGCAGTATGTCGAGGTGCGCGAAGTACTCGAGCCAGGCATCCTCCTCTAGCGTCTCCAGCTCGGGTTCCTTGCAGTACGGGCACACGCAGTCGACGACGCTGCGCTCCGTCACTTGCACGGTGAAGTACAGGCGCGCACACTCGCGGCAGCAGCGGTGCGTGCAACGCAGCATTGACACCATCTGTATTTATATCGAACGCAAATTAATGAACAGGTGCTTTTTGAGGTGGTCGACCCATCAAGGGGCTAAGTGACAATCGTTTGAACAAAACGGCAATCAAAACTTAAATAATATATGGAAATGAACACGTGATTTTCGTTCGCACCTGTCACCCTATTACCTTAAATATTTAGTATTCGATTTACGTGTAATGATAAAGAATTGGTTACGACCTTCAACAGAGAGGGGGACGGGTCAAAAAGGGGGCGGGGGGATGGCAAACAAACAATTAGGCGTCGCTAAGCACCTATTCTTAACCGACTTCAAGATTTCAAAAGGAGGAGGTTATCAATTCGGATGTATGTTTGTTTTTTTTTTTAATGTTTGTTACTCCGTAACTCCGTCATTTCTGAACCAATTTTGAAAATTATTTTTTTGTTTGTTTTTTTCTTCAACGAGACAGAAAACGCCTTGAAGCTTTTGAAATGTGGTGCTGGCGGCGTATGGAGAAAATAAGCTGGACAGAAAAAGTAACCATCGAGGAGGTCTTAAATAGAGTTCGAGAAAAACGGTGCCTATTGAGAACCATCGAAAGTAGAAGAGGAAACATGTTGGGACACCTGTTACGACACAACGAATTCATCAAGACCATCATAGAAGGGAAAGTAGAAGGAAGGAGAAATAGAGGAAAGCCAAGAAGGGCATACATGGATCAAGTGAAGGAGAAAGTGAACGTCGTGTCGTATCAGGCCGTCAAGGAAGAGGCCAATGAAAGGCATGCCTGGAGATAGCGTCACCGACAAGAGCGCAGCTCTTAAATTTATGATGATTTATATATATACAGATTGGTCCCGTTTTTGTCAAATCTCAGTTCTGATGATGGGATCCATGAGGGATCGAGGGAACTCTTCAACTGTAAAAGGCATACATATAGTGTTTTTTGTATTTTCTTTAACAAATCAAGCATTTACATTTAAAAAAGTGACATTTGATGAAGTGGAACTGCTGATGATGATCATAATGGAACTCTTCAACGACGCATAGTACACGTTTGGCGATTTGTCCTCTTCGCTGTATTTATTAAGCAAATTAGATTTTCAAGACAAATTTTGTCAAGTTCGAGTTCTGACGATGGGGTCCATGAGGAATCGACGGAACTCCTCAAATGTTAATGGCACATATATAGTGATCTTAGTATTTTCATCAACAAATCAAGTATTTACATTTGTAGAAGTGACATGTGATGAAGTGGAAGTGCAACTGCTGATGATGAACAGAACGGAACTCTTCAAGGATGCATAGTTCACGTTTGGCAATTTGTTCTCTTTGCATGTTTGTGCAGCAGCTAGGTTTTCAAGACACATTTTTATATTTCTATCCTATTTAGTTTTTTTAATACACGTAACATAGTACACGTTTGGCGATTTGTCATATTCGCTGTGTTTGTTAAGTAAATTAGATTTTCAAGACAAATTTTTGTCAAGTTCGAGTTCTGACGATGGGGTCCATGAGGAATCGAGCGAACTCTTCTTATGTATTCTTCAAATGTGTAAGCAGCCATTTGATGAAGAAGCTTAGTTATTAATAATCGTCCGAAATGGAAAGAAAGTTGAAACTGATTGATTATTTGCTGCATTAAATGTGACGTTATCTATGCAAAAGGGACCTTATTGTCGATGGCGCTTCCGCCGTAATAAACGATGCTCCGATACAAATACAATGCTGCGCGACGCAGTGCGGCGTAAGCGCCATCGACAATAAGGTCCCTTTTCCTAGATAATGCCACAAATAAGGCTCGGTTGACCAAACCCTACCCCATGGAAAGCATCCCCACCCCTTGAAAATAAGATTAGATAAGGATTTTTTATTTCACGCAATCAGTAGTATATTGACAATAAGACAAATGCTTTTTTTATTCCAAATTTAAGTAGTTCTTTCACAATTACCACTTTTATGTCGAAAGGCGGGTTTTTAAACAAAAAAACTCAAATAAGTTGAAAACCAATGAGTTTTAACCCCTGGTTGACTGGACTTAATCATTGCAAATGACCCGTAGAATAACTCCTTTCAAGGAATACGGCTAATTTCCAATCACCCTGTATATCTTATCCTATTTGCAAGTACAAGGTTTCAGAGCAATCTAGCTAGTCGTTTTTTAAATGAGAGCGTAACTACGTTTGTATGGAGAATCGACCTTGCTGCGGACTCGAATTCGAATAAAATCAACAAAGGATTGTTAGGTTCATAAATTTGCAGACAAATCTAGGTGTTCACAAAGATCACCGGATAAGCTAGATCTGCTAAGTAGTGGCGTAACTGTAGAAAGTAAAGAGCGGGCGAAATAACTGCCCTCAGTCTGAAAGCTCCACTAATAACTGCATCTGTTGCCAGCTCTCGTACAGACCTGGTGCTCGGGCAGGCGGGAGGCGCACAGCTCACAGTCCTGGTGCAAGTAGGCGAGCGCGGCCAGCAGCGCGGCGGGCGCGTCGGCGCCGCGCGCCACCAGCTACACTGCCAGCTGGGCCTGCTGCCTGCTCTCGTACCTGGTGTTCGGGCAGGCGGGAGGTGCACAGCTCGCAGTCCTGGTGCAGGTAGGCGAGCGCGGCGGGCAGGTCGGCGCACTCGAGCGCGGCCAGCAGCGCGGCGGGCGCGTCGGCGCCGCGCGCCCCAACTGCTCCACCGCCAGCTGGGCCTGCTGCCTGCTCTCGTACCTGGTGTTCGGGCAGGCGGGAGGCGCACAGCTCGCAGTCCTGGTGCAGGTAGGCGAGCGCGGCGGGCAGGTCGGCGCACTCGAGCGCGGCCAGCAGCGCGGCGGGCGCGTCGGCGCCGCGCGCCACTAGCTCCACTGCCAGCTGGGCCTGCTGCCTGCTCTCGTACCTAGTGCTCGGGCAGGCGGGAGGCGCACAGCTCGCAGTCCTGGTGCAGGTAGGCGAGCGCGGCGGGCAGGTCGGCGCACTCGAGCGCGGCCAGCAGCGCGGCGGGCGCGTCGGCGCCGCGCGCCACTAGCTCCACCGCCAGCTGGGCCTGCTGCCTGCTCTCGTACCTGGTGTTCGGGCAGGCGGGAGGCGCACAGCTCGCAGTCCTGGTGTAGGTAGGCGAGCGCGGCGGGCAGGTCGGCGCACTCGAGCGCGGCCAGCAGCGCGGCGGGCGCGTCGGCGCCGCGCGCCACTAGCTCCACCGCCAGCTGGGCCTGCTGCCTGCTCTCGTACCTGGTGTTCGGGCAGGCGGGAGGCGCACAGCTCGCAGTCCTGGTGTAGGTAGGCGAGCGCGGCGGGCAGGTCGGCGCACTCGAGCGCGGCCAGCAGCGCGGCGGGCGCGTCGGCGCCGCGCGCCACTAGCTCCACCGCCAGCTGGGCCTGCTGCCTGCTCTCGTACCTGGTGTTCGGGCAGGCGGGAGGCGCACAGCTCGCAGTCCTGGTGTAGGTAGGCGAGCGCGGCGGGCAGGTCGGCGCACTCGAGCGCGGCCAGCAGCGCGGCGGGCGCGTCGGCGCCGCGCGCCACTAGCTCCACCGCCAGCTGCGCCTGCTCCCAGCTCTCGGCCGCGCCTTCGGCTAGAAGCATGCGTGCTTGTCTCTGTAACCACAGGTGTACTTTAAGATCGCTGACACTCTTGCGCTGTTTCAGATTGGGGGATTGGGGTGATATCAAAAAGTAACATCTCATATTTTAGCTCTTTTCCTAAGAGACGGGACCCCGGGGTCCTCTAGTGGATATGGAAAATCATACAAGATTGATAGTTACACTTCATGTTATCGGCATAGGAAGAGCGGTCCATAGGCGGAAACTTTTGGAAAATCACATTATAAAAGTGAATGGTTACCTCAGGTGATCCCTCCGGAAGCCGTACGTGAGCCAAGTCGATCATCTGTCCGGAGACGCGACGCAAAGTGAGCGGCGGCGGCGGCGATGGTGGTCGTCGCTCCGGCTCTGGCTTAACCACAACTTGCATTTGCGAATCGTCAGAATCACTGTCCGTCCATTCGTCTTCGGTTCGACATGTCTCGCGGAAAAATGGCTCATTCTTTTCTTTTGACGGCGTTTTTGGCGGAGAGGGCTGTTTAAGTTGTTGTGATTTCGATGGAGGTTGCGGAGCAGGCTTCTTCTTATTCAAAGTCGATGTTGACGGTTTAACCTCTATTGTACTTGCGGCTGGTGGTGCCGGTGCTGGTGCTTTTCCAGTTTTTGGATTAAATAACCTAGATTGTAGTTGCTTAACATGGCCGCTGCTGATATTCCCGAAATGAGCTTTAGGGGGACCTGGTGCGGGATTCTGTTTTATGGATGCTCGCCGTACAGGTACTTTGGAAACAAGTACCTTCGGAGCAATCTTGTCTACTTTCTGTTTGATGCTGGGCAATATTTTAATAGGCTTTGGTATGTTGGACCTGGTGGGGGTATTCTTTTCATCTTTAGGAGGACTTAATGATTTCTTATCTGGTGATGTACTAGATCTCGACTCTGCTTCAATTACTTGCTTATGTATATTTATGTTCTCAGTTTGAGGCGTGATATTGACGATGTCATGATTTATATGCATTTCCTTATCTTCATACTCTTTATCCATGTTTGCAATGTCAGATTGAGAGAATTCCGAATTTTCAATTTCGTTCAAATTATTTCGAAGGGTATTTGTGATTTCAATTAGTTGTTCCACAATTTCATCAGTAGTGTTAATGTTATTTAGGGATGGAGAAGAAGTTTTGCGATCCATTTCAATAGCAACAGTAGCGTCATTAGCAGTATTTTCTACGACTTGATTAATATTTGTGACATTATCATCATTATCTTCTTCAGAAGATTCCTTAATGTTTAATTCTACGGTAGTTTCATTATCTAACATATCATGGGTTTCTAGTGGTTCATCTATGAATGGTAATTCTTCAATAGTTGCATTAATTATCGGTAGTATGTTTTCACTTACTGTTGCTACCAATGCTGGTACAGGCTGGAAAACCATTAGGTGTATGTCTTGTTTAATATAAGGCGGCTTTTCGATTTTAGGTATCATAGAGTCTTGTTCAGAGTTAGTTTTTTGCTTTTCCGGTATGACAGGTTGATCCGTGCCTAGTTCTTCGTAAATCTCTTCAAAGGTATTAACCGTAGCAAAATTGTTGTTGACGTCCTGACGCTTTGGACGTGTTTCAGTTTTCTCCGTCTCTGTTCCTAACTGAATAGATATCGTATGTTCTTCTTGAAGGCTCCGTGCGATGGAATTTAGTATTTCAAAATTTGTTTGTTGAATGGCGTCGGTTTGTGCTTCTATATGATCCATTGCTTCTTCAAATTGTTCGTTTTCCTCAGAACTAGTCCTATCTAAGACTGGAGTGCCCTTTTCGGTATTTTGCTGCATTTCTCCTTCTTCTTCATTTTCACTACTTGTATAATCTTTATTTTCTGTAGTTAAGTCGTCTGTTTCCTCATCGGATTCACTGAATGATGATTCATGATCAGTTGATAAATCAGAGTCATTAGAACTATTATCAGCCTCATTATGTGACGAGTTTGAATCATCGAGAGAATTAATGTCTGAATTAATTTCAGCTTTCATTTGTTGGATAAGTTTTTGTGTATTATCTACAATGTCGTTCAAATTCTTTGATTTATCATTGTCTATAATAAGATAGTCTCGTTCTATTGTGTTTGTTGGTGACTTATTTGCTGTAGATAATTTATTTCTCGACTTTATGGTATGTTTAGCAGAAGTCTGGTTTCTACTCTCAAAATGTGTTTGGGTAGTTTCGACATTGTTTATTATTTCTGTTTCAGTCTTTTCTTTACTAACACTAGATACAGCTTCTTGCACTGTGTTATCTGATGCTACGTTTGAGATAATATCCCCCATGTGATCATTACCGGGCACAATCTCAATTGCATTGTTTTGCTCAGGTGGATGTAGTGTTTCAGGTGTTTCTAGTATTTCAGCATCATAATTACTATTCAATGTTACTATATTGCGAGTAGCATTCAAGTCATTGAAATTTATAATATAACCAGGCCTTTCATTAGTAACACTAGGTAAAGGGCTGTGCCTAGTCAATGCATTGTAAGCATTTATGAAATCGTTTTCAGATTGTCCGAGGTCGAGCGACTGTGTTTGTTCCGGTTTCATATCTAAAGTAATGTTAGCATTCTTTTCATTTTTAACGCTGTTACTATCTGCTACTTGTTGTAGTTTGTTATTAACGATAATATTAGTACCTGTTCTTACTTCTAAATTATTGCTATATAATATTTGTTCTGGTTTGTTATCTAAAGTAGTATTAGCATCTTTGATTTTTTCTAGATTATTGTTATCCGCTAGTAAACCTTTCAAAAGTAAATTTTCATTAATGGACGGGATCCCCGCTTGTAAAAGTAACGCTTTTAATTTTTGAGCTATATCTTCAGTATCGATTGCGTTTACTTTATCTTGCGTGTTTGGAATATTAGGAGCATTAATGGGTTTCTCTGCCTTTACTTTACTACTAGTCGGAATAGAAGCGAAATTTGTATGAGCTGAAGCGAAATCTGTCGGCACCGAAGTAAAATCTATCGGAGCTGAAGCCAAATCTGGCGGAACCGATGCGAAATCTATCGGGACCGAAGCAATATTATTTCCTAAATTGTCCAGCTTATTGTGAACGGGTAAACTCCAAACATCTCTGTCGAGATCCATATCAAATAAGCTCGGAGTTTTAGCCGGAAGCGGCAAGTACATCCAGTCGTCATCTTGAAATGTTTTCGGTATCGGCTCTTCGAATTCATCTGAACTGTCTTCTGCTGAAACGTAAACATAAATGAATAAAAAATCATATCTGTGTGTTTAGTTGAATCTTTCAAGGAGTTGGAATTGAGTAATTTATTCGATTGTAGAAGAGATGTAAAGTCTAAGTATAAATTGCGCCCCCTATTTTGTGCCGACTGGATTGTCAAACGTTAAGTATTGACGACCAGAGTTACGGCATAATGTACGGTGCCGTACAGTAACATATACATGAGCTGTCGAATTCGAAGCACACTACATTTCTGTACGCTGCTTAGGAAGTAGATGGCGATGGTTTTGTTCACATGTACGTAAGTTATCCTGTAGCCTTACCTGTGCTCGACACTGCCTGTCGGCCACGACACTTACCGCGCACTAGCCGGTGGGCGGGCGGCGGCGCGGCGTCCACGTCGGCGCCGGCCGGCGAGCCCCACACGCGCCCGCGCAGCCGCCGCTCCTCACCGACGCTGCCCGCCACCGCCTGCAACAACGTTCTATTACAAATTTACTAAGATACATTTTAGATGACAAATGGTACTTACTAGAAGCAAGCTGTAGGGCTATGATGGTCGGCTTTTTATCATTTGTCACCATGCCTGTCACTTTCTAACAAGTATGTAAGCGCGAAAGTGACGGGCATACTGACAAATGATAAAAATGCGACCGTGTTACAGCCGCTGTAAGGGTTTCGGCGCGCATATTCAAAGATATATAAATATGTTATACCTAACAAAATATTTTATGATTATTCTCTCTTTTGCAATTTATATAGTGTCGTTTAGCTTAAAGTTTCCCTTTTGATTATTCTGAATGTGCTAGGAGGCCGAGTCAAATATTATTAATACAAGAAGTGGCTTGCTAGCATTTTTTAATATTTTCAATACGTAAGTCGTGTATGTAAGCGACATTTTTGCGGAATATTCCTTTAATAGAGTGTTACTCTTGTCTGCAAGGATGTAATAAGTAGGTAGGTATAACATGTATAAGTAGCTTAACGAGAGAGTAGGTACTTTTATGTACTTATAGCCATATGATTTTCTTTATCGTTAAGCAAATAAGCATAATTCAATTCATAGAGTGTCATAGATGGTATAAGCGGATTCTGGAACCCGATGTGAGTGTGAGCAACCAGGCCGGGATTCCTGAAATGTAACTTATGTATGGCGATGGCGGCGAGTCAATGTGTCGGGTAGCATTCAATCGATCGGCCAAACGAAAGTCAGAGATGTACCTGGCGGCGGTGGCGCTCGACGCACTCGGTGACGGCGGGCCACATGGCGGCGCGGTGGCGCGCCAGGGCCGCGCGCGCCTCCAGCTCGGAGACGCTCGCGCCGGCCGCCAGGCGCGCCGCAGCCGCCTGCACGCCCGCCACTAGGCTCGGCCAGCGCTCGCGCAACCACGCTAGTGGCGCTGCGGGACTTTGAGCCAGTGCCGCCTGTGCATTCAAATACAACATTCAACTCATACCTACACGAATCTGTGAAGTAATTAGATAACAACGGCATAAATAACAGTCCTATCCTATGCAGTTATACACAAATAACTTGATACTCTTACACCTAGATAAAATTACATCAAAAAATTTAAAGTTTTATCAAACTACAACGGCAAACATGATATGTACCTATATATACCAGTCAATTTAGAACTTAGTGTTTTAAGGGACTTATAAGAGTGTTAGAGAAAACTAACCTGAGCTCAACCTGTATAAAATCATTAAAAAGGGCGTTGCGTACACATGGGGTGTTATATCAGAATATAAAAATGTACTATAAAACTTCAAGTGTTGTGTGACACTTCGAGCTAATTCTATCGTTAAAGCTGTATACAGGCTGTATTGTAGTATCAATTGGCACTTGTTGCTGTAAAAAAGTATCTGTAAACTCCGTTATAAAACTTTAAGTGTGACGCTATAAGCTTATTATATCATAAAAGCTGTATAGAGGCTGTAGTGTAGGATCACCTCTGGCTTGTTGCTGTACAAAAGTGTTTGTCAACTCCGATTTAAAACTAATTCTTATAGCGTAATTTTAAACTATTATAAGTATAATAGAGTTATAACTTCTGTCTGTAAGGTTATAATAAAACTAAAAGAATAAATGACAGCTGAAGTACAGTTTTGTCTGTATTTCTGACCAAGACGCTTAAAGAAATTTTTTGGCGTAATTTTGCATTCGTATACGTATAGTAGTTTTAGGATTTCTGACAATGAGTGAATTATAAAACTAAATTAATAAATGGCATTTATATTACAGCTTTAGTCTGTATTACTGACAGTTGCTCGCTCGAATCTATTTCGGACAGTGTAAATATGTGGAATAAAAGAAAAAGATCGGGAGCAGTCAAGAGACTAAAAATACAAACGTCACACCATTAAGCCCTAAGACTTTTTTATTTATAATACGGATCTCTAACGGGAATTATAACTTATGTACGGAAAGCCGAAATACAGTCAAACGTATAAAATATTCTATTACAAAGCTGATTTAAATCCAATAGCTGTAGAAGTGACTGCATTAATTACATAGTACAGCTCCTAAGATTATAATGCTCTCCAACTATCCTATAGGCTCTTTAAAAACTGTCGCCATTTTACTATGAATAAAAAAAGGTTCGAAAATATAATTAAAGATATACTTGCAAATATTTAACAAAAACTAAAGTCATATTATGATTATTGCTATATGGATGCGAGACGTGGAAGGTTACAAAAGACATCTCGCGCCAGCTACAAGTCTGTGTTAACCGCTGCCTCCGCCGCATTCTCGGTGTATACTGGCCCGAGAAAATCTCTAATGCCAGCCTCTGGAGATGCTGCAATGTAACCCCGATCGACCAGCAGATCAAGCGCCGGAAATGGAGTTGGATTGGGCATACACTCCGAAGGGATCCTAAACACATACCGAGGCAAGCCCTAGACTGGAATCCCCAAGGAAAAAGGAAACGTTGCCGTCCAAAGCAGACCTGGCGCCGGACTATAATTGCAGAGGCGAAGGCTATTGGGAAGACTTGGAGCGAACTCAAGCACGAAGCTCAAGACCGATCCAGATGGCGGCGCACTGTGGACGCCCTCTGCCCCATCTAGGGGACATAGGACAATAAGTAAGTCATATTATGATATCCAGCTCAACTAAATTAAAATTATTATTATTAATTAGAATTGATATTAAAAGAAAAAAACCTTAACCGTAAAAAAAAAACACTAACTTATGTAACAGTTTTAGATATTTTTGTTATGTTTCTCTTGATTATTAAGCAGGCGCGTGAATATTGTGCCATAAAAGATAGACATGTTCACAATAAATAATAATCGGCACTTACCAATAGTAATATAATTGCTCTCAAAATCCCGTGTCTTAACTGCACTTTATTACTTATTCATTATTCACTTATTTCTCATTTTGTCGCCATTACAAATATAAAGAATGAATAGAAGACTTAAATATTTTTTATTCTTTTGTAATTCTTCTTAAAACCTATTCAAAACTTATATTCTTAAATCATACTTATAATAGATAGTCTGTAGTGCTAAGCTTTCCTTTTACATCGAATTACAGCTATTATACAGCTTATTTATTGCTTGTACAGCTACTGTACAGCTCTAATAACGTGAAAAGCTGTATAATTGGGGCCTTTTTTAGCTTATAAGGGCTGTATAAGCGCTTATACAGCAGTAGTACAGCTTATAGTATTCAAATGATATACAGCTCTTATACAGCTTGCAATGCTACTTGGGATTATATTTCTTTCAATTAATCAATATTTTTATTTGTTAGACATAGGTACATAGATGTTACAATTTAGTACTAATTAGTATCACTATGTCTTACCAGCATTAGGTGTATAAATTTAGTTTTGTGTTGGTAATTTTAACAATAAATTGCATGCTTAAATCTTACCTTATTCTAAACACTATATAATTTTTAGTATTGCATTAAATTAAATTAATGTATTGTCTCTTTTATATTCGTCAATGGAGTAATACGCTTTGTTTGATAAGAATGCAAACAGACGTTTCTTAAAAAGTCTTATGTTCTCTGTATTTAAAATGGCATTGGGTAAAATATTGAAATTTGGGTAAAAAAAAAACACTATATAATTTTTAGTATTGCATTAAATTAAATTAATGTATTGTCTCTTTTATATTCGTCAATGGAGTAATACGCTTTGTTTGATAAGAATGCAAACAGACGTTTCTTAAAAAGTCTTATGTTCTCTGTATTTAAAATGGCATTGGGTAAAATATTGAAATTTTTTAAGCCATTCCAAAAGCACTTTTAGATAAGAATGCCGTTTTAAATGAGATGGTATTGCTAATCTTCCCTTGTTGACGTACACTATTAAAGCTTTGGAATAGATTTTTATTTTGCTTAACATAACATGCGATTTCATAAATATATAGGCATGGGGAAGTCAGTACACGAAGTTTAATGAAATGTTCTTTACAATAGTCAGTTGGTGGGATACCACATACGGCGCGAATACATTTTTTCTGACTTTTGAAAATCATCTCACGATCAGAACAATTGCCCCAAATCATAATTCCGTAACGTAATATTGAAGTTACATAGGCATGCTATGATGTGAGAACCATTGATTGATTTACCAACTTGTGTAAAATATACAGAACATAAGAATATGAATTAAGTTTACTACAAATTATTTCTACTTGATTTTTCCATGTCAACTTATTATCTACTCTTAATCCTAAAAAGTTTGTCGTATTCGTTTCCTCTATGATATGGTAATTATAAGCTACAGTTAAATTATTTATTTTGTTAGTCCGTTGTTTAAAGTTCATTATTTTAGTTTTGTCAAGGTTTATTTTTAAATTATTCGCATCAAGCCATGCAGTTACCGTATCTAAGGTCCTATTTATGTCTGATTGATAAGTGCTCATATCTATATTTGCATTTTCTGCCGAGCAAAAATTACTGTACTATCGTCCGCAAAGAGGACCATAGGTAATTCGATAGCTCTAGGTAGGTCGTTAATATATATTAAAAATAGTAGAGGCCCCAGGATGCTTCCTTGTGGTACCCCACACTTTCCTTGTTGTACTTTATTTCTCTGATATCTGGACTTGGTTTTGGACTTGACGCATACTTGACTGACTTGCGTTATTTGTTTACGATGGTCTAGATATGATTTTATCAGGTCATGCACATTTCCGCGTACTCCATATTGAAATAGTTTGCTTAGAAGGATATTGTGATCAACGAAGTCAAAAGCATTTGACATGTCCATATAAAGATCACTGACGGGAATCCTTTTATCTACATTTAACATAACCGGTTTTAGCATGTCATAGATAGCCATTTTTATTGACCGGTTCTTCCGGAAACCTTTCTGTTCATTTGCAAGTAGGTTTTTTGTTTCAAAATATTGATAGAGCCTGTTATATATTACCTTTTTAATGATTTTCGAGAAATTGGAGAGCAATGCAACTGGGCGGTAGTTTTTAGGGTTTTCTTTGTCTCCTCTCTTATAAATTGGTTTCACGATAGCTATTTTTAAGCTATCTGGCTGGAAAAACACCGGTCTCTATGCAAAGATTTACAATATACTTAAGTGGGTTAATGATATTAGTACAGGATTTTTTAATAATTTTCGTTGATATGTCATCGTATCCCGTACTGCTCGTATTTTTTTAAAGAGTTTATGATCATTTAAATTCGTCGGTCTTACAATAACAGAGTTAGGCGTGTTTTTAATTAAATTGCGATGTCGATTGTTATTATTGGTTTGAATACAATGAATGTCTGTATTAATTCTTTCAATAAAATAGTTGTTAAATGTTTGCGCAATATCTGATGGCTTTGTTATTGTTTCATCTCCAACTTTTATCTGCCGAATACCTTCTTTTGGATGGGTTGATTTGGGTCCGTTAATAATGTTCCATGTCGCTTTTGATTTGTTGGGTGAGTTCTTTATATAAAAATCATTTTGTGTTTTGTGCGTTAGCTAGATTTTTTTTAAGACGTTGCGTATAGTTTTTTAATTGAATTTTGTTACTTGCATTAAGTTGTAATCTGTATTGCCACAGCATTTCTCGTTTTCTCTTGCAGCACCTTTTTATGCCTTTAGTCAGTGGCGGATTTACCAGCAGGCTGAGTAGGCTCGAGCCTAGGGCGGCAGATTTTGGGGGCGGCAAATTTGGGGAACGATGTTTTTTTTTTTACCTCATAGAAATCAAAAAGATTTTTCTATGACGGTTTTCTGATGTCTTACAGATAGAAGTCTGCAACAAATTTTGTCGATTACTTTTCTCTCTCACTTGTCATTGCACATTCCGAGAGTAGCAAACTTCCATATTCTAGAGTAAAACAGCTAGTTCGCCGCCCCTGGCTTTAGTGATCCATCTCGGTTGAATAAGCGATTTTATTTTTAATGTGATGATAGGAAAACATAAATTGTAAAAGAGTCTTTCAGTGGGTTCTATTATATTTTAACAGAATTAATGTGAATTCGTCGTAATTTCATGGTATTTAATAATTCATTTTGTTGATACAAATAAACTGCTGCCGAGGAACAAAAATCTATGGAGTCTATATTAATTTTTTTTAACACCACGTCGATGGCAATCATGCATACGGTTTATCTGGTGGTAAGCGGTCACCATAGCCTATGGACTCCTGAATGACCAGGGATGTCACCTACGCGTTGTTGCTGTTGTCGTAGATAAAATTATTTTGAATAGAACTTGTAAATCAATCTTTTGAATACTTTACGTCATAAACAAAAACGTCACTCAAGGGAACGGACGCAAGCGCAAGCTAATGTAAACATTACCTATAAATGATAAAGAAGCGTTTTTCTCTTCTATTAGCCAGGAACAGCCTCCCGGGTGATAGCTCGTATAGTGGTTAATGCCTATGTATGGTGAACTCTCGTGGACGTCAGCTGCCGCTCCGTTGGTGGGTTGAGGAATGACAGCCATCGAAACACGTAAAAAATTGTCAGCGCCTCTCGCTTGATACTTTGTCAGATAAAAAAATTGTCATCGCTTCACGTTTGATACTTTGTCGGATGATAGTTAAGATGCTAGTGTGAATTTAAAAAATCGTGAGCCGGTTGTATCGCGGTGGAGAGAACGTCAGCTGCTCGCATGCACATGTAAAAATTAAGTGCTTTACCTTTTTATGATAATTATAACAAAATCATGAGAGCATCTAATCTATCATCTGACAAAGTATCAGCCGGGAGGCGATGACTGGCGATATATGTTCCTGGCCCGCGGTCTATCATAGTCTGGCATAAAAAGCGCAATGCCTCACGGTAATGAAGACCAAAGGACTTTGGCTGGGTACTCGCCTGCACCTCCGCCGCGCTGAAGCCGAGCCGCTCGGCCGCGTCCATGAGCCGCGCCAGCTCCAGCCCGCGCTCCGCCTCGCGCGCCGCGCCCGCCCCCAGCGCCTCCATCGACAGCGTGCGGTTGTATGCCAGCGGCTCGGGGGACGCCGCCTGTTGGTAATTCACTTTTAGTAGGGTTTTCGTGGAGGAAAAGGGGGTTTTGTGCGGAGTTATTTGATCGTACTCGTATGGTTGTAAATAATTCGAGTCGATTGAGATACTAGTAATAAAGAAAAACTATCTCTCGCTCTCCAGACAGAAGTTTAGAGTTGAGAAATATCAGTCAAGCATCACCTCGGAGCCGTAAAAGCTGGAGCGGCGCCGCGCGCGCTGCGGGCGCAGGTCGAGGTGCGAGGCGCGGCGCGCCAGGCGGCGGCGGCCGGCGTCGCTGTCGCCCGCCGGGCTGCTGTCGCGTGGCGAGCGCCACTCCCAGCGCCCGGCGGTGCGCACGCTGCGCTCGCTCTCCTGCCGGAATTTTCAACTCTTAAACACAAAACATTTCGCAACGATTGTGTACGCAGCTAGTCTGGCAAAGCAATCTTCTTAGTAGTAAAAATTTTTGGGTCAAGATCTCATACCGATTTAGAATTTCGCGTCTTTTTATGTATAAATAGGTAGGTAAATTTATTATTTTGTGAAATGTACGTAGAAACTGCAGAATGCAGAGAAAGCTAACCCGTGTATCGCTGGACAGCGAATGCCTGCTATGCGAGCGTTCGCGCCGAGCTTCGTCTCGGAACCGCCGACGGGAGCGCGACCGCGGCACCGACGGAGCACGTTCCCGCTCTCGTTCCCTCTCCCTTTCTCGCTCGCGTTCTTTTTCCCGCTCGCGTTCCTTCTCCCGCTCGCGTTCCTTCTCCCGCTCGCGTTCCTTCTCCCGCTCGCGTTCCTTCTCCCGCTCGCGTTCCTTCTCCCGCTCGCGTTCCTTCTCCTGCTCGCGTTCCTTTTCTCGCTCACGCTCACGCTCCCATGGTGTTGGTACTTCATACGTCTGAAAAACAAAAATGATTTTCGACTAGGTTTGCTTATTTTCATTTTATCGGCTACGACTGCAGTGTAGAGTCTAACCGAACTTGACAGAGTTGAAAAAGTTAGGTAAGGTATTTTTTCTACTCCTCTACTGTTATCTGTCATTTATACATTCATGAACAGTATATAAGAATGTTACTAAATGAGTTACGAAAAGGCGTCGCTTACCAGCCGGGCCAGGGCGGGCTGGGCGTGTAAGATTGTATGCTCTCGTATCTTAGCTGTATACTTTTGGTTTGTTTACTTATATGATTCTACTAGTTAAAAGCATTATTTTGACTCGTAGGAAAACTAGTGTATGCAACGTTGTATAAGTCGGTCAAAAAATACTCGTGGCGTATGCCTTTACAATGTTCAACTTGGCCTGTGGCTCCGTCTCACATTGTAACCCACGCTCAAGTAACACAAGGCTGCTGAATATTGTTTGAAAAATAGAGCATGCCGGTACTGTAAGCCGAACACGGTAGCTGAATAATGCCTGTAACAGCGCTATTGCAGACGTTATACAGAAGATTTGGGCACAAATTAAACAGCTTACAACTGAACAGTGAGTACATAGTGGTGAATCCGGTGAATAACACTTTTATAGAGGCTGTCAAAAGATTCCATACTGCTTTTAAACTAAAGTTATCCAGCTTTGTACATAATGAATCAGTTATTCACACGTTATACAGCTTTTGGTTCACAAGTGCATCTTTACAGAAAATATATTCAGATATTAGCTATAAAATGAGTGTTTAATCAATATATGTTTTGTCTTCCATTTTAATTTGTGAACTTGTGTCAAAGTTTAGTTTCTGAAGTGAATACAAAATATGGGGACATTTACCATTTATATTGTGTACTTACACAGATTTGATGTTTTTATAACTTCAATTTCATTACGCATGCCACTTTACTGTGAATGTATATATATTTTTTTATTAAAATTTTAAAGCGCCGCGTAATTAATGCACTTTTTAAAAAGTAAATATAGATTCCACTAATCCACTTTTCAATTTGTGTTTTTTTTGCGGCGATAATGTTTTAGTGATAAAAAATGTATTTTAACAAGTTATGCTACGATAAAATTCGTTTTATAAATGAATAAACATTGGTTTTTCAGGTCATTTTGGATTCCTATTTAATTGTAGAGGTTAGAATATGAGCAACCGTGATGGCGTCCGACCGTGCTGAATCTAAGCTTCTGCCACAGCTATTAATGTGCTAAATTTCTGAACAAGCATTCAGATTAGTCGCGTTACCAAGCTACATTTTAGATAATAATAGTTTTAGATCAAGAAGTTTTGAATAACATCGGTATAAGATTAATTGTTTTCTCAATCTTAACGCATATTAAGTTTCTATACACAAATAGTAAAAACCATCGATCCTCACTAGTTTGATGAGAAACATTGTAGATGTGTAACACGGGCAATATTAAACCCTACTTTTTACTAATATTCATAAACACAATATAATATTTAAGTTATAGAATTATTTTTATATTATTTTTTAATATTGATGCACATGAAACCGTTAAATACAGGTATTGTCGTACAAATTACACACGTTGTCACGGCACAATTTTGATCACGCTTTTTGCTTAAATTAAATAATATACCCCCGCGCACTTGTTAACAACAAAGGAGTAGTTTGTATAACACTTCTCAATGCGTCATTTAACTACCATGTATGTTGTGGAAATGAATAAAGTGTTTATCTAACTATCTATCTTTTTTGCAGCTTTTAACAAGAAAAGATAGTACATGTGTACTAAAACCGCTATAACTTAGGTATAAGTGTGGTTATAGTCGTTATGTAGTAGCTATAATTAACACATATATGGAGCTACTGGATAACAAATAAGATGTGGATTTCATTACAGCTTCCAGTAACATCGTCGACCTTTATCCAAAAACTAGCATTAAAACAGAAACTATAACCGCTTTTATACAGTCAAAAGTCTCCACGGACGCTTTTTTTCAGCATTTAGTAACCACTACACTACCACCACCACTACTTAAGAAAAATGTGTTTAATATTCCACAATAAAGAATATACACAGCTAATTGCTGCTAATGGCTCTATTTTGCAGCTTTTAGTATATACAAATGCTTTACGCTGAATAATGTCTGACTAACTGTAAAAGAAATAAGTATTATTCAGCTTTATTATGCAAAACCGATACTATACAAAATCTATTCAGCATAAATTGGTATAGGGGCCCACATATTTTCTTAATCCGAATTTAGTAATTTCCAGCGCTTACACACAAAATTAATGCAATCTTAATTTGAATAAGATCATAATTTAACTGTATTATCCTGCTTGTATGTTGCTTGGGCGTCACTCGCCTTTTTAACCCTTCTTATGCAACGGTTGTATAAAATACTAGTACATACTTCTAAGGTCCTCTTGGAATAAGTAGACGAATTTAAAAAGAGGCTATTATTTTTGTGCGGAAACACTACCGGTGTCACAATGGCGTGGTATTTATGGGACACTTATAAGTACAGGTATTCCTTATTTCTGTGTGTATTACCTGAGTTGAAATACTTTGAGGGGGTGGCGATGTACCCGTATTGGAAACTTTCGACCGACTGAACGGCGACCGGCCGCGGCTCTCAGCGCTTCCCCGCTGCGGGGAAGCGCCAGCGGACTTTTTTTGGTTCGTACTTTCTCGTGGCGGTGAAGGCCCCACCGAGATGTTGTGCCGTATTGTAGGTTCAGGCGGAATTCTTGCTACTGAAGTTCGGGTTTCTTCTCGAGGCGGTGATGGACCAACAGATACGCTGTGTCGCCCTTGTTCATTTCCATTGTAAGTTGTTCTGCCATTCATTTCCCTATTCCGAACTTCCTTAGGCGGCGATGGCCCCACGGCCATGTCATGTCGCCGAGACTGATCGTCCACGTCCCGCACTGGCGTAACGAGTCGGCTTGTTGGTTGTCTAGGTTTGTTTTCCCTCGGCGGCGATGGGCCGCATCCGGTTGAAGACTTCTGTTTTTTCGACTGGACTTTGGGAACCTCGCCATCTATAACAGTTAAACATACTCATACAAAGTTCAGGGTTTTCATATTTATTCAGAATTAATTGTCATATTTGCCTCCTATAATGCTAAGTAGAGCCTTTAGAGAAACAATTTGTGTATAAACACCTGTTAGTGCCTGAACCTATTTCGCGAATAATAAAATCGAAACGATACAAAAAATCAGTACAAAATTTGCTTTAAGGCCGTCCCCTATCTGAATGACCTCGCGCGATCCAACTCTCTCGACCCTCCCTCGTTCTTCACGTTTACAACTTGAATTTGCACAACCAATCAAATTATTGCGCCCGTTCGCTCTCTTAACACTCACTCACTCAAAATCGTACGATCAATTCACAGAGAATAATTGCTCGCGCGTCGCGTCTAGTGATACAGGTTCCCCGTCCAGCAGCGACTGCCCCTCGTCGCCCGCGCAGACACCCGCGCGCCGGGGCAACGCACGAAGTTAAATAGTAATAATTTCTCAAAAACTACTTATATACTTGAAAAATCGCAGACGCAATTGAAGTGTACATCATTATTCACTATTGGTTACAGTTTCGTATCTAGCGTTGCATAATAAGGGAGTTTATACGGATTTTAACTCGAGAAAGGGGTTCACGGAAAAAAATATATTTGTGATACGATATGTTTTTCGAAATAGTAGACATAATTAAAGAACAATTACCAGGGGGTAACCCCTTAAGATACGAGTCACGGGAAAAACACGTAAAAAAGTTCTCGCTAACAACACCCAAGTACCTATGTACATATAAGTAGGTATGTGTTTTCTTTTGGGTAGGAAGTTAAATTACCGCACTATCAAACAGGATTTATTATTTACTTTGTTTTTGGCGAGTGTCGCTGGACCCAGCCGTGTCGGAGATGTGTAGGGTCGCTATGGCGTCGGCGGCGCCGCCGGCCACGACCCTGGGCGCCGTGGTGGGCGTGCGGCAACACACCGCGCACACGCGCTCGCCCGGCTCGTTCACGAACGTGCAGTGCTCGCACTGCCACGACGACGCCGGCGGCGGGGGCGCCGGCCCTAAACTGTCGTCTTCTACCTGTAGCAAATAATACAAGTAATATTATAGAAAATATTTTAGATGTGCCCACATCTTTGTTGTGGAAATTTGAAAAACTGCGTACTACATAATATACTCTGTATCTTTAGGTATTGAAATAAAAGTAAACAAGCAATTTGTACAATTTGTATCGGGTAGTTATAACATTTAGTGCTTAACCCTTAATTCATGGCCAAGACCCATCGAGCGTATACAATACGCCGGGCCACTATACAATCCGTTTTTAGCTAAAACGTATGACTCAGCTTATGGGTTTCGGGCCTGGCGCGCACGGTAAATAAACCGCCGCATGTGAAGCCGACCAGTTGAATAACAATATGCAACACTTTTACTAACCACCTTTTTTCTGTGCCTATCAAAAAAGATATTGCAGTTTGTAGGAATGAACATTTTTACTTTTTACATATTTCACTTGCTGTGTTTGTTGTTATTTATGGGTCAAATCTTGGAAGTTCATTTTGACCCATTTTCCTTGCCGTACCCCTCACATAAAACAAAATATAAAAAAAAACTTGTAAATATATGTCACACACTATTATGATAATACAATATTAGTTAGTGGTGACTGTTTCTACTGCCTTGTTTAATATTGAAACGAAAAAAAAGTATGAATATTAACATCATTGCTAGTAGGTAATTGCCTAAGATACAATACAACGATCACCAAATATTATGACATAAAAGTACACTGGGAGAAAATCCTCGTTGCCTTACTACTCACACAAAACAAATTATTATTATACTACGGATTGGTAAATGTTGCGTGCTATCATAAAATGGTACAATATCAAACAGCTTCAACATGAAATATGCTTTAAAACCAGCCAATAAAGTTTATTTTAGCCTGCTACAGAAACATTTGTAATTTTTACAAGTAGCACAGTGACCCATACCCTGAGCTATGTCCATAACTTCTAAAATATACATATTTTTGGTATTTTTGAAATATGGATTTATCTGTTTGCTTGCAGTGCGTATGTATCTAGAATTTCAGTATATTTACTATATTGCACTGATAGTAAACCAAAATTGAATATTCTAGGCTCTAGTTTCATTTTAAAAAACGCGTTTATATTTTTTTATCGTAATAGGGTAGTGGCACCAAAAGATGACCGGCCCCCAAAAGATGAACATTTGTCCTTACAATCGATATAATTAAATCGTGAATTATTTTGCGCATCTGAGGGTATTATTTACTAACGCAGCAATACTTTGCCGAGGCTAACATTTAAACTCCCAGACAATTGTGCTGTGCGTGTGGCTGAGAGCGGTCGTCAAATGCGCGGTCCACACCAAAATCGCCATTTGTATGGAGATCTTAATAAGATTAGCGCTTCAAAGTATAAGCTTATAATTGCGTATAAAATTGAATTATGCATTTACTTATATGATTTTACAAAGAAAAGATTCTAGATTAATTCCTCTAACGTTTTCGTTATCAAGTATTGCATATTTTATCTTATTTTATTAAAATATTTGCAGTTCAAGTTATGGTTCCAATAACTTGTAACCATATTGTGTGGTTTGTGTAATAATGTCCTATAATATTTATTTTATTTATTTATTTATTTATTTAATATTGTATGCTTAAGCCAATAGATGACCGGCGGTCAACTTTTGGGCAAGGGCTTGTTTTTTCAAATGCTTTTATAAAATATAATAGAAAAGGTAGACGCATAATTTATGTTTTAAATTGATAGCTGGCTAGGCCTTGATCAGTTATTTCAAGGTTTATTTTAGTATGGGCTGTTCAACTAAAAATCTTATCCCTAAAAGATGAACTATGATAATTTACTAGTTCATCTTTTGGGCTCAATTCTAATACATGAATTTCGCATTAATTTTGATAGTTCATTTCTTCAATACCGTGGCGAAAACTTGAAACAAGTAATTTGTTCGTTCATGTTTTGGGTAGCATTTTCAACACTGAACAAGTTTAATTGTAAAAATAGTGAATTTTATATCTTTAATCGGTAGCTTAATTACTTTTTTATATTATTTACAAATACAAATTTAAAAAGTGTAGAAGTTAATTTATTAAGTCGTTTTAATTTATTTGAGGATCATATTTTCTTCTTGGAGCAAAATTGCAGGGCATTTTTTTCTCTCTCTGGCACAAATAATTTAAACTGCTATTTTATACACCATTTTTTTCGCTACCGATTATAATTGCTCAGTGGTTAGAATTTAACAAAAGGGGCAAAGTGACACGCTATCTATACTTGTTCATCTATTGGCATCTTGTCGTTCAATATTAGGCTACTTGATTTTGATTTTATACTCGTTCATCTTTTGGGGTCAAAATGTTGAGAGATAGGGCACCGTGTTCATCTTCTGGGCATTTTGCCCTATTTCATCATATAATATTTTTTTATAAATATACTGAATTACAATATGAGCATTAGGAATAATTAATTCTAATCTAGATTATATGCTGAATCATATTAAAACATTAAAGTTGTTAAAAGTAATTTACAACATATGTAAAAAAAATCTAAAGTTGGGGTAGTCGCTTAACTGGTCATCTTTTGGTGATTTCACCCTATACCTTATAGAAATGGTTGTTACTTGGCGGATACTTACGTTATTACGTTAAGTTACGTTTCGTTTATGTTTAAATTAGAATTTATTCATGACTCACATGTGGGTCACTGGCCTTGCGGAAATGTTCGAGCATGACCATAAGCTGAGTCGCTGGCCCTAAATGGGTAACCAACCAAATATAAAACCGCCTGGATTTGTCACTGAACGACCTGACTTTAACCCACATTATTTGATCATGTAATATTTTCATCTACCCTCGACTGGCTTAAGGAACCATTTAAGGGTAGATTATGTTTACTTTTATTTAAATACCTAAAAATACAGAGTATAAACAATGAATTATTATATTATAGGTACAGTAGTATTATAGTTGGTTGTTGTTGTTAAAGTAGCACCGCCCACAATCTCTCTGCTTTGCCTAAAGGTTGTCTGGTAGAGAATGCCTGTCATGGCATTAAGTTCACCTTTTGTACTATAAAGTTTTCTTTTGTGCAATAAAGATTAAATAAATAAATAATAATTATTTATTTTTTCTTATATTTTTAAGCATAGGTTAAATGTATGTAGTTATTGAACTATGGTTTTTATCGCATTTTTTTCTATAGTAGTCGTTTAAACAAAGTTTAAAAAAAAAAAACTAACTTATTTTCCGCGTATTTGTAGCTTTAGCTATTCTGACAGGACTTTGGGATTTATATTGAACCATTTTTCTCGCAGGACGTCAGTAGGTTTCAGCGGCTCGCGTTGGCCAGCCTCGGAGTCGGCGGCGACGGCGCGGCGTGCGGTGCTTGGTGTGATAAAACGTGCACGGACACACGCTCATAGTGATCGTTTGACGCATTATTTTTTCAATCGCAAGACGTTAAAATCAAGCATTTCAAAAATCACTTACTTCGGATGGATTTGCAGTTATCCGCACCGGACTTTGGACTTTAGTGTGAACCGTTTTTCTGGCAGGACTTTGCGGTTTCAGTGGCTCGCGATGGTCGCTCTCCTCGCTCTCGGAGTCGGCATCGCTGGACGGTAGCGGCGGCGGCGATGGCGTGCGGTGCTTGGGGCGGCGCGACGCGCGCGAGCGCACGCTCATGGCGGGGGACGCGGCGCGGGAGCCGGCGCGGGACGCCGCGCGAGACATTGCGCGGCTGTCGGCTGGAATTTTTTTAGAAGTTAGAGTGGTCTCTGATGGTGATGTTAGATACTAACAGAATCATTAACCGTTGATATAATAATAATAGACAAATGCCTTACGGTGGAGTGTGATGTTTTACTTTGTTATGATATAACCTCATTATCTTTGATCATGAATCTCTTAACTTGTTATTTTAATTAATAATTATATTTAAGGGGAGGGGCACTGTTTATCCTAAATCACAGGTTCACCTACTTAGGAAACAGACCTTCTGGTTTACTTTTAAGAATCCTTTTTACAAGTTTGTTTATGAAATAAATTATTATTATTTATATGATACTTATAATATACTTCGCTAGATGGTGTATAAACGTTGGATGTTACCGGTAATAGCCTAGTCTTTATTCTTTATTCAGGCAAACACAAAGTATAAGTTTACAGCTACAGCCAAGGCACTTATACTGTTAATACATATGTAGTCAGAACATAACATTAGTTGCTTTTTTGCTGCTAACTGTGCTTTCGACTCGATGTGCGGGCCGAAGTTGAGTTTCGAAGTCAGCGAGATTCCGAGAAGCTCAAGATGGTCGGTTATCGGAAGGGATACATTTCGGAAAGTAGGAGTCAGATGGAATGGACTCCGTTTGGCGGAGATAAGACACGCCTGGGTCTTACTAGCATTGAACGAGACCAAATTGGCTTCACCCCAATCAGAGACTGCCTTTAGTGACACGTTCATGCGTTCGACCATTGCCTCCCTGAGCGACTGTATTTGGACTCCACTAGCTCGTGAATTGGGTATGTAGCTTTCAACAACCGTAGTGTCATCTGCATATCCGAACGTACCTGGTTTCAGCAGGTCGTTTATGTGGAGCAGGAAAAGGGTCGCTGAAAGCACGGACCCCTGAGGGACTCCGGCATTGATTGCCAATTGATCGGACGAGCAGCCATTAATGACCACACGAATCGATCGATCCCTCAGAAAGTCTGATATCCAGTCACAAAAACTAGGGGGAAAACCGAAGGAATCCTCAACAAGGTGAGGCAGTATTTTACACCTAGGCAACTGCTCGACCTTTACCTAGCACAAGTGCGATCGTGTGTGGAATACTGTTCGCATCTGTGGGATGGTTCAGCAAAATACCAGCTTGAGGCGCTCGAGTCAGTTGAGAGGAGAGCCAAGAGAATCATTAATGATGACGATCTGACGAATGCTCGACTCCAAAGTCTGGAGCATCGTCGCAAGGTTGCCAGCCTAACGATCTTTTACAGGATACATTTCGGAGAGTGTGCCGAGGAACTGCACAACCTTATTCCTCCGTCCCCATTTCACCATCGGACTACCAGACAATCGGCACTCCGGCACCGCTTCATGGTAGGTATTCCACAAATACGCACGAAGCGTTTTGCTTCAACATTTCTTATGCGAACTGCCAAGGAGTGGAATGCCCTGCCCGCTTCTGTGTTTCCGCATGAGTACAATCTGGGTCTCTTCAAGGCTAGGGTAAATAGGTATCTCATAGGTAAGCGTGCTCCACCGTAGACCGCATCATCACTTACCATCAGGTGAGATCGTGGTCAAACGCTTGCCTATCGTTATAAAAAAAAAAAATTAGTAAACTTGTATTACACACATTATACATTTTTGGAACTATCTCTAGAATTAAACATACATATAATGTATTACTAAGTTACATCATCATCATTATCCTTGCCTTATCCCATTTACTTGGGGTCGGCACATCTAACACTCTGGCGCCATTTTTGTATTACTAAGTTACATAGAGATTTAAAAAAATATATATATTAAGTAACATACGTAGAGTTTAAAAAAATCCTGATACGTTGTAGGGACGGCCAGTTGTCTGAGAATATGTCTGCGTTTTGGACTATAGCTATGAAGTTATTTAGTAATTCTATTGCTATTCTATTCTATTTTATTCTATTGCTATTATTCTATTCTATTCTATTGCTTCTATTCTATTTAGTTAGTCGATAGTAACGCTGCCTACAAAACAGAAGAATTCGTGTACGAATTCTGGCAAGGGCATTTATTTTTGCCTTCATCACGAATATGTTTGTTCCTAAATTATGGATGCATCTAAGTATGTATTTATCTATAAGTATGTCCGTATGTACATTATCACCTAGTACCCATAGGACAAGTTCTGCTTAATTTGGGTCTGGGTCGATATGTCCCAAAACATTTATTTATTTATGAGGCGGCTAAGTGGCATTAGCATAATTTCAGCAGTGGAGAATAAAGGCTGATGACGTAATGTGATACTCAAGTTCGACGGCGTACCTCTGCGATAAGGTTGAGGTGTCATCGTCGAATGCATATGAGCGTGCGGATGCATGTGCTGCGGCGGGCAGCACTGCCAGCCCCACGGGCCGGGGTCGAGGCTGGCGCAGCTGCCGTAGCGCCACGGCGCGCCGGCGCAGTGCGCGCAGCCCGGGCACGGCGGCGCCGGCTGGCCCAGCTCCAGGACCGAGGCGCCGCGGCGCATAGGCCGGCTCCAGGTTTGCGCTTGAGGTAGCATCTCGGGCCCGTCCCATGGTTCATGCATCATTGGCTGTTGAACCTGCCGGAACATTTTAGAAATTACAACGACGTCCCAAATTCTTGATATTTCATTACCACGACTTTAATTTTGTTTCGGCAATGTACGCGTCCAAGTACCTAAGTATAGTACCTAGTTGTTATGGAAAATTGTTCAATAACTAAAGGTAAAGTAAAATAAAGAAATAACAATTATATTATTTTACCAAAATCAAATAATTATATTCATTTTAAAAGAAGTATTGAGTACAATGGAATCAAAATTTTTAATTTTTTAAGTAATGACATAAAACAGTGCACTAATTTAAATGAATTCACAAAAAGGCTAAAATCTTATACCTTTAAACGAGCAATTCTTGTATATATATATGTATATATATTTCCGGGATCTCGGAAACGGCTCTAACGATTTTGCTGAAATTTGGTATATGGGGGTTTTTGGGGGTAAACAATCGATCTAGATTAGTCTTATGTTTGGGAAAACGCGTGTTTTCGAGTTTTCATGCGTTTTTCTTTCGACGCGGAATATGGTCGCTAATTTCGTGTTGCCGGCCACTGTCCGTCTGGTCCAGCGGGTTAAGACGCAGACTGCTAAACGAGTGTTACGGGTTCGAATCTCGCCCGGTGACTAAGTTTTTTTTTTTATATATGTTCAAGTTTATATATAATTTTTTAATTTTTATTGTTTTAGACAAGTTTAATGTAGTAAAAAAATGTAGATAAGATTATCACCTATACACCACCATATTACAACAAATAGTTATAACCGAGCAATGCTCGGTCGCCCAGGTACTGTTATTTAATAAACAGACCTTATTACTGCCTTGCAGGAATATTTCCAGAAACTGTATGAATAATAATAATATTTTATTTAAATTTGTATAATACTCGTAATAATTTTCTTAGCTTCAGTATTACCGAATTATTAGCTATAGAAATTTAATGTTATCGTAAACTTAGGCTAAATGTATTACCTGTAAATGCAAGTGTGGCAGAACATGCATTCATGTAACCTATCTACTGACATGACAAATTGTAATATCTGTGTAATGTTCTAGCAAAATAAATGATTCTGATTCTGATTCTGAAAGATACCTACCATGTTAGTCGGCACGTTATAAGGCGGCAGCGACGCTCTGGGCCGCCCCCACGTCTGCGGCGCATGACCCATCGTGTTATTGTGGTACGGCATGACTTGCGGTGCAGGAGCGGCAGCTTGAAGTTGACTCGTCGGTAAATAAGGCATGCTGCCGACATGAGCAGAAGGCGCCGGTGGCAATATCTTGCTCAGGTGGGGAGGTATGGGCTGCGGGACCCCGTGGTTGCTTAAAGGTCGTGTCGGTGCTTGGTTTTGTGCCGTCATAGTATTGATGGAACCGAGCGTAGCTCGACGTGGCTGCTCTTGTACGGGAGGTCTAGGGCTAGCACTTGATCGGTCGCCGCTTATCTATAAATCAAATAAAGATTTTTTAAACAAAACAATTTAAAATAAATTAGAGGTATGTTCAGCGTGAGTGTGATGGCTTAGTATACCTTGTGCCGTCGAGGCGGTGGTACTGGAGCGGTAGTTTTGGGTGGCAGCGGCGGACGCTGCTCTTCGCGTAACTGCGTCACGGACAGAGCCTGGGGCAATAAAATATTTTTTTATTATTATTTCAAGTTGTTAGAAGGTCGAACAATACTGTTCTACCTTATGGATGGCTAGGGGGTTTCGTAAGCCTTCAGTAAGAAATGCATATAGGTACTTGAAAAATTCGACTAATGCCGCCGTGACACCGGTGGCCGAGTGGCTCAGGCACCTGCCGCGATAGCAGAGGACGCTGGTTCGATTACAGCCTGGGGCACTGGAGGCCTTGGTCACTTTTTAGGGCTCCGTAGTCAGATAGGAACCCTTATAGTTTCGCCATGTCCGTCTGTCTGCCTGTTTGTGTGTGTGTCTAAATGTTTTTCGCTATGGGATATTTACTTTAGTCATGCAAAGTCTCCGATTGCAAGTAAGTTCAAAGAAAAAAACCATGGCCATACGTCTATTACTTTAATTAGGTACTGATTAATGCAAATTTGCTTATTTGTTTAACTCGGGCGAAATGTACCATTTCATCCCTTGGTTAACAATCTACTAACCTAATAGCTCCAGTTTAGCTTATTGTGACGGAAGGGTAACTACGGAACCCTACACTGAACATGGCCCGACATGCTCTTGCCCGGTTTTTATGTATTATGGTTACTTCTTCTTAGTATATGTGATTGATTTCAGTTTAAAATAATTTTGATTTGAATGAAAGCATAGCAGTGTAGAAAGTGTCAGGAGAAACAATAAAGGAAGGCGATGACCTCTGACTTTTTAACCGACTTCAAGATTTCAAAAGGAGGAGAGGTTATCAATTCGGTTGTATGTTTTTTTTCCATAACTCCGTCATTTCTGAACCGATATTGAAAATTATTTTTTTGTTTGAATTTCTATATAAACAGATTGCTCCCGTTTTTGTCAAAACTGAGTTCTGATGAAGGGATCCATGAGGAATCGAGGGAACTCTTCAAATGTGAAAGGCATACATATAGTGATTTTTGTATTTTCTTTAACAAATGAAGCATTTACATTTAAAAAAGTGACATTTGATGAAGGGGAACTGCTGATGATGATCAGAATGGAACTCTTCAACAACGCATAGTACACGTTTGGCGATTTTTCCTCTTCGCTGTATTTGATAAGCGAATTAGATTTTCAAGAGAAATTTTTGTCAAGTTCGAGTTCTGACGATGGGGTCCATGAGGAATCGAGGGAACTCTTCAAATGCGAAAGGCATACATATAGTGATTTTTGTATTTTGTTTAACAAATCATGCATTTACATTTAAAAAAGTGACATTTGATGAAGTGGAACTGCTGATGATGATCAGAATGGAACTCTTCAACGACGCATAGTACACGTTTGGCGATTTGTCCTCTTCGCTGTATTTATTAAGCAAATTAGATTTTCAAGACAAATTTTTGTCAAGTTCGAGTTCTGAGGATGGGGTTCATGAGGAATCGACGGAACTCCTCAAATGTTAATGGCACATATATATTGATCTTAGTATTTTCAGTATTTTCATCAACAAATCAAGTATTTACATTTGTAGAAGTGACATGTGATGAAGTGGAAGTGCAACTGCTGATGATGAACAGAACGGAACTCTTCAAGGATGCATAGTTCACGTTTGGCAATTTGTTCTCTTTGCATGTTTGTCAAGCAGCTAGGTTTTCAAGGCACATTTTTATATTTCTATCCTATATAGTTTTTTTTAATAATTATCTGGTGCTTCATTTCATGCATGGTGTGAAATAATCTATCTTAAATACAGTAGAATACCCTATTGCGGGTATCTTACCAGTCAACCATAGGGCAAGTCTGAAATGTGTCAAGGTGGGTGCAGTGACAAAAAAAACATGTTACCTCCTTTTCTACATAATTAGGCGTAGAACGCTGTCTTTTTAATTTTATTGTATGAAATCCAAAATCAACAATAATCGTTCTTTCATCGGTCTCCCTCATTGAAGTCGGCTTTTTTTTCTTAAAAATTATTGTAGTGACGAGTGTGAAAATGCGCTACTAAGGAGGGGCGAACCACGGCATGAACAATAGGCGTTACAAGCATGAAAAGTTTCACATGGACCCCGGTGGGGTGTAGCAATTGTCCTTATAACTAGGTTAAAGAAAACAAAGTTTTAAATATGGAAAATCGAAGACGACTGCATTTGGCTTGCGCTGTTCGAAAGGTGTTAGATCTTGAAAAACCCCGCTATCTGTTTGATAAAATAAAATGGGTAAAGGATACGCGCTCAAGGACGCTGAGAAAATGCACGAAACTGATAATCCCACCGCATAAAACTGCGTCCTTCAGGGGGTGTTTCAAATTTGCCGCTAGTAAAGTCTGGAATGATCTACCTCCCCCCTTGCGAGAACCTTTGACGTTCTTGAAATATAAGCGTTTAGTCCGTACACATCTATTAAATATGCACAATAAGTTGTAGCTCCAAATATTATATTTATATATATAATTATTATTTTTTTGGTTTTGATAAATTATTTTCATTTTATTATTTTTATATTTATTCAATGTATTCTTCTTTTTTTCTTTTATCTGTATGTAAAGACAAAACATAATACACACAATACAAAGTACATTCTTACCTACACTATTTCTACATACCAGCCCCACATACCCATATACGCACATTAATAAACTATAGTACAGGCACACACAAATACACATAAAGATGTCAATATAGAGCTGTACCTAAGAAAGGTACATTATGCTAGTAGTGACCGACCCCAATCTCTCCCGGGACCAGTCTGAAAATCAGCGCAGAGCCCTCTGGCACTGCACAAGCTGAGATTGGGACCCTTTGCCACATTATAGATTTAAGTTATAATTATTGTGTTAATTTAAGTTAATTAGTTTAAGTTATTTTGTATATTTTTAGCTATTTTCACATAAATTGAAAATTTTGTTGTGTGGCAATAAAGATTTATTTTATTTTATTAGGTTATAGGTAAAATCTATGGTTACCTATTGGGCTCCAATTCCTCACTAAGCCCGTCGGAATCGGGCCCTTGTGCGTGAGGGATGAAATAGGCTATTTAGTTCATCTACTACCTAACGGTAAAATTTTTAAGGACATAATGCCTAAATCACAAGAAATGTTTTCCATTATTATTCTTAGTCCATTTGCGTGCGATACCTACATTTAGCTTTTAAGTAATAGGTACCCACTTATTTTTTGTTAGAATCAAGTCAGTCGGGTGTCTCGTGCGATTTTCCAGGTAGGTAGTTAATTATTCTAACCCCGAAGGTACGAAGTCCTGCGACAGGTTGACCGCGGAGGTGAAGTACCTACATAACGGAAATTCTTATGATTTTATTATTGGCCCTTCGCCAAACTTGTATAGTATTTGTAGCACTTGCCTAGTAGGCGAACACTTTGCGTAGTTTTATCCCGGCTGCCAATGTTCTATTAGTCAACCATATAAATATTCATAATAAGCATCACAATTAAAATTAAACACAACGCGTCCTATCATTCACAAATATAATACAGTGACTAGTAATTCGTGCGATGTTTTTTGGTTTGCTAATATGCCAGCTTGTAGAAAGATCGAATACGGAGCTTGACTTGGATTTTTAAAAAATTCGACTCGGTTTGATATTTGTTTGATAATACTTGTAGAGCATCTCACTCGTAGGTATAGCCCTGGGCCCTGCGAGATGAACTGTGAGTAATGAGAATTGCTAGCTTTTTTCGTATCGCTTGATGGTGGGCACGGAACTCTCCATTAATTCCATTACCTATGCAAATGCGTGGTTCGACTTCACTTGGTTGTTCCTCTTGAGGTACGGGCTCCTAAAAAGTAACATCGTCGAAAGCGCCATGTTCCAAATAATAATAGAAGGATGAGAACGCACCTGCTGCGACTGCACTCGACACAGCCTGGATAAGGCGCGGCTTCCACTGGGAGACAGTCTCTAGAAGACGGTTGTGATCTTGTCACGTACCTGTCTCTGGTGGTTCCTGCGCTTGGGATGGCGGTGGTACATGTCGTCGCAGGAGGCGCAGAGCGCGCGGCGGCCGCACTCGGCGCAGCGCACGCGCGCGCCGCCGCCGCCGCACAGCCCGCATGAGGCGCCGGCATCTGCTGGATGACCTGGGTGCGTAGACAAGATGCGAATCGTTTACGTTCCGTAGCTTAGTTATCGCTCTCTATCACTGTTCCATATTAGTGCGACAGAGACAGTTGCGTTTCGTTCGGTACGGAACGTTAACGAGTGGCATCTTGTCTACGCACCCTGGACAAAAGTAACAATTTAATACCTAGTTTGTTATTTCTTATTCATATGTTTTTATACAAAAATATTTGCATTTAATAACACATAAGTAATGTAGGTATACGCCATTTAAGAAAAGTAAGTATACCAGTATACCTATAATTGACAAAATAGAACGGTAACAATATAAAATAAATATGAAACTGCACCAGAAAGCTAAGAATGTTAGTGTAAATAGACGTCGCCTAGAGAAACTGTAACTGGCGATTAAGCTACAGTTCAGACGACATTAAAGTTACTTGTAAATGTTGTACCTAATGCTAAAGAAAAACTTAATAAAGCTGTATGACGATAAATCTGGAGCAGGGAAATTCAGCGGCATCACCAAAGTTCGTTCATTCACCGAAAAGTGACTGGTAAATATCAAAGGATATTTCGTACATAAGTTCCGAAAATTTATTGGAACGAGCTGGCGTTTGAAGTGTTTAAACCCGCGACCTCCGGATGGAAAGTCGCACGCTCTTAACGCTAGGTCACCAGCGCTTACAATAAAGAATAAATAAATGTATAAAAGATTCGATTGATAGAATCACATAGGTCAAATACAAATGTGTTACAAAGATAACAGATCGATTTATCTCTGAACGCTGTTACAGTGCTGTAACTAGGTTTATGGGGCTGAAAGCGTCAGCGCAAATGTTTTTGAACCCACATAAAATCTAGCGCTAACGCAACGCGAATATCAAGTATTGCTGCGAATAGTGTCGTATAACCGTTGATTTTTTGGTATTGCAACTATGAGTATCTAATAGTTATGTAAATACCTCGTGTTCGTAAATTTATTTGGGCACAGTGCAATAAATTTTGTATGAGTACGTTAAATTAATTCGCATTGTTTCCACTTGCTTCTTCGTGATATGACAACTAAAATGACAATGAGTAATGACACTAATGACAAATAGTTATAATAATAACCTATAATTTTTTTAAATCTATTTATTGACAATAACAATATACATAATGGATATATACAGATGATAACTATAACTAGCTTATATCTAAAATAGGCCCTTGAGGCATTGTACCAAGGATGCTGGCGGCATTTCCTCGTTGTATCGCAATACTGATACGTTGTGCGAGGAAGCCGCCAGCTCTTCGGTCACCAGTTACGTCAACTATAATAAGGTTGTAACAAGAGTTAAGTTAGAACCTTTGGTTAGAACAAGAAATAGTTATGTATTTGTTTTACAAATAGGCAAACCCGAGCAAGAGAAAGATTCCAAAATTGATAGTTCGATAAGTGGAATCATAAGCGTTGCGAGGGTTTCAAAATACGAAGGTTAAACAAATTTTGCCAACGAGCGAAACAAAACATTTTTCATCTCACTATTTCTCGTTATTCTATATATGAAGTTCAACAAACATATCTCACGAATCAAGATAAGAATTAAATTCTAGCTCACTTTCTTCGTAAAGTAGAATACCTAGTACATTTTTCGAGCTGGGATTTATTGTTTACATACGAGTATACAGCTAGTTAAAAGATTGGAACATACATAACATGATGAAATATATCAGAAAATTATTGAGTAACTCTCAAAAACTACCTGTCGGTGGTCTCGGAGGCGTAGGCGGTGGCTGCAGCTTGGCGTTGACATATTCCTCGGCAGGGAACTCCACCACCTCGTAGTCTGGCTCCGGCTTGGCAAGGGGCGCGCGCGGCGCAGGCGCAGCCTGGCGTGCGAACTGTGGCGTGCTGGGCACTTGGCGTGACTGCTGTGGCGTGCCCGGCGTCTGGCGTGCGAACTGTGGCGTCCCCGGCGCCGGGCGCGGGAATTGCGGAGTTCCCACAGTGGCACGACCCCGGCCTTTTAACATCTGTAACAAGGGATTTTGAAAATGTGTTTACTCCTCCAGTTTACTCCTAATATAATAAAAAAACTAGAACATAGGTTTGAGTTGTAATTAATTTAAGCATAATAAAGCCCTTAACTAGTTTTCCCCTAAAGATGTTTTTTTTAAGTAAACGTTATGTTCGTACTTTTAGTTATAAGATTTATTAGGTTATGGGCCTAGCACTTACAACAGAGACATCGGTGACTCCTCTATCTACTATTATACTCAAACACGCAACTAAGAAATGTTTCTTAAAAATAGCATTGACTGATTTCAAGATAAGCTCGCTAACAGCACTTATTAGATGTTATTTCACCTTAAAACTGGTTTACATTAGTAAGTCTTATTTATCCTTTATTCAAGGACTATAACTTTTGAAAACAGACTATAAGTTATACGATAACAGCACTGGTTTGCAACAATAAATAATCGTGAATACTGACGACGGCGCCGGCGCGCCCGGTTAGTGCGTGTACAGAGCTATTGTGCATTATAATATGTTTAATCTACCATAATCTATGTGAAATAGGTGAGGTTTATGAACAGTACCCCTAGTGTAACTTTGATCGACATCATAACGTGACGAACGCGTTTGCGTTAAGTCTCATTTTGTATAGGATTTTGAGGTTCCAAAACGTCCCGCTTGGCGCGCTCTTTCGAAATCCAATACAAAATGAGACTAAACGCAAACGCGTACGTCACGTTTGGAAATCGAATTTAGTTACACTAGGGGTACTGGTCTGTAAAAATACCTCCATATTTTACGCGAGATAATTAAATACCTACAATGATTGTTTACTAGTTTTATTTATGCCAAGAAGGGTAGGTTCCTTCTTACATATGTCAGATTGATTACTGTGCAATATATTAGATACGTATTATTTAGAAAATAGACGTCAGCTGTGACCGGGATAGTGCGAGCAACGACACTCGGCGACCCGTTCCGATTTCGCTTCTCACATCCCAAAATATCGTTTATAAATTGGGTCTATGTAAAACCTCCCGAATAACGTTAAATTTGCAACTTCATATTAAGATGTATTTAAATTTATGTATATTAAGGTACCTTAGTTTTGAGTTAATCCTGGAGGTTAAAACTTAAAACACTGGAGAGAACAGATCCACTTTCTGGACACGTAGCGAGCTTTTCGCACACATAGTTGTAGGTATGTAACACTTATGCAACCGTGCAGTTCGAGAGCGAGCTGGGGCGGGGAAATGCACCCACGGTCACTGGGCTCGGTGGAGAGCCGCCGGTAACTGCTAATCGTGCACCCTATCCGGACGAAATTGACAGCGGGAAGACGCACGCGCCGCTATTTCGGGCCGCGGCCGCGTTGCCCCGATTCCACTAAAATTACAACGCGCAGCTATTTCCGCACATAGTGAGCTCTGGCCCGCGACTCTACGCCTTGCGAAATGGTTTTTATCAACGGCTAGACGACATGTATCAACATTAGTGGTTTACCGTGCATTGTTTTGGTAATTGATATAATTGACTAATTGCGTATATCGAGGATAATGATTAATAAAATTATTTTAATGGAAGCATATTATAACACAAATAAAAAAACCATTATACATTCTATGGTTTCTGTGAAATTTTCGCATCGTACCACCTAACTATAGTCCAAAGCAAGGCCTGTCGACTTCCTTAGAAAGACGTGACGCTACATAATTGCGCATGTGTGGTCTGACATTCTGGAAATAGATACCAGTTATTAATATAAAAATATTTTGCTACAGCAACATTGCTCCTATCTGACTTTGTCTATTCAACTTTGGGAACAAATAAAATCATTATTATCAAATATTTTGATTTATGTCACACTACCATATGTAAATTATTATTATTTTATATAAATTATTACCCATTTCAGTTTGTCTTTGTCTATGTTCATAAAATCTATGGAGGTCAGAGGCACATATACCCTCCATAAAGCCTTGCACTTGGGTCTGGCCGGTTAGAACATAGACAAAAGTCTGCAATGTCAATGCTGTCAAAGTCATTGACGCAAAACTATTTTCATTTTCAAAACTATCTGTTTTCATATAAAAAGATTAAATAACGATTTATGTTCTTGAAATAGATTTATTGATTAATTTTTAAACTTAAAAATCCACCGCACAGTATCTCCGCTCAGACTCGGTTAAAGTTTAATCCATTGTACTAAACTAAGAAACAACAATTAATTCAAGGTAAGAAATATTTTAATCTATAAATAAAATAAGTGTACTATTGCCGAATTCAAATACATAAATTTAATCTTACCACCCTCTGAAGTCCTACGGACGCCCTATCGCATCCAAAATTACAATCAAAATTCATCATAGATGCAAAATTTAACATTGTTTTAGCTGGCAATTTAGAACTCTGGTAGCTCTTAGCAAGGTTAGTAATTAGGGAGATAGGTTATAGTATTGTTTAAAATGTGACTGTTTTGTTTTAGAGGGTGAACGTGAGAAAATAATCCTTGGCCGTCATATCATTTCCTTGGAAAGGCTCAAAATCAAAAGGCACGGATCCGCCACATAATTCCGACTAGTTGTAGTTTCCCGGTGACCATCAACAAGACCGCTGCACTGAGCTGTGGAGCAGAAAGTGTCCGACAATCGGATAGATGTAATAACAACTTTGTCTGTCATATATTCATGATATATATGATATGATTAAAATTTACACTAATTGCAATTGTGGAGTAAAATCAGATGTGCCAAAGATCATGTTTTAGATATATAAAAAGCTATATTAAATGCAATAAATAGTATATGTATATATATAAAATTGTTTTTATCATGAAGATTTTAATGACTTCTATTTATTGTTATGAAGGTAATCTGGGAATTAAAACATGTGCTAAAAATATGCGACCTAAACATAAATAACGCCTTAAAAAATCAAAAGATAATAATCACACGCACAGGATAGGTTAACTATTTGGTACCCACATCAATAATGAACCGAAATTACCGACCTGTCTCGTTGAATAAAATTCATATAGGTATGTAATATTATATGGAAGTGTCACAATTAGTTCAACAAGCCCCGTCCGATACATAAATTTGTATAGAAAATGACTTTTTTCCTGCCTATTGTATGTTTTTCGAACGAATTAAGCTCTTTTGATCCTAATATATAGGAATAAAAATATTTATAACTTGATAATAAACTGTATTGTTACCTTTTATATTGAAAAAACTTCAAAATATAGATATTATTATCTCTTAGGACAAAAGATGCCTGTGATTTTGATTAATATGTGGCACAATATTTTTCTTTTTTGGTAAATACTAATTTGAAAACCTCACCCTAAAAAAACAAAAAGGAAAAAATACAAAACGAAAAAACCCCGTCGCCGGGATTCGAACCCAGAACCACTAGCTAGAACTGGATCACTACCTACCAAAACCCGCCAGGCTAAACCGGTTGTCAATTTTAGTACTGAGATACAAAGAGAGCGCCACTAGTATAAACGAACTTTTGAAAGGGACATTTTTTTGTATGGAGTTAGCGTTCTTCTCCTAGTGAGTATTATATTCTTTGGTCCAAAGCTTCCAACTATGGTTCACAAATAACTCTAATGTTTTCGTTCAGGTCGTTGGACATGAAACCCGTTCGGTGTTGGGGGACAATGAGCTTAAGACTACGGGAAGAGCGAAGATCTGTGCCGGGACGTGGGGTAACAAATTTAAGTTTTGAACGGAGATAATCTGGGACGGACGGGTCAAACAAGATTGAGTACAGAGTACATAGAATACGAAGGGACCAACGCTCTCGAATAGGGAGCCAACGGAATGAGGAGATATGGTCATACTTACGAAGTCCGAACACGAACCGAATGCAGCTATTAAGGAGCCGGTCAAATTTATTCAAAGAATATTGAGTGAGATTAGTGTAACAAACATCAGCATAATCAAGGACAGGCAGAACAAGAGCTTGGACGAGGAGAGTTTTTGTGCTGACCGGGAGAAAATGTTTAAAACGATAGAGTGCTCTTAACATGTTAATTACTCTACGACTGACGTCGAACACCTGAGGTTCCCACGGGCTCACCTATTGTCGATTGTTAGCCCTAGGTTCTACACATCTGTTTCAAAGAGAACAGGTGCCAATTCAGCAGTATTTACCAATGCGAGTAAGCGGGTGCTGCCAAGTAGTGTTACGGTACCTAAAAAGACAAATTATTGGTAGGATTATGTCTCACATAAACGGCTACTTATTTACATCAGTTCGTTCATGGAAGCCCCAAATGGCTATTTAAGAGGTGTATAAAACTTTGTCTTTGATTATTGATTGGTTTTTAATTTTCCCTCCTTAGTAACGCCATGACATTTAGGTTTTCCTTGTAAACAAAAACTGTCAAACGTGTATGTTTTTGCGGTATGGAAATATATACGCAATTTAAACAAAATGGGTATTTCACAGCGGATCTCTATCATTTATTGTTTAAGAAGAAGATTGTGGACACAGAAGAAGTGGTATGTGTTCTAGGTTTAGTATGTCATCTATAACTTCCACCTACTGTGGCGTTCTCAAACGAAAACCACTTAAGTTCTGATATTAAAGAAATTCATTGTAGATACAAAAACTTCTCCTTCTATTTATCAAAGCTATAATTGGTATTTAGTAGAACAATCACAGATTTTTTGGAAGAAATATAAATTGGTTTTGCTTGTAGATAATCCCGTCCGAATATGCTAAGGAAATTAAACTCAGTACCCAGGAGCGATTGCAAACCCTTCACAAAGTAGAAGTGGACAACATAGTCACCGTGGGCGCTAAACACAACCCAGCCAGTGTAATCTTAGAGTTCACGCCGAAGCTCCTCGTATTTCAGAATTTTAAACCAAATGAAAAAGTCACTACGAAGTTTTCCGTTACGAATATTAGCAAGGTTAGTGAACTCGTTTAAATGCAAGGACCATTGCAGTATCTGGTAGATTACGAAACTAGATAAACGTTTGGAAACTATGAAATTGTAGCTACGAGTATATCCAGGTAGTCGTTAATAATATTCTTGTCCCAATCGAGAAATTCAACTCAATGCACAACACTGCAGCTGACCGTACAATGCCAAACGTATTTAAGGTTTATTTAACAGTAATTAGGTTAGTATGGCAAAATATTACCAAAAAACTGAGTAAGAAACGTTTTCTGTGCCATTGAATAAATATTGTAATTTGTAATGAATACACATGATAATAGTACTCAAGTATGACTGTATATCCACACTATGCACAGACGCCAGACAGGCAAAAACGCTGGAGCGCCACTTGGCCAAACGCCACAGATACTTTCATTTAGTTACATTACATAACTAATAGGTGCCTAAACCTCAAAGTCATCGGTATTCAGTGAGATTGTTTACATTAGTCATGTCTATAGCGAGAAAACCAAGGTGAACTTCATGCATGCAAGCATGAGTTTAATTTAGAATTAGCACTCTCTTGTGTTCGTTCTTTCGCTGTAAAATAATAAAGGTGTGGTGGCGATAAGCCGTATCGCGGGTCAACCATCGAGGAGATGAAGCCTCTATAAAACATTATGATTATGGTCATCTTAATATGACCCTTGCACTAATTGTTTAAGAAAATCGTAACCTAAACAAAGTGTTGTCTGTTGCATATTTTAACGTATATTTAATAAATAGAATCAGGCGTTCTTTTGCGAGAATCCATATTAATTAAAACAAAAAATATTACTTTGCTAATCCGCGAAATGATAACGTGCTAGCCAATCAGTGCCAAACTTAACTTGTTTCAGTCGTCGGACTTCGGACCGTCAACATCTCATGAGGATGCCTCGTAGAGAGGCGAAACACGTGTCGAGTATTGTACTTTCGGTAGTGGGTTATTATATTTATTTTTGCGGTGGGAGGGTGGGTACATTAATTGCATGTAAAAATACGCAAGGAGGTATAACAGATTGGCACTGATTGACTATAACATTATCATTTCACAGATTAGCAAAGTAATATTTTTTGTTTTAATGAAGTATAATTGTAAATACTTATCCCGGGCGATTTTGATGGATGACTCTGTTTGACATTCTACGCAACATTGAAGTCGTGCGGGAAGCGTATTCTGATTTTCAACAGTCAATCAGAAACGTCACTTAACACCCACAGATCATATTCATAACAAATCCAGATTCAATTCTTAACCTGTTATTACAATCATAATACGCCTCCTGGGTAACAGTCTCTTAAGGCACTGTGTGTGGAATTCAGATTACTATTCCATCTCCGTTCTATTCGCGCTCACGGATTGGTTCGAGAAGGGTGCACTGAAATTGGTATTTATTTGGTGGTATTGGTATTGGTATTGGTGGTATTGGTGGTTTTTATAATCAGAATACACCTTTCTGTACAATCGTACAATATATCTGGTTATATCACAGGCTTCCACACACTTGAACATGATATACAAGGAGTCTTCGTTGATCTCCGTGAAGCCGGCAGGCGGGAAGCTGCTGTCGCGGCTGGCGCCCGGCATCAGCGTGACCTTTAACGTCATCTTCCGACCCGACACGTTCACAGACTTTGCGCACAAGGTCACATTTAGCACCGATAAGGACCAGTATGTGTTGCCTATTTTTGGTAAGCACGTACATATGTCTATTGCATTAGTACTCGTCAAGATACTTAATTGTTCAGTGGTCAATTGAGACGAAAGTAGACGACCGGCCCGAAACCACCTTTCCGTACAAACGTAGTCCCCATTTTTCTCTCTGGATATTAACATTAAAAATAGTCTGATACAATTTTATGTATATCAACCACATTTATGTAATTTGTATTTTTTGGCTTTTTAAATTAATATAAGAGTTATGAGGTTTCAAAAATTTGTATGGAATTTCTTTTTCGGGCATGGCTGTTTAAAATACATATAAATATTTTCCATAATGTTAATATCCAAGGTTACTGAGGACTGCGTTTGTACGGAAAAAATATCCCCTAGCTTTCCTTTTAACTGTTGACGACGGTATGTTGATTTAATTCTTTGTAGTTTATATTTTGTGTCTTTATGGCTTGATCGGGGCTTGGATTCCTCATCTCCTAAACCCAGACTTAGTGTAATATATTGTTCGAGACGTCAAAGCGTCTTGAAAGTTACAATCAACATTCAGGCCCTTCTCTCTAAAGGACTCTTGTCCCTTCAGAAGACTCGAGTAAAGTCTCATACGAGTTTAAAAGAACTTAAGGCTTAATTTTTAAGGCGACGAGGCCAATGATTCGTAACGTTTGTTTTTAACGTTAGGGAATTGGTCCAGGGGAACTAGAAGGTATTATGACGGACTAAGCAGGGATAAGACTATTTACCGTCTATAAACACCTAGACACACTTTTTTTTAAATACTACGTCGGTGGCAAACAAGTATACAGCCCGCCTGGTCGTAAGCAGTCTCCGTAGCCTATAGACGCCTGCAACTCCAGAGGACCCTAAAATTCCGCACCCTCTTTGAGCTCTTGCAACCTTACTCACCGGCAGGAACACAACACTATGAATAGGGTCTAGTATTATTTGGCTGCGTTTTTCTATAAGGTGGAGGTACTCGCCCAGTTGGGCTCTGCTCTAGATCTGCACGCGTAGCCAACGTGCATATCGTTCACGCTCCGTGGCGAACGAAACGCAACTGTCACAGTCGCACTAATATGGAAGAGTGATAGAGAGAGATGACTACTATACGCCACGGAGCGTTAACGATTTTAACGTTTGCTACGCGGCCTGGAATGAAATCCACTGTGCTGTGCCCTACCACACAACGCGAGATGACATTCATAATGCTCATACCTCTCTTTTCGACGTAGTTTAAGGACATACCCCCGGGGGTACCAACACACTACTGTACGAATACCGGTTTTGCATTGTAGTGCCGCCGCGGGGTCACTTCACTATCAGGATTCAACCGCTTGCTGATGTCTTTTTTTTTGTACAAAATTACGATATGATAAGACTAGGTCCAACAATAATACATATTTTTTGATCCAGCTATGGGTCCTAGGCCTGTGTTTGATTTTCCTGATGAAATTACCATACCAGCAGCGCCTTTAAAAGTTCAAAATCATGTCATTGTGTTGGTACAAAACATTGGTTTGACGTCAGCTGGCTTCAAGTTGGACACGAAATGGTAAGTTATCCTAATATAAAACACCTAGTTATTTTCTAGGCTAACTATCTTAATAAGCTTTTGGTGCATTGTTGCTTAAACTTACATTACAAACACTTTAGTCCACGTATCAGATAATAATTAGTTCATTCTTCGCCTCTCGGCCACCGCTGGACTTCTTCTAGTTCAGTTTATAGTATTTAAGTAGTATAACTTTTAAGTAAAATAATTCAATGGAGTCATAGTTTGTAATTTTTACGAAATTATGTTTTAGTCCATTTTCACTTGAACCAAGATCAGTTTATTTAAATCCAGACGAAAATGTTGAAATAAAGGCAATTGTTAAAACAATGCGCCAAGGACACATAGAAGGCACGTTATTCGCATTGTTTGAAACCGGTAAGAATCTAAACTATTTGGTTATGATTTCATAAAATGAATAATTATTCTATAGACTATAGACGACCGGTTTGGCCTAGTGGGTAGTGACCCTGCCTACGAAGCTGATGGTCCCGGGTTCAAATCCTGGTAAGGGCATTTATTCGTGTGATGAGCATGGATATTTGTTCCTGAGTCATGGGTGTTTTCTATGTATTTAAGTATTTATACATATATATATTATATATATCGTTGTATAAGTACCCTCAATACAAGCCTTATTGAGCTTACTGTGGGACTTAGTCAATTTGTGTAATTATGTCCTATGTCCTATAATATTTATTCTGTTAATTATTGCGCTATTTTTCTAGATGTGTCAGAAGAATAAATAAAAAATAAAAATAATTTATTTCAGGTATACCAACCCATAAGACACATTACAAAAAATACTAAAAATAGATTAAATAACAGATTTTGCAGCTACCTACATAATAAATGATTACAAAAATAAATTTAATTAATTAATTATTAGCGGCACTTGGTAGAAATCATCACTTTGTTTGGCCAGTGATGATTTCTACCCAGTGTTTTGTCATGGGGCAGTTCAAGCGCTCAGCGAACATGCTTAGGATGGTGTTGGAGCTGCCGCGTGCTCTGTTCAGCAGTGACGCTACTCTCTTCCTTCTGACGGCGTGAAAGCCATCAGTGCGCGCCTCTGCGAACATAGCCGACGCACTGCAACGTCGCGGCCGCTTCATCAGCATCCTGAATATTATATAGAACCCTGCGCGTATTGTATGTGCGCTGCGTATGACTCACCCACAGGTAAGGTCCGACCGAGAACGCTTTTTCTGTCTCGGCCGAGACCGAGACCGAGACCGAGACCGAGACCGAGAATTTATAAAATAGAAGAAAAAAATACGATTTTTGCAATCAACATGTTTTAATAGTCGAAATTCGACGACCAATCAGAGAAAGTTATCATGATCAATTCGTAGCGCTATTAAATAGTATTCTTTGGGTTCCGTAGCAAAATGGCAAAAACCCTTATAGTTTCGCCATTGCCGTCTGTCTGTGTCTGTCCGTATGTCACAACCATTGTACTCGAAAACTATACGATATATTTTATAATGATATATGGAACGAAGGTGTAGGTATTATGTAAGTCGCATCTTAGTAAGGTTAAGCTGTAATACATACTTTTTCAGAAAAAAATATTTTGAATATTTTCTTATTAAAACGAAGTAAGTGCCACGAACATTCGCTCTTTTGCTTGTCTGGCTTTTTGTATTGTATGAAGGTACGGAACCCTCCATTATGCGTTGCCCGACACGCACTTGACCGGTTTTTCTAGTACGGATGTGTACAAAAAGAGGTACAATAGCAATAATCAAAATTAAAAAGTTATATATTGTAACCCAAAACACGTAATTTTCCAGCGTTAAGGTGCGACCAGACCGCAGCTTAAAAAACGGTCACGATACGGAATCGCAGTGACGTGTCGTATGCGTACCGTTTTTGACGCATGCTCCCCACACCGCTGCTTAAAAAACGGTGACGGTACGGAATCGCAGTGACGTGCTTCACGCGAATCTTTTTGCGTAAAAAACGCTGCATTTGCGTCTTTTACGTCACCGGTGTGGTGTCTGCCATAAGATCTCCGTGTAATATTTTTTGCGATTTTTACGCAGATCAATTTACGGTGCGTCAGCGTATTTTAAGCAGCGGTGTGGGGAGCATGCGTCAAAAACGGTACGCATACGACGCGTCACTGCGATTCCGTATCGTGACCGTTTTTTAAGCTGCGGTCTGGTCGCACCTTTATGGCCCGTTAAATTGTGACAAATGCTCGTTGTTTAACGTTCAGTTAGTGACTTGCTATTAAGTTAAGCCACATTAAATGAAAATCAACCTGTCTCAACAACGACACCGCGAATTTCGTCAAAATTACATAGAAGCATCCGCAAAGTTAGCAAGAAATTATGTCCAATATTCCACAACAGTAATCCGCCACAGGTATTGTTTTGTACTTACCTACTGTTCCCGTAAACAAAAATATATTAAGTATCAAAATATCCAGTGTCATCTTACACCCACATCAAGTTAATTTAAGTTACATGTCAATAACAATATACACTCATTTATTATCTCTTCCGCAATAACACAAACACAAAACGAAAAGAACCAAAGAACAAGTCATTGCTAGCAACCGAGCCTATCCGATCCCAACATCGTATTTGATAAGTAATTGGCTTTAAATGTGGGTACGAAACCAATCAAAATCACAAAAAACGTTACACCAAGCGGGCGATGCAACCAACGGGTGGTGCTCGTGCGCGGTAAATTCAAATCCACCAATGATAACTTATCGCCTAGTCTCGGTCTCGGCAAGAATCTCGGCCCATTTTGGCCGAGAGCCGAGACCGAGATCTCGGCCCGATTTTTGGCCGAGAATGCCGAGACCGAGACCGAGACCGAGATCTCGGTCGGACCTTACCCACAGGCTGCTGGTGTAGAAGGTTTGGCGACCGGTTTGGCCTAGTGGGTAGTGACCCTACCTACGAAGCTGATGGTCCCGGGTTCAAATCCTGGTAAGGGCATGTATTTGTGTGATGAGCATGGATATTTGTTCCTGAGTCATGGGTGTTTTATATGTATTTAAGTATTTATAAATATTTATATATTATATTTATCGTTGTCCAAGTACCCTCAACACAAGCCTTATTGAGCTTACTGTGGGACTTAGTCAATTTGTGTAATAATGTCCTATAATATTTATTTATTATTTTATTTTTAAGCCCTAAATAATGTGATTTTCACTTCCTTCGTACACCGAGCAAACCTGCGGGCAATCATGTTACCTCGCACAGACAAGGCCCTCCTCTCCCTCTCTATATCCGCATCGTCTCGCAAGTCCGGCGTGACTATGTTCTAGAATAAGCCCAAACTTGACCATCAAAAATAATATCTATGTTTATCTTATGTTTGTTTGACTACATACTTCATACCTCCTACTTATTTTATCCAGGCGAAATATTTAAAATAAGACTTATCGGATCAACATTTCTGGTCAGCATTCAACTTGAAAAGCAGGTGGTCAGGTTTTTAGAAACATACAAGACGATGGTGCGGCAGCAAACCTTTAAGATCACCAACAAATCTGAACACCTTCTCACCTACATGTGCATGAAAAATGAAGATGTCATACAAGGTACCTACTTATTTTCAATCAAGTGATTTTTCATAACTCAATTCCCCTCTATCATTTGTGTAGGTGCACAGGTCCAGTCGTTTCTGTTTATTAAATACGTATTTGAAATACTATCATAATATTAAAACAAACGCCCTTATTCATAAAACTTTGCAAGCATGAATTCATGTAGGTAGGTACATTTTATCCCTTTCTTACAAATGCGTAACTCAAAGAATAATGACAGTAAATTGTAACTGTAACATGGGGCTACCATTAGGAGGAAATCCTCCTAAGTTAGGAGTCCCAACCCAATATTACCTCTAACCTAATTACCAATAAGCCATAACATATAAGATAGCAGTCAGTCTCTGTATCTATTGTCTCACACTTTAGGAGTTTTTATTTTTTAACAGATTTTGACGAGAAAGTGAAACTAGCACATATACTTTACGAATTTAAAAGAAACGAATCAGCGAAGTGCCAAAAACTCGTATACTACGATGTTTTAAACAGTGACGAACATGACCGTGTGTATACTCGGATATTCTTTGACCAGATACATTCTCTCGTAGTCGATGAAACGTTACATTTCCAGGACACCCATTTTTCTATTACACCCATTGTGAGTATGTCGTTAATTGTTAAGTCTAATATTGATACACCGTACAGTCGAGCCTGCAGGGATCGGAACCGGTTTTTTGGAAAAACTTTGAAATATTATTATGAATATATTTCGGTTTATTGTTTACTCCAAATATAGGACTCGGTTGTGTTTTTAGATAACGACTTCGTATTATTAGATTGCCCAATTAGAAATGAAATAATTAACAAAGAACAAAAAAATACCGTTTTCATTCCCATACAAAAAATACCGGTTTCCGATCCCTGGTCTGCAGTATGTGCCTATTAAATAATTGATAACATTATTCGCCCTAAGGACGCTAAGCACAAAGAATTTTTTACCTGTCTGTCCCGCCGATGATGTCGGCAGATAATGCCACCGTGCGACCGGGACAACTATATAATTATGTGCGTTCGATAGAGATAGGAAATGACGGGTCAATGTACGAAATCCTTCGTGCTTAGCGGTCTTACTTTACGAAGATATTAAGAGGAAAGAGGAGCTGAGCCTTCCAACGTTCGGAATCCTCACCAAATAGCAACTCCCGTATAAGTTACACTATTCGCAAGTATTTGTCGTGACGTTTCGAATATCGAAGAAAATTGCCGCCCCCCGCAATAAAATTTTTAATTTGTGTTGTAAATGGTACGAATGGAAAAATTCGCAAAGATCTGATGAGCTTCTCTAGCGCAGTTGGTTAGAGCGATTAAACCGGTGTTCCAAAAGGTCGCGGGTTAGAATCTTGCCCTCTTCTATATATCCATCTCTAGAATTTCTCCATTTAAATTAAATATTGATCCATAGTTAACTATAGAATAATGATTTCAGCAAGGAAAACTATGGCCAAATAAATCGACAGAACTGACGATAACTTTCAACCCGCAAGCAATAGGCGAGTTTAGAGCTGTAGCCTACTTGGACATGGACGGCACACCAGATCGCATGCCGCTTTCTATGGTCGGGACCTCTTTGCCTCCGGAAATCGTTCTCAATTTGGAAACCTTGGATATGGATCGTGTTTATATAAACAAGAAGTACAACTTTGAAATACTTGCGATCAATAAAGGCAAGTTTTTTTCATTAACTCGCCAGTTTGTTTTAGAAATGAATGTTAATGAATGAAAAAATAAATTGAAACAACATGTTCTTGCGTAAATATACATAGGTAAGTATTTTTGTATTTCTTTTGTATAGATACCACGGGGCCTACGGCGAAATTCGCAATTTGCGGGGATCTATCGCTTTTACTCTCACTAAGACGTAATTAGAGTGATAGAGAAAAATGCCCGCAATTTTCGAACGTCGATTTTCGCGGTTATATTATGTCTATAGCTAGACTAGCCCAAACGTTGGCGTTTCGACAAAAAATTATAAATATATTCATAAGAATGCATAAAACGCAGTAGTTACATAGATATAGGTACATTTAGTTACTAGTGTTACTACTTAGTAATTTTGTTACTTGTCGTATTATGTTGTAACGTATAAGATGTTTCTTTATTACATACTGCCGGGCGATTAAGGGTAAAGGCTAGTGGCGTAGTAACAGCATACGTATTCACAGTTTGATTATTACCTATATATAATTATGTTTATTCTTATCGCACTTCTATCGCGCTGCTGTAATTATGCAGATGTTTATTAGTAACGCTTGACCCAGGTCACATAAACGGTGTGATAGTATACCAGGACACGCCGACACTGTTTGGCAGCCACGTGACGTGCTCGCCCGCACTGCGTTGCCTGCGCCCCGGTGAACAGGACATCTTCGTCATCTCCTTCAGCAATTCAAACCAGGGACCGTACTTTGAGGAAGTCAACTTCCTCATACGCGATACGGAGGTGGTGTTGAAATTATATTTGAAGTGAGTATTTATTAGACTAATTATACGCCTACCGGGTAACAGCAGTGATACTGGGCGCGCCGCATCCGCGGCCGAAGACCTCAAACGCCGAAAATACGCCACCCTCGGCAGTAGCTACATTTTCGAGGCGTTTGGGGTCGAAACGCTGTGGCCGTGGGGCCAAGCGCGTGTCGACTCTACAAGGACCTGGCGTCGCGCCTTATAGATGCCACAGGTGACCATAGAGCTGGCCAGTATTTTGCTCAAGGATAAGCATGGCCATCCAACGGGCGGCCAGCCTTCTGGGCACACTACCCATCGGCCACGACTTGGGAGACGTTTTTTATTTCCTTTAAGTTTATTTGCAGTCTTTATTATTATTATTAAGTTTATTTATAGCTTATTGTTGGATAGATAATTACATTTATAAAGTCGTAAAAAAATTACACGCCTTGAACTTGCTTTAAGTATTTTTTTTAATGCTAACTTGAAAAAAATATATATTCGATTGATTCATTTATTTAAATTCATCACATTACAATACAAATTTAAAGTAGTTACTAAGTTATCCTTTTAATTTCAGAGGAGAAGTGATTTACCCGTCTGTAAGGTTTAGTATACCCAGTTTGGACTTTGGGACTGTGAGCCTTGGTAAGACCGTTTGTATACCTTTATGTTTATTTTAGTTATCAAATAACTTTATGCTTTATTTCGTGGCTGTTCTATCGGATCTTGTTACAGGAGTACCGACAACCTTAGAATTTGACGTTATAAATGAATCAATTGTGGATGTGAGTGCATCAGTAAAAATTTCATCGGATGGTCCGGAAGTGAGCAGTATAATGTTGGTTGACTACGCTTTGGCGGAAATACCAAAGCCAGAAATTCCTCAATGGCCGAGAGAATTTGACATACAGCCAGCAAAAATTTATTTGGGGCCTGAATCCAGGATTTCTCTAAGGGTTCGTATAGTAAATAAAGTAATGTTTAATTATAACAGTAAATACATACTCAATAAATAAATAAAAATAAAAATCTGCCCTGTGAAGGCGTAGCATACACGATGTTACGCTACACGTAACGTTAAAGTTAAATTACGCAAAGTTGGTTTAACAGTAGTTACGCTTATAAGCTCATAAGCTCATAAAATGTACGCAACGCATCCCGACAGAGTTGCATGGATTGGTATTAACGTATGGCAATTGGAAACGTTGGCTGCGTAGCGCCTCTGGCCTAAGTTAGTAACATAATAGACTGGCCTAAATAAGTCCTGCCCAGTTTCTTGCATCGGTATCTTCTCGTGTCAGAGGTATAAGGTTTATAACGGGTGGTAATTATCTCTGTAATATATATAATATGCTATAATTTAAAATAAACTAGTTATCTTTATCTTTAATTTGTCCCCGTAGGTAACATTAACTGCAAATTTGATACGAGCAAATCAGACATCTCTCGAATTGGAGCTAGAGAAATCGGACAGTCCTCCAATTATTTTACCAGTGACTTTCGACGCGAGAGTTCCCGAGATCACTCCCGCGCCAGATATCAATCTGCGCGCATGTTTTTTGGATTTTCCTTATCAATATGAAATACAAGTTCAAGCGAACGAGATAAAAGGATACTACACTCTTTTAGAGCAGGAAGTAAGTATCAAGATCTGGTGAAGTAAAAATAACTCACACATTAATCATTGATAAATACATATATTTTCAGGAAGAGACGACGTTACAAGTCATAGTCGGTAATAAAGAAGGATTTATAAAGCCTCATAGTGTTATTACATTTCCAGTTACTATAAGAACATGCGCTCTTGGTGTTCAAGAGTATATGATCAGGTTAGATTTCTTTGATTTTCGATTTATTTGATTAGATTTCTTTAAATGCAGAATACTCCCCCGGCTTACCTTTATTTTTAAACAATTTTTATTGCTGCGTAGCAAATTAACGGATCAAAAATTAATTATATGGTTAGGTATACTGAGCCAACATAACGGTTATCTGTGTGCATCTCGTTGCCATTAACAGAAATGAATTAGTTTGAGAAGGACGGAGTAAAATTAATATCATATAGATATTTTTACGGCACAGCAAAGGAAAAGAACTCATTGTAATGTTATAATATCTGAATACGACTCCTGGATTGATGTGTGCGCGAAGTAATAGCACGTAGCGGAATCGTCGGATATGACAAATGTGTGCCCGATTTAATTTGGAAAATTTCGTCAAAGAAACGTCGGAAATTTTGTTCAGAAATATTAATTTGATGTAATTGTACTAAATAGAGTAGAGGATGTATATCACTAGTTGCCAGTTTATGAATAAATACTAGTAGAGGAAAGTCTACAGGTGTCCTACTAAAATGACCAAAATTAAAAAGGCGTTCGGGGTTCTTAGAGAAAGGTCCGCATGTTATACGAAGTGCTACGCCGTAGCATCAAGAATATTTGCAGCACGTGCTTAAGAGCCCATCAACGTGCTCACTAGCGCCACTGCTAAATAATTGTGATTGTTTAAATTTTACAATAGATATTTAAAAAAGGGGGTTGCTACGTAATGTATTTGTATTTAAGTACCTTTTGAATACATCAAACTAGTTTTTATGTTGCTAGATTTGTCGATCTATGAACTCAAAACCAATACGGCCGTTTTAACTTTGGACGCCTAGATTGACGTATCCAGCAACGTAAAAACTATTATGATGTATTCAAAAGGTACTTAAATACAAAATACAGTACGTAGCGGTTCCGTAGTCAACTAGGAACCCTTATAGTTTCGCCATGTCCATCTGTCTGTCTGTCCGAGGCTTTGCTCCGTGGTCGTTAGTGCTAGAAAGCTGAAATTTGGCATGGATATATAAATCAATAAAGCCGACAAAGTCGTGCAATAAAATCTAAAAATTTAATTTTTTTTAGGGAACCTCCCCTACACGTAAAGTGGGGGTGAAATTTTTTTTTTGCTTCAACCCTACAGTGTGGAATATCGTTGGAAAGGTCTTTCAAAACGAATAGGGGATTTCAACAAACATTTCTTGATAAAGTGAATATATTCGGAGATAATTGCTCCGAAAGAAAAAAAAATGTGTCCTCCCCCCCCTCTAACTTTTGAACCATAGGTCCAAAAAATCTTGGAAGTAGAGCTTAAGAAAGACATTAAATGAAAACTATAGCGGATATGATCAGTTTAGCTGTTTTTGAGTTATCGCAAAAAATTTCCCCTTCATAGTAAAAAGACGTACACCCACAGTTCATCTCTTGGTTAACAATCTACCATACTTTAACTCCAGTTTAGCTTATTGTGACGGAAGAGTAACTACGGAACCCTACTCTGAGCATGGCCCGACATGCTCTGGGCCGGTTTTTAAATATCTGTCGTTAAATTTAAATAATCACAATTATTTAGCAGTGGCGCTAGTGAGCACGTTGATGGGCTCTTAAAAGTAGCTAGAAAGTAGTTACTACTACTTTCTAGCGTAGTGTTATGGAAATCCAAAATCATGTTCTCAGGATAAATCTGTTCGGATTGTCAAAGCCCGTGGACATATGCCACGTTTTAGAGTGCGGAGTCCGGCCGATCGTCACCTGCACTCCTATGGCTCTGCATTGGGGTCAGGTGAAGTTACTCAGCAGAACGCGGAAGACTTTAACTCTGACCAATGATTCGCCGGTCGTCGTGCACTACAGAGCTTCGGTGGTATGCAGCCATGTTAATTTAATAGAAAATGGAAAATTATAAGTAAAATTGAAGATAATAAAGAGTCCACTTTTAACTAAGATAAAGTACCGGTGCAAGTAATTGTTGCCTAGATGACAAAATCTTCTTTTAACCTCTGACGAAAATAGAGGGGTATTATAAAGTGTGTGTCCTCATACTGATTAATCAATGATTTGAGTGTGATTTTTTATTTATTGAAAGTGTGCCTGTCGAGACCGTGCTGCGGGCTGTGCGGGTTGTTAGATAAATTTAGACTCAAATGATGGATCTGTTTTGATTTTCACGAGGGTTTTTGAGTTCTAAAAGTTATAATTACTTGTTTACTTACTCAATTCATTTCAAATTTGTAGGACATAAAGTCTAACGTCCAACAACACCGTTGGGTTGTCTATTCAAAGGACAGAATAATCACAAGAAAGCGCTAAGGCTACTTGTGGGATTCTGAAAACCTACCCTGTTATTTAATTAAATATTGTTATTATAAAATAATTACTCGTAATCAAAGTATTTACGTCTGATGGCAAAATTACACGTATAAATTAGCGATGAACAACACCCAACGAATACCCACCAAGGCATTGACATATATCTAAGCATGGGCCTTACGGGCACTAAGAATGGTGCTAGTTCAGCGATGTCACTCACGCATTTGAGCCAATCTTGCAGTCTAACGCAAATAGTTGCGACTTGCGACCAACGCGTGATTCGAACTCATCAAACAATCGTTTTGTGGCGTTAGACTGCACGATTGGCTCGAATTCGTGTGCGTGACACCGCTGTACTGGCCCCGTTCTTATTGCTCGTAAGGCCCGTCCTTAAATATATGTCAATGCACCAATGCTATTCAAACCGTGCCATCACTGCTTGCCATTTTATGAATTGCAGTTAAACCGCGACGGCAGATGGCAGATCCAGCCCAGCGAGGGGCAGATCGAGCCCGAGAGCGAAACAGATTTATGTCTCACGCTTTATCTGGTCGATGCTGACACGTATGTTAACAAGGCTGTGGTTCAGCTGGAAAGAGTTAAAGACATTGTAAGTTTTCTAAAACTTCTATGAGATCGGTCACATTAAAATATGTTGTATGATATTCACATTTATTCATCTTTGGTGTCCATCAGATTAGCTCTTTTTCATCTTATCATTGCATTGTCATCGATTTTTCAAAAGTATGCCAAATTTTGGCTCAATCGAAAAATGTGGATGAAAAATAGTTTGCAAATTCTTCAGACTATCGGACAACTACTTTACATAGTTTGTTACATACTTACGTACATACGTAGAATAAAAGCTTGTAAAAGTAGGGAATTTCAGTTATAGCACAATCGGAATAGAACAAACCTCGAAATCTCTGGGACAGTCGTGAAATTTGGTATGTATGTAAATTAAAGGGCCTTTTTTCATGTCCACACCATTTGACATTTGAGGACCACGAGGAATCGCAGCCATCTTGAAAAATGTGAACCACCTGGAGAAATTCGCGTTTTACTCAAAATTTACGTTCTCTATGAAAATATGGTGTAAGACAACATTAAACTTTATTAAATTATACACAAAAAAGTCCTAGATATCTTTGCGAAAAAATACATCTTGTTATAGAAAATACTTGCTGAATCTAGGTTTAGCGCTTATAAGCTTCCAAGGGAATGTCCCCTATAATAGCAAACCCAGAGGAATATGAATTATTATCAACATTTTACTCGACTGCGACTTCACACCAGAAAGTCGGGTTATGGGTTTAAGTACTAGTTAATAGTTCTCGTGTTTTCCCGAACAAAAAGTGCAGCCTGTAATATATAAATACAAGGCAAGGTTAATAACCTATATTGAATAAAGTATGGGCGGCAACTGTTTGGGATACGCACATTAGCTAAGATACGAACACATTTCTTTTGTATCACAAACAGCTGGTCGGCCTCGTTGCTGTCCTCCACAGCACCACGGCGTAGCGGAGCCATGCGTACGCATATGCGTAGTAAGCAGATAACGCACATTTAAAATTAGTATTAGTTTTTAGTACATTAAGCGCATATATAAATTTAGACATTTTTGATTTAATATTTTGGATATGTCCTTTCCAATTTATTCCACAGTCTATTGTTATGCCTAATAAGTTAAATTCTGTAACTTCCTCTATCTTATACGAATTACTTTCCAAATTTAATTGTATTGGTTTTTTTGTACCGGTTAAAATTGTATAATTTTAGTTTTCTTCAAATTAATTTCTAAATTATGGTCACTAAGCCATTTTTTTACCGTGGAATTTTTTTTTTGTTATGTGAATTACATTCTGAGCTATTATTGCATTTAAATAAATAAATAAAAACGAAAAGTAACGGAACGTTTTTTGCTGCTTTCTCGAGGGTTCATCATATTTTCCTAGATACCGTAGATTTTAAGAAAAACGCAAATTTCTCTAGGATATTACACATTTTACAAGACGGCTGCGATTCCTCGAGGTTCCCTAATGGCAGATGGTGTGGACATGAAAAAGAGGCCTTTATTTTACATACATACCAAATTTCAGGACTGGTCCAGAAATTTCGAAGTTCGTTCTATTCCGATTGTGCTATTAGATAAATACTGATTAACACTTATTTCAGCTTATCCCCCTGTCAGCCACTGGAGCGGGAACAAGCATTGTAGTTGGTGAGCTACGTGATCGAGTAATTCTTGGGCGACATTTTACGAATTTTCCTCTAAACTTTAAGGTAGACATGGAAAATAAAGGAACGCGAATGCATGCTTTAGAATGGAGCGAACATTACAAAGCACCCAAGACGCAACCGCTAACTGCGTACGTGTACATAAAAAACAAAAATTGTAATTTGTAAAGGAATTCTAGTTGTTTGATTTTATGTTAGCATTTGCTTTTTTCAGTGGTTTCTTTAACCTGGAACCTAGAGTTTTCAAAATGGCAGCTGGAGAAAAAATGGAATTAACAATAACAGGCGTTTCTCATAAAGTAACGACTGTTAAGGAAATGTGGTACTTAGTAGGCAGCGTGGAAGGCATAAATAAAAAAGAACTTTTATTGGAGTGTGAAATTATTGCCGAATTTGTGGATCCTAAAATAGAAGTGTCGACATCACTCTTAGAGTTACAATATGATTTTGGACCATACAGCGAGTACTATAAATTAACTGGTAATTTTTCATTGTTAATATAATTATTGAAGTAATTTTCTCATATTTTAATTAGGGGACAAATCAAATTATTTTACTAGTGTAGACCTCGCGAATGTGGACCTCTAGGCTACCTAGCTGGCCTAGAGGTCCCGGCGGTAGAGGGCAGGGGTTAGTCGCATAAGCTGAAGACGCCGGATCAAATCCGCCCTCTCGGCTCCGCCACTCGAGGAGGGCTGGGTCACTTTTACTTTAGTCTATAACGTCAGTACATAAATAATTTATACATGTATAGTACCTACTTAAAATTAAAATATATATTGATTTGTTCCCTAAGTTAAACCTGTAGGTAGTTAATTTTAATCATTAAATAAAAATAACATTAATAACATGTATTCATTGCAGAAATAGTAACAATTAAAAATGTATCTAAATTACCTTTGGATATAGATATAAATGTTAAACCTCCCTTTGTAATTATCAAAAAGAAGAGTACGTATAAGGTTGCGCAGGAGGATGCAAACATGTGTGCCTGCATCTGTTATCGAGAGAGTGATTTAGATGTAGCCAATATCCTCAAACTTGGAGCCAAGCAATCAAAAATATTCATAGACTATTTGACATTAAAACCAGTTGAACCATTAAGAAAGGGGGCGCTGAACTTTTTCAAGATATAAATAAAATTAAAATGGCATTTAATTTAACCCAAAATGTTGAAGAGCGACTAGAAGATCAAGAAGTTATGAAATTACAGATTTTGTTTGATACTACAAAACACATGAATTTGAAATCTAGAATCTATAGTGATTCCATGAGAATTCAGTTCAAAGGGCATAAAAATAAGGTAATATTTGTTATAAACTTGTTTAAATTCTACACGTGTCGAAGGCTATTAATGCATAGATTGCACACGTACGTTCTTTATCATTTACATCGCGCGGTACTTATTGAAAATAAGCGAAAATCCGCTATCCAATTTCAACTCTTGTCAATATACCTGTATTTCTGATGCCATCAAATACCTAACTGATAAATTGTTTTTTAGGATGCTGTTAAAATAATTGGAAGAATAAATTTTCCCAATATATTAGTTATCTCGCCACGGATAGACTTTCAATGCATTGTAAATAGCAGCATCGAAAGCAAAACAATACAACTTCAAAACCTTACACCGCTGCTAGTTTGTTTCAGATTCCAATGGAAAAAGTGTGTCATTAGTAGTAATGTCATGGTAAGATATAAAAATCAATCTCTCCACAGAAACTCAACCACAATGAAATACCTACAATCTATTACCAATTCGAAGTACCTAGATACCTACACGTACCTATAATACGAGGATTTTGTTAGGGTTATGATTTATTTATAACAGTTAATGCTGCTTTCTCGAGGATAGATGTGGAAACATAAGTGGCGAGTTGGCTATATGTTTAAAGTTCACACCTCTCTACCCTCAGCCCTCACACTAGTGTTGCCCTTGAGCCATCTTAGATATCGCTTTATGTGGTCCACCTTGTGAGGGTAAGTCACCGTCTGTCGAAAATAAAATTGCATACCATTTTATTAGGCAGGCGTCCGGTTTTCTATCCCATAGCCCAGTATTTAGTCCATCGCTTTCGCCCAATAACCTAGTTCTTTTTATTTTTAAGCAACTCTCAATAGTCTTTACATACTTGCGGCGCGGCTTGCTGCCTCTGTGTGCGTCCCATGTCACAGGCAAGGGCAGCATCCGCTTGGTATACCCCTTACATTTTATTAAAGTGTCAAAAGGGACTCTACGTGTTGGCTTCGGCTCCGCGCATGCCTCCCAAAGTTCCGGAACACCATTTTTCCGTGATGGGGAAGACTTTAATAATGTTTGTCTTTTTCAAGAGTAGCCTGAAATACCTGAATTGCAGTTACCATGTAAAGATGGCGATATCAATACTTCATCATATTATGAGACAGATACGGGGTTTACAAAACCAGGAGGTTCGTATTACTAGTCGTTTCTGTACCTGTAGTATTTTACACGGCCCAGTAATCCATTATTTTTATAGATAAACTAAAAGAGATAATGGGTGCGGGATATCGCGCTCCATTTCACTCTCCAAATAGTCCAAATGATACATTGGAAAAATCCGACCAAAAGGCATCTGCTTTAACATCAAACGTTCCGTTCAGTGATGAAAGTGCTTTTATTCCTGAATCCGGAGATGTGAATATACCAAGAACCAAAATAATTCGAAAAATCGCTCCAATGATACCTTTTCAATACGATATGAAATTTCCTTGGATTTGGAAATTCCGTAAATTAGAACATGGCAATAAAATAGACACAAACCAATTACTAAGAGTCACGCCATTTAAAGGACTGATGAAACCCAATGATTGCCAAAATATTCACATCATATTTAATCCAAGTTGGAATGTAAATGTTAAAGCTGTACTGGAATGCGAAGTATTAGGAGGACCATCGGAGTTTATTAGCGTCACAGGCCAAAGTTCAGAGATAAAATACAATATCAATACTCATAAGTTGAATTTCAAAATCCGATCTTTCCATGACAATGAAACTGAGTTATTGATTTTAACTAATACTGCAAGATTGGTTTTTGAATATAAGACGTATTTGAATGAACCAAAGTTCGAGACTGAGCTCAACGGTACGATACTGGATCTGTTGCCTTCAGAAAGTACCTTACAACCAGAGGAGAAGATAGAGATACAGGTTGTGGTACGACCTGGTGTGCTAGGTTACTTTCACAGTGTTTTTTTTGTTGGAGGTAGGGCATCTACCACACATCCCCATTGAAGTTTTTGGTTGGGGAGTAATTCCTCAGGTGTATCTTTCCTTACCGAGGCCAGAAATTGTGAATGTAAGTGTTGTAGCAGTTTGTCAAATGTAATTATTTGTCATTATGATTCTCTTGTATACCGAAAATAGTTTATTATAATAGTGAATATTGTTTGAACATTTAAAATTATTAATTGCGTCGTTAACGGCAATAATTTTTGTTGTTAGTTTATTTCGTGCACATCGGCTTCGGTGAATCGGTTTGTATTAAGCAAATTATGTTTCAGCTACAACCTGAAACAGGTTATTTAGCCATCCCAACTTTGACTGAGGAATACTTAGGGGCTGTAAGCGAAATATTTAGTCTCGCCAATAAAGATCACGTAAATACACCTATGACGGACGGCTGTTTTAACGATGCTGATTTACAACGCGATTGGCACATTTGCTCGGATTGGGTAAACCAATTAATGTTATAGAAAGCGCAACAAGGTTTTCTTTTTTAAATAATCATATTATGTGCTTCTATTATTATCTTATTTTCAGGATGGTTATCCTTCGAATATGGATATTGATTTAGCAATTGAGAGAATGCTGGTGATAGAGCATATTAAATTGCGCCCAGAAATTTTAGTGGCATATTCCACAAAAACAAAGATAGGTCCTATTCCTGGATTTCTAACAACACCGTATGTCGTCGATTTCGGAGTTGTTATTACGGGTAGCACGGTTAGTAATATTTTTAACCTGGGTACGATTATTAATGTGAGTGCCCTTATACCGAGAGAATCCGACGAGAATAAATTATGCCTATAGATTTTACAGTCAGCGACAATACCGGTAATTTTGACAAAATATTTTTGATGTTAAACGATTTTTTTTCTATTCATGATCAAACGCCTCTATGTAGCGTTAAATAATTACTTAGAGTGTGGAAGTTACTTTGTAAAGTCTCCTTGTAAATGTCTATTTGTAAAAATATTAGGGAGTGGCAGATACTTTTGGCACTTTGTTCTATCTTATATTACTAATGATGTTGACTATAGGTACTATTAATATGATATATATATACACTAGGTTCAATGCGTCGTAGAAGTAATCAATTACGGCCCAATAGTCACGAAGCTGCATTTAGCCAAGCCCATAAACTTGCCAAGTTGGCTGGGATTGAAGTTGTGCGGCAAGTTGAACCCGGGCGAGAGTGGTAAAATGGAAGTCACTTTCTCACCCAACCTAGAAGATTTCTATGAATTGGAACAAGATGTTGAAAACACTTTCAAAATAGAGGTAAACTAACTTAGGTACATACATACACTTAAGTCACGTGACCTCGCCACCAATAGGCTAAGGCTAGCTTCGTGTGACTCTTAACTAAATTATTAGTTCGTTTACTATTATGTGGTTTACTCAAATGTTTAAGTGTACTTCATTTTCATAAATTCAATATCATAAGTCATCCGTTTTTTTTCTAAGAACTCTGATATATTGTGTAAATACTTGGACAATGATCGTTTTTAGGGTTCCGTAGCCAAATGGCATAAAACGGAACCCTTATAGTTTCGCCATGTCCGTCTGTCTGTCTGTCTGTCTGTCTGTCTGTCTGTCTGTCTGCCTGTCTGTCTGTCTGTCTGTCTGTCTGTCTGTCTGTCTGTCTGTCTGTCTGTCTGTCTGCCTGTCTGTCTGTCTGTCTGTCCGAGGCTTTGCTCCGTGGTCGTTAGTGCTAGAAAGCTGAAATTTGGCATGGATATATAAATCAATAAAGCCGACAAAGTCGTACAATAAAATATAAAATTTTTTTTTTTTTAGGATACCAAGTGGGGGTGATTTTTTTTTTTCGCTTTAACCCTAGAGTGTGGGGTATCGTTGGAAAGGTCTTTCAAAACTAATAGGGGTTTTCAAGAAACATTTTTTGATAAAGTGAATATATTCGGAGATAATCGCTCCGAAAGAAAAAAAAAATGTGTCCCCCCCCCTCTAACTTTTGAACCATAGGTCCAAAAAATATGAAAAAAATTGTGGAAGTAGAGCTTAAGAAAGACATTAAATGAAAACTATAGCGGACATGATCAGTTTAGCTGTTTTTGAGTTATAGCAAAAAGTTTTCCCTTCATAGTAAAAAGACTTACTTTAATTAGGTACTGATTATGCAAATTTGCCTATTTGTTTAACTCGGGTGAAAGGTACCGTGTCATCCCTTGGTTAACAATTTACTATACTTTAAGCTCCAGTTTAGCTTATTGTGACGGAAGAGTAACTACGGAACCCTACACTGAGCGTGGCCCGACATGCTCTTGGCCGGTTTTTCTATATTCAAACTAAACTTCTTTTTTTATAGGTACCTTATGGAATCACAATTCCTGTTAAAGTGAAAGCACTTTGTGCTGTGCCTTACCTGGCATCAAACGTCGAGGCCATAGACTTCGGCTCAGTGAGATGTGGAGACAAAATAATAAATACAATATCTTTAAAAAATGTGTACGTTGTGACGAGCACTGGTATAAACTTCATTTAGTAATTAAAAACAACTATTTACTCTTATTATATTATCTTATAGGGGCAAACCAACATGTATCTGGTACGTCACATTGAAACTTAAAGTTCAAGGACATAATCCTATGACGGTGCTGGATAATTCTGGAAAATTTGAGCCCGGTGAGGGTGGATGGCTCAGCATTGCTTTTAAACCAGTCACGGAAGTAAGTTTTTAATCATTTGCGTTGGTACTAGCTTTCGTTTATATAGTATTTACACATGCAGTTTTAGTACAGCTTAGAGCTGAACTGAAGCTTACTAATTATAAAATTGTCCCGTCCAACAAAAAAAACATGAAACTTGGCATTATGTATTTTATACAGGTACTATATGCTAAGAACCCGGTGTTAACTTTTGTAAATTATCTCAACAGATGGTTTATGAAGGCATGTTATTATTTCGGTTCCACATGAATCCCAGGAAAATGGCAATACCAGTAAGAGGGGTTGGCATTATACCTCAAGTCCATGTCATCGGAGGAAACGTTGCTTTTCCTCCAACACTGCCGTGGGCAGAAACAACTGACAATTACTTCGGCTTAACTAACCCCTGCCCCTTTCCTATAGAACTTATATTCGCACATAGCGATCAGTGAGTATTATTTATAATATTATAATCGGGACATTAGAAATTAAATGAGTTTTCTTTATTGTTACGAGTAAACTGTTATTTGTTAAATAGTATTAGCAATAATCCGTGTTCATTATTACATTTATTACCTGTGTTTGACAATTTTCGGGAAAAAATATCAAATGTGTGTAATATTTAGTCGATTTTTGAACAATGTTTTTTTATCCTCCAGAATCTGGACTGAAGAGGAAGAAATCTATCAATTATTATATAAATACTACAACAAACCGGAAGAAATGCTTGTTCCTGCAATAACGCCTGGCGCTGGCATGCACCATGAAATAGTTAACTTCTATAAGCATTTTAAAGAACGCGTTAAAAAGTATGAGTTTTCAATCATATTATTAACAATAACTCTTGTACTGTGCTATTAAATATGAAATAGCTATTTTAAATATTGATGGGCCTTTAATGTATTTAGGCAAATGGAGGCGGAAGCAGCTGCTAGAGGAAAATCACCATCTACTACGACTAAGTATGTAATATGTAATTAATATTAGTTTTCGTCATTTTAATTACTTTCCATACTTAGTATTAATTTTTGTACGTTTTACACAGAAAGGGCCCTAAAACGCCTAAAACTGGAAAACAAATAGCATCGTCCAAAACGGCCACAGAAATTGTTCAAAGAAAATTTAGATCTGAAGCCGAAATAATAGCAGGTACTTATAATAAAAATGATTATGGCATCACTGCCACATGTACATACCACTTGAAACAACACTATTAAATATTTTATACCCTATGTTTGTTTAAGATGAAATAAAAGCATTAAAAGATGACGGCAGAGATCCACTTAAAGAATGCTTGGATGCATTTGATCATCATAGTTCTAGTAACGAACACGAAGTACAATCCAAAGGACTCATTGTTTTTGTTCATGGTTCTCCGGGTGAAGGTATAGCATTTAGGGTAATAATGTACTGAACATTGCTGTTTATACAGTCAGCAGCAGAAATAGCTAAGCGGGTGAGGTGTTCAAAATAACCTACACACGCTCTCTTAATAAAAAATATAGTTGCGGTCTAGATATTTTACATACGCCTTTAAATATACACCGTGTTTTTTTTTATTTCCGTTAATTTCAAGGGTGCATCGCTGAGCTTAAATTAAGTAACTTCCATAAAGACACCGGTATTCTAATTAACTCCATTTCGGAGATAATCAATAATTAATTTTTATCTGATAAGGTCCTTAGGAGCGTGTACACTTCCTTAAGGCCTATTTACATATTGTTTCGTGTTTAGTAAGAGTTTCTTTTTAAAATTAACTATGCCATTTAGTTTCCTCAAACGTACTTACCGATACCCCGCAGTTAACGGAATTCAATAAAAATACGGTATATTTTCAGTCGTATGTATGCAGGTTTCATCACGCACGATGTTTTGCTAATATAACAAAAAACTATTATCCAAATGATTTTTCTTGCATAATTTTTGGAAATCTTATCAGTATCAAGGCCTCGAACCCATGGCCTAAGAATTAAGTATTACCAGATACTCATACCTTTACTGTCCTTTTTAATGCATTTGAAATTTTAGAATTACAATCACAAGAAATGGCATACACGATTGGTATGAGATTAGGCATACCGACAGTTAACATTGATATGTGTATGGTAGAAGCATTATGCTGTCTCGATACTGAAGCCAAAGTAATAATAAAGAGTGCGATGGAAGAAGCATATGAAATATACAAAAGAAGTATCGCGAGAGATGATGAAGTAGAAAACGAACATCCTGAAGGTGTGCACTGGTGTATTGCTAATGCTTTTTACAATCGTTTTTAGATTCTCGGTGTTAAGAGAAAAGTGGCCGTTTCTCCATAAACGCGTAGTCCCCATTTTCCTCTGTTTTTTTACATAATTTGCCCCTACGTATGAATTTTTAGATTTTTGAATTATTGTAAAAATTAGGAAGATTTTATACAAATATTGAAATGCTCCTAACTCTTATAATAATAATTAAAATTTTGAAAAAAATCGACGCAGAGGAATAGCTGTGGTTGATATACAACAAATTGTGTCAAAATATTTTCAATGTTAATATCCTGAGAGGAAAATGAAGACTATGTTTGTATGATATGGTGATTTCGCGTGGGTCCTCCACTTTCGTATTAATGCTATGATAAAAATTTAACCATTTGAGAGATGCGTATAGACCTATTTGTATTGAACTGTCAGCATTTTCATAGACGTACGGCACTTTGTTAATAAACGATCTACGAGTATTGGTCTATTTAGGAAATGGCGAACGATATAATAAAAAAAAAGGTAACACACTAAATAGTATTTTATACATTCGTGATATAATAGAGTTTTTCAGTCGAGTACCGGGTTTAGGCAACGAAGCTAGCTCAGTTACCTAAGTAAGGTACGAGATTGAAAAGCTCGATTATATCACTATTGTATACAATACTTTTTCTACGAGTCATCTAGTATAATACTCTTTAACTATAAAATCTAAATAATTAATGAAAATTGATAAGTATCTCAGTAGACAAAAATGTAGTACAAAAGACATAAACTCGCGTTGAATGAATATGCTCATGAAAGTCATGAAATAGTTGCCCGTTTATGTCTTTTCTACGGGAGCGTGGCGACACGTGATTCGTCAAATTCTTCATAGTTGACTACAGCCATTCTCAAATTAATATTATAGTTGAGTTGCGAGTACATGAAAGGTACGCAATTATAGTTGGTATACGGAATCTTAATTCAACCATTACAGCCGACGAGCAGAAAAAGGTTTATTTCGCATCTATAATTGGATATGACTATCACACATATATGAATATCACTACATCTTATAATAACACAAACTGAAAAGCCACAGTTTTTCATGCGGGGTTCACCTATCAATACTACGCAATTATAGTTTGGTATACGAAATCACAATTCAACTACTATAGTCGAATTATGAATTCTTTAGACATTTTGTCTTTTTCATTTTTGAGAATTGCGCATTTCCGAGTTTGTCATTCATCCTGGTATTAAGTATAGAAAATAGAAATTGTGAAACATGTAAAGACACGAATAATATTAATATCTAGAATTAGGCGGTGAAACAGAAGATGAGTTTGATGTGGTTTTAACAAAGCTTCAAGCCTTAGCGAACAGTAAAAACATGACTACACCTCGGTCAAAGGCTGGCGATAAAAAAAAGAAAGAGAAAGAGAGCAATGTAGTGGAAGCAATGGGATCTACGACGATGTTTCAACAGGTAAGTATTTGCAAGATTATTTGACCTCATACGGCTCACCTCTGACTTCTACCTCATCTGACTTCTACGAGTATAATCTAATGGCACCAACATTTGCAATAATTTTGCAATATTCAAACTAAAATAGAATTACAATCAACCGAGTAATAAAAAAAAAAAATACAGGTATTACAAGAGCCTATTAAATTATTTAAGTACAATATTTAAGTGAGAATGTAGTAATCATTATAGACTTTAAATCGTTATAGAGCCTCAAGTTTCAAAGGTTAGAAAGATCTTGGAAATTTCAAGTAAATTCACAAGAAATAAAGAAGTGTATATTTTGGAAAGGGAAACTTCTGTCCCATATTTTCTATTGATCCATTTTGAAATTTTGATAACTTTTTGATGGCACGTCAGTAGTTTAAGTAGATAGATTGACGTACTATAATAATCATCAAAATCGGCCTTCATAACATATAACCTACTTTTGCGCCATGCTGTTGGGGACGGGTAATACTACGTTATCGTAAGAACAGTATCAGAAACAATATATCAACAATATAATATGTATAATACACGTACAGATTAGTAACAGATTATTATACTAAAAATCTTAATGTTTTTCAAAGGACTTGACACAAGAACTACTGATAGACTTCTTTGCTCAGCCAAAATTCAATCGTGGGTTTGTCGTAGACTCATTAACGAGTTTTACATTCAACCAGCCAGCGATAGCGCTTACAGCAATTATTAAAAGTAAGCACTGCATACAGAACATACACTTGATACTGTGTCAATCAGAATTTAACAATTGGGCGCAAGCATATGAAGAAGCTCAACGTGAAAACGAATTGTTAGAAGAGTAAGTGTTCTTTAGTGTCATTTATAAAAGAAAATATGTTGATTTTTTCTTTTTCTTGGATTTCAAATAAAACTTTATTCTGGTAAATGCAACATTCCCAACTGTCGGGTTAATACGCGCAATTGGATCAGACCGACCAGACAGGTGATTTGCGGAACTACCCGAGTACAATTTTTATGTATACCAAATTGTACATATTTATGTATAATTTTCTAGACCAGTGGAAAAAGTGTACGAGGAGGCGGAAATAGTTGAGATCGTAAAAGAAATTGATGAAATGGATGGTGACGATTTTGAAAACTTAACTCCGGAATTTAAATCTCTATATGTCACTCATGGTTTGGATACAAGAAGGAAAAAGTTTTTAGAGAAGACTGGGTATGTATAATTGAAAAGCGTAATTTTTAAAAATTCTTTTATACACCGTGTTTTTTTCCCCGTTAAATTCAAGGGTGCATTCCTGAGCTTAAATTAAGTAACTTTCTCATAGAATCCGGTATTCTAATTAACTCCATTTCGGAGATAATCATTAATTCATTTTTTATCTTATAAGCTAATCTGTGATAACACGGGGGGCACATTCTAGGGGTATCGTCTTGGCTCGTCACAATCGTTTTTTGTCAAATTGTTAAATTCATCCCGTTCTGCTTTCGTCGCCCATTCTTCATTCGTCACTTTCGTGGGTCGTTCATATCATAATTGGTAATCTTTGTCGTTGGTCTATTTCTTATTCCGGCATATTTCGTTATTCGTCAACATCTTCTTTGGGCATGTACGATGTTAGTGTATGTTGTTTTTAGACTCACTCGTTATTTGTCCTATCGTTTTTGGTATTATTCTATGTTGGTATTTTTCTTATTTTGCCTCTTTTGGAATTTATATATTTTTTTGTTGGACACATTCTCTATTAACCTCATTCGAAATCATTAGGGCTGTTTCCATAAACATGTTCCGAAATGTATGTATCAGGAAATGAAGATATAAAGTTTCTTTTTTATAGCTCCCTACATTACTTCTTGCATTAGGCTAGGAAAAGACAAACAACAAATATGACCAAAGATGACAAAGACTACCAGTGAAAGTGACGAATGCAGAATGAGATGAATTAAGAACTTGACAAAAACCGAATAGGACCAACAACGAATTTACGAATAAGTAGTGAGTCTGAAAACAACATAGACTTACATCGAACATGCCCAAAGAAGATGTTGACGAATACCGAAAGGAGCCGGAATAAGAAATAGACGACCCTCAAAAGTAACGAATGAAGAATGGGTGACGAAAGCAGAACGGGACGAATTTAAGAACTTGACAAAAAACGATTGAGACGAGCCAAGACGATACCATTCTAGGGACTTGATATTGATAAAAAAGATGTCGATATATAATAATACATGTGACCATTGAAAATTCTTAATAGTTTTAATAAAGAACTCCTATATTTTACAAATTAATATAATAAGGTTTGTCTCGAAATGGTTTATGTATCTAATGGTATTTTTATCACTTAAGGTAAATTTCACTATTTATAGTTTTTATTTACTTTTAGCAATAAGTGAAAATGGAGTAATGTTTAAAAAATTAATAACGATATAAAATGACTACAATAAAACATTTAGTGTAAATGTGGAAATACTGACCTGGTTTTAAAAAAAACTTCCAAAAAATACCTTTTTAAAATTTAAAAAGCAGTATACCGATTTTATATAAATATATTTATTTTGTAGAACATTTAGATGTTGACAGTAACATCGATATTTTTAATTGTCGATAAAATATTTTTACGTCAGCAGCTGGAACAAGGGTAATTTGCTGCTTAAAAACAGTGAGTAAAATCGCATTTTGCTCACTGAGTGAGACAAAATAACATTCAAGTGACCTTCATATTCGAATGTCATTTCAACGTGCGGGGCCTAATACAAGTTCGAAGTATTTGGATTCTATTGTCTTTGTCCCTTTCACGTCATTAGCAAAAAGAAAGAGACAAAAAGTGCATACGTAATTCAACGATATATTGACTGTTTATAATAGACCCCCGAAATAAGTCAGACCGCATCGTTCCAAAACACCCTACGAGTCTTCATTCGTAATAATTAATTAATGAAATTTAAATTAATTAAAAAAAATTTTTTTATAAAAAGTTTAAAATTTAATAAAAATACCATATTTTACGTATTTTATTATACAATCAAAACAATATACTTATACAAATTTAAGCAATTGTTACGCAGTAAATAATTCTACTTAACGACTTTTAACGATCTCTACTATAGTTGACAAATTGTAGTATCCGCAATTCGGACCGTAACTTACAAAGTTTTTTTTAACAAAAAAAAGTTCACGAAATAACTGTCAATTGATGTTCGTTAATTCATTATTTTCGTATCATTTTATTGTAATTTCTTTCGTTTTGTTTTATTGCGGTAATTAAAGTTAATTGTTAGAATACCTTCAGAAAACATGAGTGAAATAGTGATGAAGACGGATTAAATTTTTTCAGGTTGTATTTTTTGATGGCTGACTGACGTGAAAAATTTTGTGTACTACACGAGATCAAAGTTATTTACATCTCGTGCGCTTTTGAGTCCCTTACCACGCTCAAGATTCTAAATTAGATTCACGAGCGTAGCGAGTACTATAGAATCTTTCGCTTGCACCTGACTCAAAACAAGCACTCGAAGAAATATCAAACTTTGCTCTCTTGTTGTACAAATAACTATTTTTGCCCTCCGGGCGGAAAGCGTCAGCCACTAAACGAAGTTGTGGCTTTCCGCCTCCGTCGAGCACAAATAACTAGTGCTTAGTATAGCACTTTAGTATAAGTGCCCCGAGTTATCTCAAGTTTGCTTATAAGGCCCTTACGAGCGTAAACACTTACCTTATGGCTTGTTTACATATTCATTAGTGTTCAGTACGAGTGTATACATTTGCTACTAAACGTAAGTACTATCTCGGACGGTTGATGTTCGAAATGACATTGATATGTTACAGTTTTCAATTGCTTGGTTGAATAAAATGTAATACCTGTGTTGCAACAACGCTTTATGCAACATTCAATTACTTTTTATAAAAATTTAAAAAACTATATTATAACAGTTATTTTTTTTCTGAAAATTAATTATGCCATTTAGTTTCCTTAAACGTACTTACCCATATCCCGGAGTTAACGGAATTCAATAAAAACACGGTGTTGATATTTTAGTAACATTTTCAATAAACATTCAATTACATTTAAGTAGATATTGTTGCAAATCTTTATCTTTATTAAGGAATAAATAATAATTGTTTATAAACTGAATGCATTCTTCTGCTAGGTTTGCCAGACATGAAGTGAAAACAGACGGCAGTACTAAAGGTAAATCTAAAACATTCGTTACTAAATCAATTAGGGAAATGTAGTAAATAACTACAGCAGCCTTGTAACATTAGAATAGAATAGAATGGAATTTGATGAAAAAAGTTTCAATGCACAAGACAGTAAAGTGTTTTTTCTTGCGCGGCTATCTATTTGCAGAGTCGGCACTTCTGGTAAAAAGTTCAGTTGAACAGAAAAAGACAAAAAAAGAGGAAAAGGGTAAGTACGCAGATTTTATTACTTATATCGATAATACGAATATTTAAATATTTAAAATCCACTGTACATTGTACAAATATCGTATAATAACAGGAGGCCTTTACGTAATTAGAATATGCAAACATTATTTATAAGGTAAATCGTCTATTACTCGCCACTTTCCAATAACTAGCCACCTTCTACTACAACGAAATATTCTCTTCACACAACCCAAGTAATTTTTCAGAACGAGTGCTATTTGGTTAACTTGAATTGTGTGAATTAATAAATACAATTCTTATTTTAGCCCTATATACCACATATCACATTTTATTACTTCTAAATTAATACCTTTGTTATAAACAAATTGTAGCTGGGAAAAATACAAGTGAATACATGGAAATGCTTGTGAAATACAACGAGTATTACAAATTTACATATGATAGCTTGATTACTATTGCCAATAATTGGGTATTCGAAGAAAGTGCCGTTGGATTTCCATTGTACGCTTTAAACGGTCAAATATTGGGTAATGTGCAGAAAAAACCAAAGACGAAGTCGGAAACACATGTACTGGTATGTCAATACTTTTAATATATATTTATTTAGCAATTCGATGAGGTAGTAATTATCTAGTCAAAACGAAATATTTAGCTATGTGACAGACGCCCGTAAAGAGTCAACACAAGAGGGTTACTTTTTGAGGTTCCGTAGCCAAATGGCAAAAAACGGAACCCTTATAGATTCGTCATGTCCGTCTGTCTGTCCGATTATGTCACCGCTACTTTTTTCCGAAACTATAAGGGCTAATATACTGTTCAAACTTGGTAAGTAGATGTATTCTATGAACCGCATTAAGATTTTTAGACAAAAATTGAAAAAAAAACAATAAATTTTGGGGGTTCCCCATACTTAGAACTGAAACTCAAAAAATCTTTTTTCATCAAACCCATACGTGTGGGGTATCTATGGATAGGTCTTTAAAAATGATATTGAGGTTTCTAATATCATTTTTTTCTAAACTGAATAGTTTGCGCGAGAGACACTTCCAAAGTGGTAAAATGTGTGTCCAAAGTGGTAAAATGTTGAACGAGATCTAGTAAGTAGATTTTTTTTAATACGTCATAAATGGTACGGAACCCTTCATGCACGAGTCCGACTCGCACTTGGCCGCTTTTATCTTTTTGGAACGGAACTCTAAAAACGATAGCGAAAGTTTACACCTTACTCTTAGCTCCCTATAATACTTAGTATCGTACAATTATCAATGTTAACTCCATACAAGGTGTAACAAAAACAGTGGGGATCCATCTAAGGGTATATTCGGTATCGTGTTCTGATTAGGAAGAAGTAGAAGAATTTTTTTTTGACGCGAAATATTTTTGGCCCTTGTATGGCGGCAGTGGGAGGTTGGCCGACTTGGACGACTTGCCCCATATATTTTTACTATTATTTTCACGCTATTTTTTTTTCTTTTACCATTTTCTAATCAGAACACGATACCGAATATGTCCTTAAACGGATCCTCACTATTTTTGTTACTTCCTGTATAATCTATGCTTTTAAAAATACTTATTTTTGCATTTGTTTTGTGCATAACAACCTCCTTAAACTGTTGTGTAGTCTACTGATGAGAACGAAGCTCAAAGAGGATTTCCATTAACTCTGATAATGTGCCCCTGTCTACATTACAAAGAAGCATTGGTGAACATGTTTATAAATACTCCTGCGATGCGTGAAGCATTGAGGGATGGGGATAGCGACGCCGAAGACATTCTTCAAAGCTCAATGAAAAGGAAAGAATTTACAGTGCTGCTACCAAAAACAATGCCTTACATTCATCATGAACTGCCTCTGAAGTGGTGCTTTTTGGACGAATTACCGGCTAGTATAAATATTATTAATAATGATATTTACTATACGGGTATTATGAATATATAGACGAATGTGTTTCTATTTTATAGGTCAAAAAATGTGAATGTAATCAAATTACTGACTTAAACCTTTGGATGATACGACTCAAGATAATGTTATAAATGTCTTGTCAAAATGGCACTGTATGTGTGGTAAAAAGGTAACTATAACAGATGCGCACTACTAGTTAGGTGATTTACGATCGAAGGTAAAGAGTTAAGCACGTTCAATATATTATTTTAGATGACATCATCTTCGACTTCGACTAGTGCATTTCCCGGTCCGGTTGCGACACTTGAAAACTTAAGTATGGAAAAAAGTGAAGAGTCATACTACCCTAGCCCACTGCCACTGCATAGCTTGAAAACCGTTCCAGGTATAACAAATGCACGATACGTATATACACTTGTACATTTCTTTTTGTATAGCAATACAGGTGATGAATTGTAAAACGAAACGCTTTATAATTAACTTCAAGTCTATAACATGAGGTGAAACTAACCGTGAATCTTTCAAAACTGTTATGACAAGAGAGATCATAAAGTGCAAGTTTATGTAAATAATTGAATCTAGTTTAATAAATAATAATATTGGTATTGTTTATAGTCACTGAAACGGCGACTGTGTACGTATCACTATTACTTACCATTTTTTTTGAGTTTACTACTACATGTGTTTGTATTTTGTTTTAGCATCCGCTAAACGCATTGTATTGGGGCCAGGAGATCTGGTGCGGTGCAAGTACTCCTTTAGCCCGCAATGGGAAGGCCACTTCAGCGTGAAACGGTTCGTGGAGGTCAGCGGGTGGCCGGAGTCGAGGGTTGATATTCACGTTACTGGCATTTGCGACTTGCCGAGGTGAGCTATTTGATAAAATCTCATCAGAATGTAGATAAAATAAGATTGAAAATGATGATGAATTAAATAAATCGGTACATCCGTTATATACATACCTACATAAAAGGTCATTAGTAGGTATGTATGATTATTATTTGTTTATTTGTTTATTTGTTTATTTATTAATTCAGTTTACAATTGCACCTTAACAGCTAAAGCCACAGCGGCACAAATTGGGAGACAGTAATTGAGTACAAAAGTATCTACATAATCACATTATATAATACTACTTACAGGCATCTCTCGCTCTATCACTCTCTTACACTCAGTCATCAGTCGTCCGATTGCACTCACAAACAAGTCACACTCCGGGTGTGCCTCAAGCACGGAGTTGAGTAGAGCGTGCGCGCGCGCAACCGGCGCCTGGGCGTGCGCCCGCGTGCGCGCGCCGCGTTCCGCTAACAGCGGGCATTATAAACAAACGCAGCAGCTTCTCTCATAAATGTAGTGTCCGATCGAAACCGAATGATCGGCTTTGTTCTAGTTTCGGCCGAAACATGGTTTTATACCGACATACAGTTTCGGCGCGGCTGAAAGGTTCGGCAGTTTTTGCCGGAAACATGATTTTTACGGCGAAACCGAAACTTCGGTCAAACCCCACATTAAATGCTTATACATGTACTTACAGTCACCATTCTTTTGTAATTATGAATACGTGTACATGTTTTACAGAATAGATAGCAGACCCAAGAAAATGTTTGCAAATTTTGTTAGAAGAGCAAACTTTGAAGACAACGTGTATAAAATCACGTATTTAGATGACCTTGACTTATTTGAGTTCGGACCAATTTTTGTTGGACAAAACAGGTATTCTACGTATCGGCTCTATAACATTATTAGCGCCATTGAGTAGGTACCTCTATATGGTTCTCGTTATGATCTTATAGTATCTTAACGAACGTTGTAATGTTTGCAGAATATATGAAGAAGAATACACAATTGATTTAAAGAATTCTTCATTGATCACTGCGGACATTGTAATTGAATTTGCTGAACAGACCAACGTTTTCGATCTGGACAAAACTTTTATAAGTCTCGAAGTTAGTGTAGCATTAATGGGAAGCCATTATACATTTTACAGTTTTGGATCTAAAACAGCATAATATGGATATATTTTCAAATTTATATGTACAAAATAAGCAAATAGAAGGCAGTTTGAGAACATGATCACGATCAGCTACGCCTTATAACCTAATAAGAACACTTACATCTTAATTTAAATTTATCATCATCATGCTTGTTATCTTATCTGCTTAGAACGATTATACCTCGTTCTAAGTTGATTCCAGGCTTAAGCAGAGTAATTCTGAGACAGCATAAGTAAAATTTTTATGGATATAGGTACATTTATTATTTTGTATTATTTTATGATAGGTTTTACTGAAACTGTAGTCTTGGTATCCAATCAGTCAGTACAATACGACACAAAATTCATTACTACTATGGGAGATTGACCCTTCACGCCTACGTCAATTTGCCGCCTTATATTGACAAATTGGTTTGCCAAACTAATTTCTAAATTATAAAACTCAAAATTTAGCCCGGCTGCCGCGGAAAGCTAACAGTCACTGCAGCTCCGTCGGAAGTGGGTGTTCATCAGAGCGTGCTGCTCTTCTGTGTCAAGGACAACCCTGAGATCGTCACAGTGATCATCCAGTGCAGCGGCGTCGTTCCCATCTTGGAGATATTGCCGTTGACTAAGAATATTGGTGAGTTTATTCTCTGTGGTGAGGTGAGTATCGTAAGGTGAGATCGATTTTGGTAACTAAGAAATGACTTAACTTGCTGTTCGAGAGTGATCACGTCGCTATGCAGACATGATATGTCATGAATGTCTAAACATTTTCAGGGATTTCTATCTCTTTTCTGATAAATCATATCTTATGATCACAGATTACGGGAAGCTTTTATTATATCGGCGAGAAGATGATAGATTTATTGTTAAAAATGACTCAATTTTGCCAATAATGTGGAAAGTGCGAAATGCTGAAGAGTTTGCAGAAGACTTCATAATTTCTCATACATCCGGGATCGTGCCCAGATATGACAACCAAGTGGTTCCAGTAACATACATCGCGTGTAGAGTCGGTGTTATTTCACACAAGATATTGATCATAGACGTACGTATCTTTTGATTAAAAAGTTTTTAAATAGACTTCTGAAGTTTCATATTCTCTAGCTAACAAATTACATATACCATGAGATTCTTTGTGTTGGCGCTAGATAATAAATCAAGCTAAGTCACATATGGTTTAATAACATTATTATTGTATTTTAGATATACGACGCGGAGGGACGCGGCAACCCCATGGTGATTGACCAGTTACAACTGTCGGCGGAATGCTACGACGTCATGGTGGAGTGCGCCTACGAGAACCCGGCCGACACTTGCCTCGACTACGGCAACGTCAAAGTTAACTCCACCTACTCTAAAATGATGTTTTTACTCAATCGCGGCAAATATAATATTTACTATAAGTACGTAGATGTTTATATCTATTTTATTCATAAATTAGTTGCTTGGCGATTCGTCGGCTTGTTTACCTCCTATATCATAATAAAAAAAGTTGGTTTTCCCTTGGATTTCTGGACTTCATTTATAAGATTATAATTCTTAAATTATTAAAAGCACTGGCTCGGCTTCGGCTTTGGGTAGGACACAAAATCGGAATTTGGAAACGTGTTCAATGGGAAATTTAGTCACTCCTACATGAATGTTTCCCTTAATAAATTTTTGCTTAACCTTATAAAAATAATAGACAGCCACAGCTGTACATGGAGCTAATACAAACTCTTATAAATTTCATTGTTTTCCACAACAACTTTAGGTTGAAGAAAGTGAAGAATTTCCCAGAGCCGTCTCTACTAAGATCCTTCGAAGTTGTCCAAGAATGCGGGATGATCCCCGTGAATATGAAGTTAGTGGCTATCGAGTTCACGTGCACGCCCACCACGTCCATGAACCTGGTGAACGTGCCGGTCTACACGTGCTCGTTGCTCGACGGCTCCAAGAAACAAGTCGTGGTCGCCAAGTTCCCTGTTTGCATCACTCTTGCATCTTTCTATAATACGTAAGTTGTATAATATTTCCGGGAATAGGAAAATATCATATCAAAATTAAAAGTTTGCATTTGCGCTAGGTAACCTAATTATTGATTAAACAAGAAAATAAAATAAACCTCACCCCAAAACATGTCTAAGAACAAGCGCCAATTAACTATCTTTCAAATAAAACGCAACCAAATCGGTATCCTCGTTAAAGAATTACGGTGCCGCAAACAGACACACACACACACACACATATATATGTATATAAAGGTTTTCACCAAGCACAGTAGCCCGTTATCGTCAGCAATGTAAAAAAATGCATTTTATTTTCTTTATCTAATTACAACATGTTTTTGGTTTCTCGATATTTTTTCCTGCAGATGACAATGAACTTAAATTTTCAGATTTACTCTTTTTCCATTGGGCGAGCTTAATTTCAACATTATCCCTATTGGCACTGCGATTATGAAGGACGTCATATTAAATAACACTAGTAAATGTCCAGTTACTTATGAGATTGTTCTGCCAGAGGAGTACCAAACAAGTGCTGACTTAACAGTGAAGGTAAAGGATAACAAGTAAGTGTGAGACTAGGGTTTGCAATCCTTATATTTAATCAATAGGTACTTAAGTATTTATCTAAATTCGCAGCATCCACTGATTAAGTTGGCATAGATCTCAAGGCGAAAGATCTGTGTTTTGCTTTGAATTAGTCTAATGCACATGTAATTACTATGTATTTTCTAACAGGCTTAAAAATCCTCCAATGAAATGCGGCAACTTTTTAATATTGAATGAAGATAACTTAATTGCGCCTGGAACTAGTCGCACAATTCAAATGCAGTTTTACGCCAGCGGGCCTGGGATGTTCAGAGAAACCATTAACTTTATAATAAGTGATACGTGCCCTGCTGAAGCTTGTGGAGTGCCACTCAGGCTTGTCGGCATTGGAGCCATGCCAACTTTAGATTTTTGGAACACTGAAAACACGTTCCGAGAACATTTGATTGTGAAAAGCCTGTCTGATTATAAAGTACCAGAGGTAACTAAAATTCTATTTTGAAGTATTTTAAACACTATGGATAAGGTAGAAGTACTAGTGCTCGACGCTGCACTAGTCATCGACATGGGCACTTTATTTCATAGAAATATAGGTTAAACAACTAAGATTTTTCTGTATTCGAACTTAATCCTTGTCACTTTGACATAAAGTGCCCATGTCGAGTACTAGTGCAGCGTCGAGCACTAGTACCTAGACCTTACATGGATTTAATAAAATAAAACAAAATGGGCTTGGGCAATTTATTAGGGCTTCTTAGGGTTCCGTGCGTAGTCAACAAGGAACCTTTATAGTTTCGCCATGTCTGTTTTTCTGTCTGTCCACGGCTTTGCTGTGATCGTTACTGCTAGAAAGCTGCCATTTGGCATGGGTATATATATATCAATCATGCTCACGAAGTGACAAAAAATAACACTGTACCTCCTCTACACAGTGGGGATGTTTTTTTTTTTCGCTACAACCCTATGGTGTGAGATGTCGTTGGATTTTTTTCAAAACGAATAGGAACCATGAACAATTTTTTGAAAAACGATTTTTTTCGGAAATATCGCTCCAAGAGTAATAAACAAATATGTTCCCAACTCCCTTTTAACTTTGGAACTGTGGTAAAATATTAAAAAAAAAATTAGAAAGTAAAGTTTAGTAAAGAATTTTATCAAAACTATAGCGAATATGATCGGTTAAGACCTTTTTGAGTTTTTGCATAAAGTTTTGCCTTCTTAGTAAAAAACATACAAGTGCTACGAAGGTGCTCCCTTTTGCTTGTTGAACGTCATCATAGCAACTAATAGCACGGGGGATATTGTATCACCGTTATTATCACGGATGGCAGGGCATTCTATTGGTCGGTTTTTAGTATATTTCAAAAGATAAAGGTGTTTTCGTAACAATTTCCGTTTTCGTTTCAGACGTCTCCGCATTGCGTTTTTGTGGAAAATTCAGTCACTCTGCACTTTTTCTGCGTGAACGTGAATACAACGTTCACGGGAGCGATCGACCTTTACAACAATGGATTGGTTGCCTGTGCGCTCTCCATGAAGCTCCTCACCGAACTGAATGCCGAGGAGGACATCTTCTCTTTGGATAAATATGAGACACATATAGAACCTTTACAACACAAATGCTTGCGAATCATGTTTAGTCCTAAAGCTTTAAAGGTAAATAATTCATTAACGTAACATGTTAATAAAATATGTTGTAATATTTTTTTTACAATTAATATATGTTTGCTTTGCAGGAGTATCGAGCCATTTTAGAAATCAAATTGAATCTCCTTAACAACCAGCAACAGTCATTTAGGGTTTGTTTGATCGGGGAAGGCGTCATACCGCGTATAAAAATGATTTGGCCCCCGACGAGACAGTACAAATGCTCACTACTCCAAATGCCCGTCACTTGCTTGGGCTCCATCAGCAGTCGCGAAATTCGTTTTAAGAACATATGTTCAGTAAAAAGCACTGTAATATTGAACATACACCAGTCAACAATCGAGGAGAGGAATGTATTTTGGTTGTCAGCGGCAGTTATTTCAGAAAAGAATATTATTAAATGTCGCAAAGGTACTTTTGCTCTATTTCTAGTAACGAACTACCTTTTTCATACATTGTACATAATTCGAATAGAATTAATATGGCTCGTGGGACAGACTATTACCCTTAGTCTAATCTTGTTGTTTATTTATTGAATACTTTCATGTTGTGATTTAGATCAAGACGACACGAGAATCAAGTTAAGATTGAAACCGGCCGAACTAGCAGGCGTTATTGTTCATTACAACCCCGTCAAAAGAGGGAGGACAAGTTGCGAAATTCAACTAACCATTGTTGACAACCCTTACGAGTATTTTACGGTACTTATTCCATACATATATTAAATACATTGTATGTACATTTGCATGTCTCTTTAAATATTTTTCTCACACTGAAAATCAACAGGTGTTTTGTGAAGCTGAAGGATTTATGGAAGACGTAATATTGATTGGACTTGAAATGTTGTCGATGGATGTTGACTTGGGGGCAATACAGAATCTTACAGAGTATGTATACGTTAACCCATGGTTCAACAAATGTGGGTAGCGATCTATGGGCGATTATAATTTTAGCTAAGTACAAAGCAAAAAAGAAAATTGTTTCGGCAAGATCCTACGTAATCGTAGCTATGTAGTCACTAATAGGTTAATTATTGAAAGTGAAAATTTTTAGGAGCTCATATTTAAGGTATGTTAAATATTATTTTGTTTGATGCAGCACGGAGTCAACTGTCTCGACCATCGATAGCAAAAAGAGAGCTGCAAAGAGAAAAGACACTAAATCCAGTGAAACGAAAAAAACGAGGTCGTTTACCAGCTCGGTGGTCATTAGAAACGAGCCGGCTTGCCTGAAATATATTTTAGACTTCGGAGGGTGTGAATTGAGTTACATACAAAAAAGATCAGTCATCATGGTTAATAACTCAGATAAAGTTTACAAATTTAAATGGGAAGAAGTCCAAAACTTGTTTGTTAAACCATCACTAGGATACATTTCACCGGCAGAAGAAAAGGACTTAGAAATTATGTTTTTCTCGAGTCAACCTGTAGCCGTGAAAAAGGTAATTTTGATTTTCAGATAATTTGACGCCATTAAAAGATATCATTCAAAATCAATAATAATACAACTTTCCAATATGACCCTGGAATACGTAATTAATCTTGAAATCTTTTGTTATTTGATTCTATTTTCATTATGCTACTATGTTGATTACTGGATATCATGTCAGAAATTAAAATATCTGTAAATAAATCATAGATTACATAAGTTAAATCATTGTATAATACCGACCTTCTTGCAGGAACTTATGTTCTGTAATTTATCGGCTGTCAGCGACAATTCCCTAACTCTGGACATTAAGGGGCCCACGTGGGACAGCAGGCAAACGGTCACCACGTTTGAACATAATTGGTAAACCTTCATTTCACGGTTTTGCTATCTCGCTGGCACAATATTACGAGTTTTTTTTTTTAACTTTTTCGAACTGAAATTTGAACATTATCATAGTGACATTAAGTCGAATTTCAACGATCTTGAAAGTGTAACATAGAACCCTGTAATATTGGGCCAGCGATCTGACAGGCCAATTCAGATTTTAGTTATGAAATCTCATTTCATTATGATACTGATATACTTCTGTAGGGCTAAGATGGTCGGCTCTTTATCATTTGTCACCATAGCTGTCACGTTCTAACAAGTATGTAAGCGCGAAAGTGACGGGCACAGTGACAAGTGATAAAAATGGAACCATAATACCGCCCATAATACTGATCCGATACTGATTTATAAGTGACAAAAATGACGGTTTTGGATTCGAGTTTCAATTATTAGATCCCATTCAAAGATGATAGGTACTGATCTGATTCTGACGTTTTTGGTTGAAGGTAATGCGCAATTCAGCATGTCCTTTGAAGGAGATTAAAATCATCTAATATTGGAATGATGTCAGATACATGTTAGATCAGTATCACATTATATTGTTGGAATGAGCCTGTTTAGCTCAGTGTGCTACGGCGTAGCGCGTAGCATGATGAATTCCGTATGTAGCATGTATTAGGAATACGTAGCGCATATTCTTATATTGCTGGAATTAATTCCTGCCATGCTACACATAATATCTAAATGATTCTTTTGGAAACTAGTTTAAATGCGTAATTATATTATGTGTATTGTATATTAATAAAGTTTGTTATTCTAATCCCCTTATTTTTAGTGAAACGTCTGTAGCTGAAAGAGCTGAGCGAGTTTTGAATGAACAGGTCATTGAATCTCCTCAGGCACCGATGGGTACTATTAAAATGATAATAATGTATTCTGTTACGACAGAATATACTAAATATACACACAATTTGAAGGAGGAAGTTTCACTAAAAGATACGTTTATATACCAGGTAAAATGTGATTTTAACAGAGAAATTACTTTATCATAGTTGTACAGAGATAGAAATTAATTTCAGTACCATCGTATCTTGTCACAGTAGCGATCAATATGAAAGTCGCTAGGGACCTCATACTTTTGTCACTGTGACAAGGTACGAAATGGTACTCAAATTAAATTCCTTGACCGTACTTTATCATTGTAACTTGGGAAATTATTGAAAATAATACTAAAATAGATTCCGCTGCCGCTTGCTTACTGAGTAGACGACATAGCAAATACATATTTGCGACTTTGGAAAATAGTATCGTTTACGAAATTAATGTTCATGAAATCGTAATTATTGTAGAATTGTATGGTTAGTTGCACTTTATATGTAAATAAAAAAAAACATATGATTATTACAGACAAGAAAATTCGATTTTAAAGTGACAAACAGTGGTAAAGTGCCGATGAAAATTACGTGGACTTTCCAAATTGACGAAGATTTCCCTACGACAATCGACAAAAACTTAAATAAAAAGGTGCTGTATTCCGATTACTATAATCAAATATTTTCGTAGGTACTGGCTTCTGTCTACGATCTTGTTTGCGTAGATTGATAATTCTTTCCCTTTACCTTCATACTAACATTTCATCTAAACCGGGTCAGCGTTTTTTTCTGTAAATACTTAGGTAAAAGTACTTCGGTACTATTACCGACACAAAGAGGTTACAGATATTTACGTTAACAGACAGAAGTACTTTTGCTTTTTGTTATATTAGCAAGGATTCGTAAAAAGGGGGTTAAAAGCATGGCTTGTCAAACTGGAATTTTCTACCTTATTGTATCCCATTCCACATCTCAGAAAAGAATTCGTAACTGTACTTAGGTTCAGTAACATGATAAATTTCGAACAAGCTTTCTCTTTTAAGCACATTTTTACGGGTAAAGCAGCATAACCTTCGAGCAACACCGGAAAGGGAATCTGCATTCGCACTATTTCCCCTCTGCCGAAGCACATGTCCAACTGGGAATAGCGCGGTGCGTGTTCTAACTCGTTTGTACATAAAAAGAGATCGAGGTGTGCAAGATTGGTTAGATTTGCCTTTGATATGTAGTGAGTGAGAAATGCGATTTTGTGCACGTTTCCCCCCGCAAAAAATGACACAACGATTTCGGTAAGATATCGCTTGGGCTCCTCCCTTCGGTGGAAGTGTCGAAAGCCGGTGTTGCTTGTCGGAAGCGTGTGTTGCTAGAAGACTTCGAAGAGCATAACCGATTTTGACGGAATGAAATCCTTAGAGATTAAATTGTATCTATGTAGAATTATTTATTTATCTGATCGATGCATAATTGTTAATTTACAATAAATCGTGTTTTGTTGTAACACAGCAAGGTGAGGACAATAAGGACAGTGCGGATGGCAAGGAACGCCAAGAAGCAGACGCTTCTAATACTAAAGGTGTGTATAACAAAGATTCCTTACACTTAATAATATGAATACAAATATCCACGGAAAATATTTTCAATTTACATTAGAAATGTTCCGAATATAGGAACATACTTTCTTCCCATATCTCGTACAGGAGTCCGATTCTGATTTGATAATTTGTTACGATATTGATCTGATTAGTCCAAGCAAAATGAAGTGAAAGTCGTGCGCAAGAAGCGCACGAATCACGAAAACGATCGTCAAGGTATCGTATTAAGATCATGTAACAAGATCAAGATCATAAATATTGATAAGTCAGAATGAGCCTCCAGGACGGGGAGGGAAAGCAAGTACGCAACGTCCGTACGCAATTATGCCAACGTATATGGACTTAGTTTTTCACAATTTTTATCGTCTAAATTTTTTTGTATTGTTTTAAACTAGACTCCAGCAAAGAGACTTTGTTTAGTGAAAGTTTGGAGAGATGCAGTGTAGACACCTGGTTCGAAGTCAATTTACCCTTCAAAATAGAACCAGCCAAGGAATGCCTCCAGCCCTCGGAAAGTGGAGTTTTCACAGTTACGTTTTCACCTCTTGATGCTTTCGAGTACAAAGTTTTACTAAAAAGTTCGATTGGTGAGTTTTAACTTATGGACTACGAACATGTAGGTAAGTTCTTTAAAGGGCAACGCTTTACAATATTTTTATTACAGATAATTTAGATCCAGATGATCAGAATATGTTCTGCAAAATAGTAGCAAAGTCCTTGGTGCCATATTGCCACCTGGATATAGAAGAGAGCGATTACCTAACATCCGGGAGGAGAAAAGAGACAGGAGTTGCTTTGCCACAACACATCACTGTTATAGAATTCAATGTGCTGGGATCAGGGTGCTATAAAAAGTATTATTTCCATTTTAGACTATATTTTATTTGCGTTGGGTATTTATTTACTCAAAATACCTGTCTAAGACATTAATTAATAATAGATCAGGGGGTTTAGCCAAGATGTAAATTGTTGATGGAAAACGCCAATCGAAACGTAAATTGTGGATTCGCCCCGTTAGTCGTAAGTTTTAACCTTTTCATCGTCATTGACTTGATATTAAGTCAGTACATTTCGTGCCCCACACGCCACGATTTCATATCAAGTCGTGGTATTGGTGAGGTTTATATACGTGCAATTTTTGAGGTGGTGTTGATGACACTATTACTTTATAAACGGAATTAAATGTCACATACTAAGAACTCCAGAAGTGACCAAGGCCTCCAGTGCCCCAGGCTGGGATCGAACCAGCGTCCTCTGCTATCGCGGCAGGTGCCTGAGTCACTCGGCCACCGGGGTCACAGCGGCATTGGTCTAATTTTTTCAAGTATATACATTTCTTACTGAAGGCTTACGGCGCCCCCTATAGCCCTCCCTAAGGTAGAACAGTATGGTTCAACCTTCTAACTGGATCAACTCAGGTGATACCGAGCTATTTACATATTTTTTATATATAAATAATTTCATTTGTTCTAATACTTCTAATAGTACAGTCAGCATCAAAAGTAGCGGATCAAATAACGCTTCATAAGTATCTACCATTCTGTAACAGCTTAACAAAAAGTGACGTCTTTAATATAGAACAACTAAGACTGTAAAAGATTTACTTTTGAACTGGAATTTTAGAAATTCATCTATTTTTGGAAAAGTTATCCGGAATATCAGATACTTTTGGCGCGTTGTTTCATCCGCTACTTTTGATGCTGACTGTACACTATTACTTCATTGACGTGGCGGCGAAAAGATTAAGGACCATGCGACAGACGAAAGTTTTTTTATTATTCACTATATGACGGTTGCGTTCCGCTTTTCAGGTCTTTCAATGTTATAAATCCTACAAGTGAAGCATATGAGTTCACATTCGAAATGGTGTCTGACAAGATAGAGCTCTTACCTTTCCACTGCAACACGATGAAAGGATACGTGGAAGGCGGTACCTCTTGTGAGGTTACATTTACCTTCGCTCCCAGTGCACCAGGGGTATATAAGATATATAACATGATTAGATTTATCTTATCTGCTGCGAATTCACGAGGGACAAAATGTTAGGCGAAAGGTGTTACTTGCTGCTACGTCAGTTTGTGCGACTATGAGGCATAGGCGCGACGCTTTCTTTGAAATGTCTATATAACAATTTACGTCATTCCATAGTTCTGCGAACGACGACATTATGTCTTCTTGTAAATTCGCATGTTGTGGAATGAAAAACTGATGAGTTCAATTTCTAAAAACTTTTAAATATTTTAAGGTTTATGAATCTCAGTGGAAATTTTCGATACAGCAACACAATATATGTATTAACTTACTGGTGGTTGGCTTGGTTAGAGAGCCCAATGTAGTGTTTGTGCCCACCATTTTAATAGTACGGAACTCTTTGGTGGGCTTCAGTATCACTGACACTGTGATGTTGACGAACAATGAGGAAGAAACCCTAAAATTCGAGTTTAAGGGTAACTCGCTGTTGAATGAGTCCGGCAAAACACCCGTGATTATGGAGCCGGAGAGTGGAATATTGAAGCCTCGTTCGGCGGCGCCGATCAAGTAAGTTGAGGAAATGGCAAGTACCTTAAAGACAAAGGAAATTCCTTGGAAGATGTGAAAGTGAGAACTTTATAGATATAAATTTCATATATTTCCTACTTTGACATCTTAAATTAATCTCCCGACGGGAGCGTATTTAGGTTTTATAATGATATTGATCTTAACGTGTGTGGTAGTTAAAAGTCGTGGATACTAACTTTGGTTGGTGCTTGTATAGAGCAGAACTATGACTATTCGGTTAGGATCCTTGTCATATGGCTCCTCTACACGATGGCCCAGCGCTAGACCAGCGAGATGGCCATGCGATGGTTGATACGTGTAGATGCGTACGCACCATCACTGGCCCACTATCTTTGATGTGCGGACGAAAAACCGGCACCGTGGCCATTCCATCGCCATCCTGCCGCGCCATAAGCCATCCGACACCACTACCCTCTCTACATACTGGCCCATCTTAGGGGGCCAGTATGATGGCCCATCGTGGAGAGAAGCCAATACACAGACAAAGGGTTATATATTATTATAGTATTTTATGCAACAGTTGTATAAGAAGGGTCAAAAAAGGCGAGTGGCGTGAGTTACAATGTGAGCCGGAGCCGAAGGCGTAGGCGAACATTGTAAAGGAATACGCCACGAGAATTTTTTGACCTACTTATACAACGTTGCATACAATATTTTTCCTACGAGTCAACAAAAATAAATCTTAATTTAGGTAAACAAATTACAGCAAAAGTATATAGCCAAGACGCGCGAGCATACCTTGTTACGCGCCCGGCCCGCCCCGGGCCGCGGCCGGCCGGTCGGCGACACCTCCTCGTAACTCATGAGGCCCTGGTACTTGCTACTTGCTAAATTAATTTTTTGGACAGTTTTTTCTCAATTTTGGCCACCGTAGCCTACGGAGACTAACAAGCAACGCTAAGCGGTCTTCGTAGTCTATGGGTGTTGCTATATTACGGGTGTCACATGCGTGTTTCTGACTTATGAAGTAATTATTTTTACTATGCAACCAAATGAATATTTTGTAAGTTGGCAGCAATGCACTTAGTTTAAAACTGTATTCGTTTTGGTTTTGTTAGGTTGGTAGCCATTAATCGCAGTAACGTTATAGCTTAAAAAGCACAAGAGCTTTTATGAGGAATAGACAATATAGACTTTTCTTGAAATCTTTTATGTATGTTCTTATATTCGTGTTAATGAATGCATAAATGACAGATAACAGTAGAGGAGTAGGAAAATATAATTATGTTCTGGCTCCTGATTTTTTTGTGAATGAGATACGATCCTTCCTTATCTGTAATTCGGACTGACAAGAGAAGCGTCACTTGACGACTAAGTTCAAGCTACGAATCATCTCGTCTAAGTACCCTTCATCGTTGTCTAAGTACCCTCAATACAAGCCTTATTGAGCTTACTGTGGGACTTAGTCAATTTGTGTAATAATGTCCTATAATATTATCTCATGTTTCAGATTTATTTACACCCCAGTTGATGATGGTCCCTTGTCGTTCAAGATATTTTGTGCCATCACTTACATGACCAAGTATTTGACGTTGTGCGTCAATGCTCTAAGTCTCTCAATAAGACCAAAAGTAACCTACTTTTTAATCGGCAACGAGCATGTACTTGATAGCAAAGCTATTACAAATATACATTTGGATCAGGTATTTGGAAATATTTTAACGGTTAGGTATTACATTTTAACATAAGTTCATAGTCTAAATGGTAATATTTAGCACGCTGTAGCCTGTTTTGTTATTCTGATTTTTCCCACATTATAAATAAACTGTAAACACGTGTAATTCAAACGTATGTGCACGACTGTCACGCAACCTAGCATTCGCAAATCTAGCGCAAAACGTCAATTCACTACATCTTATAAAACTACTCCAAAACTAAAAACTACTGATCGGATTTTCATACGATTTTCATATATCAATAGAGTGATTCTTGAGGAAGGTTTAGGTGTATAACTTGTTAAGGTTTTGTATAAATTGGTTGAAATATAACGATGTTGACGGAAAAAAATCACGCTGGCTAGGAGTTTCAATCGAAAACGCTGCCTAATAAGGATAACTTACTATACCCATTATTAACTTCTAGAATAATATCACATAATATTTGGCATTTGCATAGCTATTTACACGGATAGAGTATTAATAATTATCAATTATTATTTATATTAAGCATTTCATACAGATTACAATGGTCCCTTACACCATACAATTTAAATTAATATTTCAGAAGTAATTGTAAATCAAAGTTTCATTTCGAGCCATATAATATAACTTGCCTAAAATGTTAAGACGCTATCCGCAGTTAGCGGTAAATTTTTACCACATTATGCGTTGGGATCGCTTGCACGTAGCCAATAGCTACCTACCTACTTTTTAGGGTTCCGTAGCCAAATGGCAAAAAACGGAACCCTTATAGATTCGTCATGTCCGTCTGTCTGTCCGATTCTGTCACAGCCACTTTTTTCCGAAACTAATATAAAAGCTATACTGTTCAAACTTGGTAAGTAGATGTATTCTATGAACCGCATTATGATGTTTACACAAAAATAGAAAAAAAAACAATAAGTTTTGGGGGTTCCCCATACTTAGAACTGAAACTCAAAAAATCTTTTTTCATCAAACCCATACGTGTGGGGTATCTATGGATAGGTCTTTAAAAATGATATTGAGGTTTCTAATATCATTTTTTTCTAAACTGAATAGTTTGCGCGAGAGACACTTCCAAAGTGGTAAAAAGTGTGTCCCCCCCCCCCCCCCCCCTAACTTCTAAAATAACAGAATGAAAAATCTAAAAAAAATATATGATATACATTGCCATGCAAACTTCCACCGAAAATTGGTTTGAACCAGATCTAGTAAGTAGTTTTTTTTAATACGTCATAAATGGTACGGAACCCTTCATGGGCGAGTCCGACTCGCACTTGGCCGCTTTTAAAAAAAATTGGACGTTAATAAATTACAAATTTTGAGTTATTACAAATTCAGGATTATTTCAGACCGCTTCAACATACACAAGAACGTTGACGTTTATGATAACGAACGAGGGTTCATCGACGTTCTTCTACGAGTGGGGCTACAACAGCTCGGCGGTTAAGAAGTACCTGACAGTGGTGGTTGAGCCGCGAGCGGGGCACGTGGCGCCCGCGAGCCAGGCGGAGTGTACCCTGAGCTTTACTCTCAAAACTGTGCCAGTGCAAGCTTTTCCTGTGACGCTCTACGTAAGTAATTTTTCCACTTTACAACATAATAGTCCAGCTACAACATCTTGGCAGTTAAAACGTACTTTACAGCGGTGGTTGAGCGGCGAGCTGGGCACGTGGCATCCGCGAGCCACGCGGCGTGTACTGCTAAAATAAGTTTAATCCCAAAAGAACAAAAAAATCTTCGTGGCTTAGAGTATCTCAGTATAAGAGACACTAATCACCAAAATTTTTTTTTTTAATTTTGTTGAGTTTTATAAATCATCACCAATAGAATCGATATGGCCTTCGCAGATTTAATGGAAATCGTAAAAAAAATCACTATTGCATTGTCACAATCCTATAATTGCTTTTTGACATGTGTCAGCCTACCCTTCGAGTTTGAAAAAGACTATAGGGACCGTGCGCGTTGGAGAGTCTGCCATCTTGTGGCCTGAATGGGAACCATAAACATGCACATTTACACGTCACGTGTTTTCTTGTGCATAGTAGGTTCTGCTATCTTGTGGGCTACATCGGAACAAAAAACATCACATTTACGCCTCGCGCCAAAAATCTGACGGCTCCTGTGCTGCCTCCTACAGTTCATGCACGCTCCCTATAACCGCCAAGAGCCCGGCGGAGTGTACCCTCAGCTTTACTCTTAACAGTATACCTGTGCAACCTTTCCCCTGACGCTCTATTTACGTAAGATATCTTCTCTTTACCACCACTGTCCTTGGGTTGTCTTCTATTATTCTTCCTATTTGACAGCACTCGTACTCTAGCACAATGAGTAACGGGAATGTCTGTTCGTAGTCGCTTTCCTCTACGAAACGTCGCGTCGGAATCGACTATGAACGTAGCGCTACTATAACTTTGGCAGTGAATGCGCTACTGCCCAATAGATGTCACAGAGAAACGATACCGATCTGTACGATACCGAGTGACGTTTTTGGTTGAAGAACTTTTGACACTGACATATCGGTATTGTATAACTGAGACATCTTACAAGCATTGTTCAAATTGGGCTGCTAGACTCGCTGCTAATGTCAAAACAGGATCGAATCCAATTCGATTGCTGCTCAAGATGCGCATAGCTTTAGCTCCATACGGTTCTTATCAAGTCGATAAGCTAGACCGACATAGGCCAACAATTTATATCTATTTACCCTCTCTCTTGCATTAACAATAATTTTAGTCAGGGGTGTCCTACGGTGTAGCAACATTTTCCAACTTCGTAGCGAAGATAAGCGTAAGTGTCGACATGGAGCGGCATTCGAATTCGAACTTAACATTGATTTTAAATTGATATTGATTTGACTTTACTTGTAAAATTAGCGATTCAACAGTTTGTTTTAACCAATGTATAGAGGGATTAAAAAGGCTATGTGCTACGCCACGCCGTAGTAGCATTTCATGAAAGTAGTGAAGATAGGCTACGGAAACGGCGAATGGATGTGCATAGACTTTTTATTGGTTAAACTTACTGCAGGAATTGTATTATTTGTATTTGTTGCAGATTGTGGACGGACCGGAATACAGTATACTCCTCCACTCAGAAATAGAAAAACCAATGTACCATTTCTCCTGCAAGGATTTCGATTTTGGAAAATGCATAATCAACGCACCGGACAACACGTACAAGAAAACCGTGGCTTTTGTGAACGATGACAAAGTTCCTATTCTGTAATGATTTCATTTCATTATTTTCCTCCTAAGATCATGCATACAAAGTTTCCCCACAATCTATTTTGAACTTTCATTAAGTAAATATATTGCAAATTAAAAAACAAAACAACAGTCACAAGGGGGTTAATATGAACTTGACTTAAAGCATTGAGGTGTCAATTACATCGTATGGCATAACAATATTCACCACAGGACGACCTCTTTAGGCAATGTTGACGTATAGGTAAAGGGTCTACCACAAGCCACCAAGGGCCACAAGACAAGGAGTAGAATAATATTAAAAGTAGAGAATCGTAATCTGTTATTTAATGCAAAGTTACCCAGTGTCTAGGCATCCCGACAACTACGGCACTACTTTCCGGTGTCTTTGACCTCTAATAAAAATATCCACTACCTACCTACACAAATTAGCATTACCAACTTTGGACATAAATACTTTCTAAAATGACTGTATAATTATAGCCTTGCCTTGGATTTTGAAACTCTGCCTGAGCTCCTCGTGGACTACAAGCCAGTGCCTGCAATCCAGCCCAAGGAGCAGGTTAAAGTGAAAATATTTTTTCGTCCGAAACAACCGACGGAGTATGATTTCCAAATAAAATTCTGGGTTAATTCACTCTGCGAAGAAATCGTTACTGTTAAAGGAGAAGGTAGGAATAGTGCTTTTAACTTGCTCAAAATACATTAAAATAGGTAACACACGACACCAGTTGTCCCTAATAGTTATTTGTTTTACAAGGGAGCAAACTTGTTGTTTAACAGCTCGTGCTAAATATTGACACCCGAGCAAGCAAAGGATGCCAAAATTGTAACACGAGCGTAACGAGTGGTACTAAAAGTGGGATCTTGAGCGTTGCGAAGGGTTCAAGGCACGAGGGTTAAACAAACTTTGCCTCCGAGTGAAACACAAACATTTTCACCACACCAACGTGAGGAAAATACGATTTTTTTTTTTTTAATACTACGTCGGTGGCAAACAAGCATATGGCCTGCCTGATGGTAAGCAGTATCCGTAGCCTATGTACGCCTGCAACTCCAGAGGAGTTACATGCGCGTTGCCGACCCTAACACCCTCCCACCCCTCGTTGAGCTCTGGCAACCTTACTCACCGGCAGGAACACAACACTAAGGTGGAGGTACTTCCCCAGTTGGGTTCTGCTCTAGATCTGGAATGACATCCGCTGTGCTGTGCCCTACCACACAGAGCCAGATGACATTTACAATGCCCATACCTCTCTTAAAACGAACTATTAAATACAAAAAAAAACCAAATCAAATCCAATAGAACGTAATCTTTCTCATTTGAACAATCAAGAGGGCCTTTAGCAATTGGTGTGATGAAAATTCTTTTACTCCAGCCCACTCGGAGACTCAACATAATTCATAGAGTCCGTCCAAGATAACTTTGCGCAGACTTGAACAGGCGAAAGTGAGGGAGTGTCATCATCATCAATTATGAATGATGGCATTGTTACACTTTTTCAGTGCAAATGCCATGCAAAGTTGGCTTGGTCCGACTCTATAAGATTAAACCTCAGAAGTATGGAGCTCCTTGTTTTAATTCAACTTTAAATTGCAGGTGTAAAGTGCCTTTTCGATTTATTCGAAGGGTGCGAAAAGAGTTTCGACATGGGGCCAGTAAAAGTGGGCTCTAAGATAGTTCGTCAGATAGAGGTGATGAACCACAGCAAAGTGGCCATAGACGCCAGTTTTATATTCAAGGAGATGTACCCCGTGGTAGAGGACACGCTTCAGTCGGAGGCGACGAGTGTATGTCTCGATCCCGGTGATACTGGTCCTGTGACCGACCAGGGACCTTCGAGGCGAGTCTTGAACATTTCCCCCTTATTCATAAACGTGTACTAAAGTTACAATGCCGCTAATCATCGTTTCTCCCTTTCCATCATACCAATACGTCGGAAAGGGACAAACGAATTAGCGGCGTCGTAACTTTAGTACACGTTTATGAATAAGGGGGTTATTTTTTTGCTAAGATAACGGTAAGAATAGTCTAGGATAGATACGCAACGCAGCAGATGTATTCCATGACACGGAACATGCTGCAGCCGAATGTGATGAGCGTGTCTCCACTTCTTACTTCCTGACTTAGAGCTCATCCAGAAATTCTGTGATCATTTTTGGCATAATTCCATTTTTAGGGCTCCGTACCTTAAGGGTAAAACGGGACCCTATTACGAGTACTAAGACACCGCTGTCCGTCCGTCCGTCTGTCTGTCTGTCTGTCTGCACGTCTATCCTTAGGCTGTATCTCATGAACCGTGATAGTTCGACAGTTAAAATTTTCACAGTTGATGTATTTTTGTTGCCGCTATAACAACAAATACTAAAAAACAGAATAAAATAAATACTTAAGGGGGCTCCCATTAAACAGAAATGATTTTTTTGCCGTTTTATAGATAATGGTACGGAATCTTTGTGCGCGAGTCCGATTCGCACTTGACCGGTTTTTGCTTTCATAAGCGTAGAATAGAAGGTGCGTATTCGACAACGGTGCAAGCGCATATTTGAATGCCATGTGTTATTGTATTGTGATTCTTTTCGTACATATAAGGTTTGAAATAGCGTAAGTCCAAGGTAACGAGGGCTGTGATTTTCGCTACGTGTGTGCTAAAGCATAGCTCGTAGCACCGTAACATTGATTGTAGAAATATCATCCTTAATAACAGACAGCACAATGTTTGTTTAGAACTCAAATGGTGAAAAATTACAACGATGACAAGATCCGAAATCAAATCGCGATGGATATTCAAAATGCACTGTCGTCATTAAAGGTCATCCCTAAAGAATGCAAGATACTGCCTTACAGAAAAATCCCATTGAAGATTCAATTTAAACCTGTTGGCATGATCAGCGATTTGAACGTTCAGGTACTTACACTTAATGTCCTGAGATTTTTATTATATATATTTTTTTATAAGTAGTTAACATTTTGACCTCCGATAACCTCTTGGACATGGAGATTCACTTTGTAAGATTAAAGTGAATACAACACATATTGCACTCGAAAATATAGCTCGGGGAGTGTGCACAGGAACTGCACGATCTGATCCCACCTTCCCCTTTCCATCATCGGACGTCCAGGCGTGGGGAGCGAATGCACCCGTTCGTGGTACACATTCCATTTGTTCGCACTAAACGGTTTGCCTCCTCTTTTTTTGTTACGGACGGCTAAAGAATGGAATGCGCTCCCGCCCTCTGTATTCCCTGATAAATATGACCTCGGTCTCTTTAAAGCAAGAGTGAATAGGCTACTACTGAATCGGTGAGCTCCATCTTAGGCCCTGTCTTCACTTTCCATCAGGTGTGACTAGAGCCAATCGCCGATCAGTTTTTAATAAAAAAAAAAAAAAAGAGAAGGCTCCCAGCGAGATTGACTGACGATCATCAAAATCGTACAGAATCATGTGTCCACCCTTAAAATATGTTTCGTCAGGTATTTATACTATGTAATGTAGGTGACATGCATAGTAAGAATTTATTTTTAATTTTTTCAGCTGAACATGAGAGTGCTAAACATCGAGCGGCCGCTAGTGCGGTTGAGCGGCAGCGCAACCGGCATGAGTCTGTGTCTCAGCCAGGACTCGCTGCAGTTCGGCCGCGTGCGCATTCGCGGTTGCAAGATACTAAAGGTCATGTTACTGAATAAAGGGGACTTCGGGGCCAGGTAAGGCCAAGAATAGTATGAATAAGCATGTGCCATGTATCTGGACATTACAGTAACTAATAGTCGGTATAATAAAATGTATAAATGTGTTAACGAGATTTCGTTGGTAAGGGTGAAAAATAAGTCAAGGGACTAATTGCTAGCTTCGATCTTAGTTTACATGTGTGCAAAGATGCTACTCGTATATTGAAAAACTTAAATATATTCAGAAGCATTACGTGACATGAGAATATAAAATGTCTATTGATTATCCACATGTAATTATTGTTTGTCTAGATTTTGGTGGCAACCCTTGATGTCTGACGAGTTTACAATTTCGCCGATGCAAGGCCACATCGCGGCACACACTAACGTGACCTACACGATTACCTACCGGCCAAAAAGCCACAATCCGTTTGTCAAATTATGGGTAAGATTTTGATTTAGTAATATAATCACAGATTACAATTTTTTGTTCGGATGCTAGAGTTTCGGTTTTTAGAATCAACAATTCTTAAATTCATCGCCATGGAATAAAGAAAATATTGCTTCACGTGTAAAAATGAATGCTAGTATAGTATATACACGATTTTATCACGAAATTAAAGACAGAATATCTGACTATTTTATTGTATTGTATGGGAATTGTCAAATGACTTAATGTTATTTGTAACTAGGAATAGGAACAAACTAATTTTATTAAATTATTTTTTGGTTTGTTGTTTAGACATTGTCATTTGTCATTTTTTTTAAATATATGACAATATCAATTTATAATTTAATGTTATTTGTCTTAAATCAAATGGCCCAATCCGAAATCTTGTTTTAAGTTTTTCGCTGTCTTCTGGTATATTACGAGTAGAAACTGATAGTGTTAGCTTAAACTGGGCAAACACAGGTAGTCAAGTAATTCCATTCTTTAGGGTTTGAACTACCCTTTCCTATTAGTGCGAAAGAGACAAAAATGGTTGTCGGTAAGTCGTTATCACCGAACCAACAAAAGACTCTAAAGCTGCCATTGATATAATTCAATTCAATTCAATTCAATACATTTATTTCAGGTCAAATAGGCCCTTATAGTTTGTTAGTAATTACATTATACTATATTAAATTACACATTTACATTAATTAGTCTTCCTACAATATTAACTGATTACGTGGAATTTTTCTATAGCGCATCGCATAATAAAATTATAAATAAGACCTTTTATACCCATTTTTATTAAAAAGTACTACTATACAATTCGTACACCAGCACGGATGTCCTGCCACTGCCAGTACTTTATATTATTTAAATCTTTCGTATTTGTGTATTTTGTACCGTAAAAATTCATTTAGCGTTACAAATGATCAAACTAACACAACACCACATTATTTGATTTGATGTCGATTCAACCGATTTAGGACCGATTTATACCCTTATAATGAATAAAACCGGTTTTAACCGGTTTTTTCGGTTTCGGTTAAAACCGGTTTGCATTCCCTACTAGAGTACGATTTACGTGTCGGACGCACTCTAATGCTAACGCTTCCTCCCTACGTACTGATGAGGTTTAGCAACTTTGTGATTGGACTTACATTACAGGCCAATTAGAACGTACACTGACATCAGAATGATGTTTGAATGATGTCTGAATATCTGAGATATTTGATTTAGTCATATATCGTGCACCAATAACCACGAACGAGATGCACGTCGAGTACTTAATGTTTAATCGATATCCAATCAAGTGAATATTTATAAGTTATATGCCTCCTAATTAGACTTGCCAGGAAAAACAGTGTTCTACTAATTTTCCCATTTTTCAAAACTTTACTTGGTAGGTAGGTGCGCGGGTACGCGCTACGGTGCAATGGAACACCTCAAAAATACACATATGTATCCACCCATAACGTACCTGACCTGAATAAAAATAGTTATGCTCAAGGATAAAAATCTCTTAAAAACTTTTATAGATTGAGAGTGTAAAGATTAATATTCCAAGTATCCCAACTCTCTCAGTGTTAAATATCTACTTCTAGGCTAGCTGCAATATCGAGAACTACAAGTCACAGGAGCTAGCCCTGTATGCCGCCTGCTTGGACGTGGGCGACGTGGCGGCCAAGACCGTGTTCATGGAGTGTCCGGTGCGAGAGGTCCAGACTAGTTACGTGCCGGTTACGAACCCGTAAGTTGTTGACATTTATTTACTTGTAAGCGAGCTGCAATATCGAGAACTACCGAACGAACCCGTAAGTTCTTGGAATTAATTTCATTATCATCGAGCCGATAGGTACAGTCCGTACAGTCGAGTTCACATACATCTTTACAAGCCAACTTTAGTCTTCTTTTCGTATGATCGATCTATGCCTACTTCATATTCTACCAACATTTCAATGGTCATCCGACAATTAAAGTATCTCATGTATTTTGTGGTCAATAAGTAAGGATCCAGCGTAGTTGCTTGATCCAAAAACGTACACTGAATTGTCATGTCATTGTTATCTAGGTGACATTGTGACTGAGTGACAAGAATTTACTAAACATCTGACTCCATCAACAATTCTTATCCGGATTATGAAATGCCCTTATGTGGCTCGCATAACCAAACTTTGTTTTGAAGATGCGGTCACACGATCCGCAATGGAGTTGTCCAGTTGTCAGCTGCATTAATCATAAATTTCATTCAAATAATTAAAAACCGCAATTACAGAACCGATGGGACATGGCTGGTGCTATCGGAGATGCCTCCCGGACCATTCTCCACGTTAGCCCAGTGTAACGTCGAACCTAACTCAGTATTCGACATCCCGATCTATTTCAAGCCGAAAATTATGGGAAGACACGAGGTAATATTTAACTGAAAATATTGTTTGTATACCATCTCGTAATGATTCAATAAACTAACAATAATGCTTCCCTTGTTCACTGGTTAGTTTGGGCTTAAGTCTCTAAATTGAAGCTAACAGAACGAACTTTAAAACTAAAATTGGGCCGGATTCGAAGAAGGAGATACGATAACGATAAGTTCTGGTTTAGATAAGTTCATATAATTGTCAGAAGCATCTCGATTCAGGCAACCAATATAATGTCACTTTGACGTTAGAAATATCGTAGATAGATCATATTGGGTTCACAGCGGAATCGAAATAAACGTCGATTTTGAGATGTCGTTTAGCTATCGATCTTTTAAAGATCTCTCCAAGATCTTAAACGTGTCTTAATCAATCTTCGAATCGGGCCGATTATATAGTTTATACTTTCGTGGCAGCGTAGGTACGTTAATAAAATCGCTACATCAATTCAAGAGATATGGCCAAATAAGGTGGTCGTTGTTGTTATTATACGTATAAATCTTTATCAATTGACTCTAATCACTTTAACTTTGCTATAATATAGCAATAAAATATTATATTCTAATGCTAATTTGCCATACTTGCAATTCAACTACGCTGCCACAAAAAGGCTACGAGATTAACGATCACTATTTATAGCGTAGGTACTTAAAAAACCGGCCAAGTGCGAGTCGGACTCGCACAGGATCCGTACCATTATCTATAAAAACGGTCACCCATCCAAGTACTGACCCCGCCCGACGTTGCTTGACTTCGGTGATTGGGTGAGAACCTCGAGATTGGAAATAAATATTTATTTTATTCTGTTTTTAGTATTTGTTGTTATAGCGGCAACAGAAATACATAATCTGTAGAAATTTCAATTGGACAGCGGAATCTCAGTTATAGGGTCCCGTTTGACCCTTTGGGTACGGAACCCTAAAAAGTATAAGTGTTGTAGGTATCTACCTCTAAGTTAGTTGACAGTGACACTATTTTGTATGGATTATAACTGAATTGAAACTAACCGGGAAATTATTATTATTACAGAACGAATTGTTATATACTAATTTGGGAGAAGGCGCACTTTTCATAAGTCTACTTGGCATAGCGCTGCCGCCGAATCCTAACGGACTAATAACCATCAACGTGGCTGCCAAGGATGTTCACACGGAGCTTTTGAAGGTTCATCATATCACCGAGGTACGGTGATACATTTTACCATATCTATTTAAATGGCATTAAGACGTCTAATAATTACAGTATTCTGAGAAGTGCTACGCCGTAGCCCTTAGCAAGTGTTTCCGTATGTATGGGAAAGGTGTCTTACACTCACAACAATATTTTTCTTGACACGGAAATATGTAAATCATCACTTGATAAATATCTGATTATCAAGTAATATTGTGGAACAAGTCACCTAAACTTTTACTTAATCTCAATTTTCTTCATTTCTAAAACGCTTATTATGATGAACCGGTGTCCAATTTCTATGGAGTACCGTTGAGCGGGCTAAGTTTTTTGTTTCACGAAATATCAGAATATCGTTAATAATATTTGAAATGTAAATACATAAATACGTCATGTCGAATTGACAAAAATATTCAATATTGAAATTTTTACACTTAAAATCGACTAGAAATGTCGAGTTTAAGTAATTTATTTTTATTTTGAAGTAGGTATATTGGTAACCTTACATTACGTGGCATGTGGAACAGAAAACTGCTGTTATTAGGTTAGGACTAGGAGCCCCCGCTAATCAACCTGATTTCTCACGTGCCCGGCCACAATGTACCTAGATATAAAAAGCGCTTATCTTAGTCCCCAGAATCATACGTAGTGTCGACGGAGGTAGTGAAGGTGATCCCCGATAAGTTCGACGCTTTCTACGAGATTAAGCACCCGGAGACCGTAAAAGTGTGGGGCGAAACGTGTGCCACGTGCCGCTGGGATTACGCGTGCTATGGCGAGTGTGAGATGCACATGAAAGTAAGGATTTTAACTACCGATAAATACGCTTGTGTGTAAGTTTTGAAAAATAAGGATTCTATAATAACGCTTGCCATAAGGACTTTACATGGATTTAATTAAATTCGTCTTGCGCTATTTATCTGCTTTAAATAACAGTACATTACTAACAGAGGCTGGGAAGTAAGGGGTTGCCGGCCGAGCCGAGTACATATAGACTAGGAATATATTTAGAAAGGAAATTTAAAAACTTCCCGGCCTGGGTCTGTAACTTTGTATGAAATTTCATTATAGGCTTCTTGTCTAGCCGTGCTCGACACGTGATACTTCCCAGTTCCCAGTCTAATATAAAGAACGAAATATCAATATTTTATTTGTAGGAACTATTAAACTAGAACCTTAACCCTTTTCTAGATCGTGTCATTCACGAAAACGCGTGCCTTGACTCGTACTTTCATATTATTAAAGGTTAGTTTTGACAAATATGCGCGTCGTCGTGGATGACACGAACTATCCATGCCGCACCAATCTACAAGGTTTTTGTGGATGATCCAAATATATACCAATTAATCCAGCTTTGATGATTCATTTAAAGGCAAGTCACATTTCCCGAAAGCGCAATCTAATTTGAACCTTAAATCCGAACCGAATAAATTTCCAATTCTATTGGCGCGTATGTGGTGGTGGAGTGGAGTATGTAAATGTAAGAATCGTCCGCAGGTGGTGTTCGTACACAAGGAAACACGCGAGTACCAGTTCTACGAGATCGTGGCGACTGTCACCCCAAGCGAGATCGTAGACACGCTGACGTTGACGTCACGGGCGCGCGAAACAGTTCAGCGGGAGATAATTGTGCACAACCCGTTAGCCGTAACGGTTACCTTCTTCGTGCGCTGCCAGCAACTGGACTGTCCTAGCACCATTGAAATAGGAAGGCAATCACAGGTCACAAGCCATGTTCTCTTAGTTCGAGAAATACTCTTAAGTATAAGAAATTGACGTAAAGGTCACGGGCGCGAGATACGGTCCAGTGAAAGCTGGTTGTGCATATGTGTCGGCTAGCTCCTACGTGCGCTGTCAGCAGTTGGACTTTCCCAGCTCCATTGATATAGGAAGGCAATCACAGGTCACAAGATACATTTTCTTAGTTTTATGTTTTCAATTAATGCAAAACCCCAATGTGAACCAACTGTTAACGAACGCTTTGTATAATTTGGTCATCTATTTCAGGCGCCACTCGTAATGTCCTACTCGCCATTGGTAGTAGGCGAAAGCGAGGAGTACTTGGAGGTTTACAACAATTTCGTCGGAACATACATGTACAAGATGATACTGAAGTGCTTGCCGGCCAAAGCGAAGGAGCTAGAGGTAGACACACCGATCGGCACGCGGGTCCCGATGAGGCTTCGAGTCCAGAACAGGAGTCCCGTCAAAGCGGTCTTCACAAGCGCAGTGAGTAAGCTTAGCGTATTACTAAAAACATCGGACTTCGGGCTAATGTTTCGGTTCCGGGTCTTGTCGTCCCCCTAGTGAGAGCCCCACTTGAGAAGAGGAGACTTTTAGGAATCTCAAAAAGTGAACCTTTCGGCTACCGATCAGTGGTTTTATTTGCCGTAGGTGAAGTTATAAAATATTACTGAAAAACGTTATTATTCGAGTTATTTCTTTGAAAATTATATCCTGAGATCTTTTACTTCACTCTAGATTAAATACAATTAGGGATAAGTAGATTAAAGGTATGTAAGTAGATTTTGGATATTGCTAGCCATAAAAGTACCTTATGTTCTGGCTAGTCTCTCCAGGCATGTCCACATTCCACATGCAATTGAATAAAATAAATCGGTAGATACCGAAAGTTAACTACGTTCTACCATTTTTTTAAGGTCACCCATCCCTCAATCACGACTGACAAAGAGTATTTCCTCGGTCCGTTCGAAAAGGGCAAGTTCCTCGTGTGGTTCGAACCGACCGAAGTTGGGGTTCAGCAATGCACGGTTTCGTTTGATTCGCCGGACGCCGGAGAATTCGTGTAAGTGATAAATTAATACAATACAGTAAATAATTTTAAATACCTAAGTACGTTTTCATGTCGGTAGATAAATATGGAGGTATCATTTTCCCAATGCAGAAGTAGAAATAAAAGGGATTGTTTACAGAGAAGGGACTGAAACAGGTGTATATTCCCATTTGTCCCATTCATATGAATCATTCCCATCTGCCTCAATGCATGTATGGCGGCGGTCATGTAGGGCATAAATGGGAATAGACCCTGAAACAGACTTCCTAATATTGCGAAATGATTCCGAACATTATAAATTGTATACCTATCGGAAATTTGTACCAATTTTTTTTTTTTAGATATCACATAAAGGGAACGGCAAAAGTACCAAAGCCCCAGGGGCCATTTGAAGTCAAGGCAGGTGGTTTCGCAGCGATAACATTCAAAAACGTATTTATGGACAACAGAACGTTTAAGATATCTATCGATAAACAGGAATTTTACGTTAAAAATCCTGTCGAAATAATACAATCTAAAAAGGTAAATTCTGACGATACTTGACTAACATCCTATATAGACTATATACTCGTAGTACATGACCTACCTACTCGTACAATATGAAGTAAGGACCCAGGGCGGTACATCACTTTTGTAAAAACATATCATTGGAAAAAGCTATCTTGCGCGCGAAGGCTTACGTATATGCGTGCTTAGTGCGCACCACAGGGTTTGGTAGTATTAAAACTCCTATTACAGAGTAAAACCATCCAAAACTCACCAAATTGAAAAAAGATCAATAATCAATAAAAATCAACCGTATTTTGATACTAGTACCTAAAGTTCACTATGGCTCTGAACTTGTGGTAGTCATTTGTGAGTTTTGATGAGCACTTTCGCCGCTCCGATACATCTGATAGCCACAGTAGCTGAGCAAGCAATAAAATCATATAACTGAGACATGTGCAATATTATAGGAAACGAAGGTGTTAGTGTACCTGAGCGACAAGTGGGTGGGCGGCGCGCCGACCGGCTGCCTCAGCATCGAGAGCCTCGAGCCGCCGGAGCCGCGCGCCCAGTGGACTTACTTCCTGCAAGGAATCCCGTGACTTTTCTATTGTTTATTTACTTTCCTATCGTTATTATTTCTTTATGTTATAAATATATTTTAGCACGTTTTTATGTATTTTACTGATCAAGAGTAAACACCCTAATTGGGTGTCGCGTGTATAAAGGCATACAACGTAAATGCTAATAATAGAGTTGAAAATTGTATAATTGTATTGTATCTGCGTATAGGCCACACAATATCTACATAACCTAACAGTTTCTACCGTTTTCAGTGTGATTTCGATGGGAGGAAGAGGAGACAAATTCTGTTTTTTGACTGCAGTCATATATACATATTATCAAAGAGAATTTGGGTGGATTGTAAAAGTAAACTTTGCCACAGTAAATTTACTGCCATCTTTCGACACATAATTAAAACTTTTAGAACGCTATTTGACTTTGATCCTTATTCTTTCACTGATATGTGTTAAATTTCTTAAATACCAAAAAATGGCGCCATCTACTATTGCAAAGGTATGGCGCCATCGCTCGAAAAGATGCCGTTCTGGCTGCTGGCAAAGATGGCAGTAAATTTACTGTGGCTACAAAATTTACTTTTACAATGCACCTCTATTTCAAATTATATTTGATATTATTATGTAACTACCTTAAATAGGCAGCTGTCCCACACAGAAGTTACAACAAGGGAATAGCTATGATCAGATAAATGACTTCTATCATACTGCCTCCTCAGTTTTAGACTATCCACTCTGCCATAAGACAGAATGAATAATTTTATGGTATTCAAAAGAAATAAATAGGAATAAATACTAGTAAATTTACATATACATGTCAGCTTTATTACCAGTCATTAACACTCAAATCTTGCACTAGATCATCTCCGCCTGGTATATCATCGATGTCATCGACGGCCACTTTTTTGTTAGACTTCTTCTTTTTAGATTCCTTCTTCTTCTTGATTTTCTTTTTACGCGGAGGCTCGTCTTCGCCTTCCAATTTGAAGTGGTCTTTTTCATCCTCACTGTCAGACGGGAACAGTTCCGTTGGTCCCTCATTCTTGGGTTTAGTATTAGCAGCGTCCTCTGATAACTTCGGTCTCTTTATCATGGGTAATTCTCCAGCAATCTCATCATTTTTGGTCACCTTCTTCCTCTTCTGTATCTTGTTGATCTTGCTCCAGTTCTCATAGAATGTTTGTAACGGTGACCCCTTGGTGCTGATGTTGGTTTCCCACGCTGCTACTAGTTTACTGTCGCTCAGTGAAAAGCTGATCTTGGACCTTTCGCGTTCAATGAATCTACTGTTCTCCTCAATTTTTTCAAGTAACTGGCGAAGCTTTTTAGTGTAGTTGGAAACTGAACAGGTCTTCAGGAACTGTTTTATCTGCAAAAAAAGAGTTTGAATAAATTTAGTTATTTTAATTTGTAAGTATATATTCTTTATTGCCCCAATAACATAAAATTGTTGATGTAAATATATATATGTTAATTTTGTCTTAATTATCTACATTTTTAAGGTCATATATTTATTAAAAAAAGTATGGTCAATAATTAGCCAAAGACGACAGACGCGCGCGGTTAATACAGCCCAACATTTAACATTCGTGCATTCCGATAAGGTTCACGGTGATGCGTCGCACAGGATATGCGTGGCGTTAAAAGGGTTAAATACAAATCCGATTTTACAAGTTTTATAAAAAGGTTTTTTAACCATTAAATTATCGTAAAGAAATTTGACAAACCTGTATGATAGCAAGCAGAGAAAGGTCGGGAAAGGCGATGGAATGCGATTGATTAGCCATATACTCCAGTAGTAATCCATAAATCCTCTCAATGACGGAATCCTTGAATCCATTTTCCATAAGCTGTGACTTGGCCAGTCGGAGAACACAGGACAAGTCCAGTGGCTTCATGGAAACTTTCTTGTGCTTTTTGTTGAAGTCATATGATGTTAATACCTATAAAAGAAGATTAATTATAAATCCAGTGTTCTATTAAAACAACAATATATATATACATATATTCCTGCAATCAGAAACACCTGTACAAGTTTTCAGAAACATAATATATGATTTCATTCATGATAGAAAAGTCATCTATAATAAAATACTAAAAGTAATAAGAATTTGTCAATCTCACCTCTAACAGAAAAGGTAGTATAGGTATAAAAGTGTTGGATTCTTTTGATAAATGTATCAATATTTCAACACAGTGGAATCTGACTGGATAATATTGATGTGTTGGCACCAGCTTGATGGTGTTCGTGATAACCATCACCAGAGGGTAGACCAACGGCTGTAGCTGAGGCTTATTGGTGGTGGCCCCAAGCAAGTCTGCCCACAAGTGCAGTGAGTTCACAAACTGCCAGTTATACACCGCCTGCCTGTTCTCTACTTTCTGAACAACAATAGCATTCCTCAAATGGATAGCCAACTGACGTATGTACAGGAAAACATGCTGGTATGACACATTCAAATCCAAAGTAAACATCTCCACTAAAGACCTCCGCATGAAGTTAATACTTGGCCAAGTAGTGGGACTCACAAACTTGCAGTTCTTCACATAGGTCATGTACATCGCTTTCAGTACAAGGTCTAGTAAGTTTGCTTGCTGGTTTCTTGTGATTCTAAGGATACACAAGAAAGCCAGAACTCTCACAGTTTCCTCCCCTCTACTCCACAGGGTGATCAGCTTCTTCAAAGCATGTTTGGATATTCTGCCAAAACAGGCAACATAGGCAGACATCTGGTGCAAATGCTTCAGGAGTACTGTAAGTATGTTCTCAGATGTAACTCCACCAAGAAGCTTAAGCAAATCATTTAGATACGCCACTAGAGGAGCCTTTATTTTGACAAAATGTTTGCATTTCTGAGGATCCTTGCCTGACTGCTCCATTCCAAGATATTTTTTTATTGCAGCAGGGAGATATAACACACACATTTGAATAACTGCATTGAATACTGAAGAGCCTGAAACATAAAAATTCTATGATTAGATGTGTTGTTTGGTCTTTCTTGTTCCTGATAGTTAAGAAATTTTTCTCATGCCTAGTATATTAATTATAACTAGAAAGGAAGTTGCAGAAACTTTAATTCAGCAACAGCAGTGACACTATATTATAAACTAGTGGCTCTGTGAGCTGTAGACCTTGCATTAGCTTAGAAAATGCAAAAGTTTTTTTTAAGTCATCATCACAGTTAGGGCGTGCAGTCCCGGGACCGGTTCCTAGTTTTTCATTTCCCGGTACCGGGTCGGAGCCGGTACCGGGATTCCCGGTTCTCCCGGTTCTTTATGCTGAGCTGAATTATTTTTATATATTTTGTTTGACATCATTTAACTGTGAATCTTGCAACTAACTTTAATAATAATAATGAAAAGGAATCGTAGGAATAATTAAGAATTTTTTATAGAATAAAAAACACTTTTAGGAATAATACACTTAAATCAGTCTTTATAGTTACTTTAATCAGTCTTAATTGATTAATCAGTTAACAGTGTCATTGATCATAATCGTAATGTTATGAATCATGTGTAGTAACTGTAGTAAGTAATACTTACAAACACCATAATATTTTAAACATTCTTATCATGTTCACAATATCATAATTATCTTAATATTGTAATTAAAAAAAAAAACAAATTGTGCAAAGTTATACAAATTTTAATATCTCAACCTGACTATTTATGTAACATGTCGTCGAATTTACTTGACGTAACGCTAATCATTATTTTAATTTTAAATGTGAACTTAAATAATATAAATCAGTCTAATTATAATAGTTCAATATTTTTTCTATTTCAAATGTGATAACTTAAGATAATTGTAACATTGCAGTAATATAATAATCAACACACTTAAAACAAATACAGTTCTTTTTTTGTAACAAAAATATACCTCACAAATAATGAAATAAATAATTTAACATAAAGAACTTATCAAATACCTAACCAAATCTAATCATTGGCTTAAGAACGGATGGAACTGGAGATCAATAACAATTAGACACAAGGATGTGATTTATAGTTTTATACATAAACATTGTAGTTTAAGTCTTGTGTATATAAAAATTATTAAACTCTGAGTAAAAAGTAATCAATATTACGGAAACTTAAACGTAACATTAACAAATTATAATCAGGTATTTCAGGTCATTATCTAACATTTGAATCTTACAAAATAATAAACTTTTGCAAAATTACACCTACAAGTTTAAAATCAAAATCTGACTAGTTATGTAAATATGTCGAATTTGCTTGACGAAACGCTAATGATTACTTCAATTAAATGTCAACTTAAGATGATATGTATAAATCAGTCGAACTAAATCTAGTACTTAGTCCAATACTTTTATTTGCATCTCTTTTCTTGATAATATGTCCGAAGAAAACTAATGGCGTCTATGGTACGGTCACCTAGAGATGTTCGCAATCGATTGCATATATATCCTGCGGATGAAAAAATCCTTTCTGGTTCGACACTTGTCGGTGGAATAGCACTCAAATGCGACGCTGCCGAACTTGCCGGTGCGTTAATTTTACTGATAATATAAATATTTATTTGATGTTATGGCGGGAACCGGGAGAACCGGGACTCGGTGCTCAGTACCGGTTCTTTGGATTCCAAATAAATCCCGGGATTTCCCGGGAAATCGAGAACCGGTATTTCCCGGGAGGACGCCCTAATCACAGTGACCTCTAGACCCTATTGGTGATTATGTCCTTTATGCCAAATTGAGCAATAATTTCAAAACACTGAATCAACAAAAAGTTCTATTTCATCATAAAATCTATATCACGCAAAATAGGCGCAAGTCGTCGAGTTGCGGAAAATCACCCGAATACAATACAATACAATCATAAAATCTGGTCACAAAATTTGACAAGAATTGGTTGAGAATTGCAACGTGTAGATGAGAACATCCAGACATACGAAAGCAATTTGCCCGAGTTAAACAGAGGCCTTCTCTAACGCTTTGGTCATTAGGCGGGTCCACACAGAGCGAGCATACGCGCAAGGCAATTTCCTCGCGCCCAAACCAGCCAGTGTTGACGATGCTCTGTGGGGACCCGCCTAATAAGTTTGTTTGGAATAAAAACACAAATCACCAAAATGGTTGCCTCTGGTGTTAAAAAAATATTTTTATACCTTCTACTTTGTACTCTCCCTTGGAAGTCCCATCATCACTTGTGGCTCTTAACATGGCAGCATTGAAAGCTTTGATGACAGAATTAAGTGTTGCAATTTTGATTTTCTTTTCACTTTTTAACTCTTCCTGCCATTCAGCCACCATTTTGAGTGTAATTTTTCCTCTAACTTCAACTTCCTCCTATAACAAACATATTTGTGTGAAGATATAATAAAGGAAGTTATTTAACTGGCCAAAATTAATTTAGTTCTGCAGTTAACTTTACACCTACATAAATATGTAATATTCAAGACTTGGGGACAAAATTAAACAGCTGCTCATAACAGAGATATGATTTCAATGTACACAGTTTGACATGTTAAGTCACTACCAGCATGCTATGTTAGGCAGATGGTATGGTATATTTAACAAAACAAATCTTTACATTCCTTTTAGATTTTGTTGGTGTGTATGACTAACCTCAAAGTCACTCTCATCACTGTCAGCCTGCAGAGGGCCCGGCTTGTGCACAACATCATCCTCATCCTCCTGATCCTCTCCATCTGATCCCTCGTCTCCAGACTCCACCCCAAAGTTCAGCAAGTTCTCATCATTCTCCTCCAGGAAGTTGTAAAAGTCTGGATCAATCTTTTTCAGCTTTTCAAGAGATTTCTTATGCGTCTCCGGATCCATTTCCTCATCAGAATCTGTACACCACCAAATAATAATAACAGTCAGAATTTGTTGGGAAAACAGTAAACCACTTCAAAACTTAAATAACCTAGCTACATTTAACTTTTTATATATTTTCTATTAAGTCCCGTGACTCTATATTGCGACGGTGGGATCTAACCTCGGATTATAGATAGGTTATAGGTTCAAAAGTTAGATTCTGTGTCTGACCTGACTCTCTATCTTCTTCATCCGAAGTTTTCACAGGTTTTTTTGTCTTTCCATTCTTTACAATGCTTTTTTTATGCATCTCCGGGGCCATTTCTTCACTAAAATCTGCAAACCGCCGAATGGTAATCAAATTTAGATTCGTTTACAAAAATTAAGCATTCTAAAGTTAGTTTGTGCATACCTGATTCTCTATCTTCCTCAACATAAGGAATTTTTGCCGGTTTCTTTTCTTTTTTTATTTTTCTTTCTTTCTTCATTTTTCAATTATATTGTAATAATAAGAAGGTGATACACGCGGTCCTCGCGTTGAGCATGTGAGGTTGACATGACAATGATGACAACTATGACTTTGACAGTTTATTTTATTTAAAAAAAATGACAGGATATTTAAGCAAATGTTTAAGACGTCATAACCATCAATAAACTTATGCCAGCCTCAAACATGCTTTGATTTAAGAAAAACTTTAAAATCCCTTTACCACGTTTGCTATTGGTCGATATTGCGTCAGTAATGTCATTAATGTCAGTATTTTCTAGACTAGACCCGCAAGATAAATCGCAAGTTTTTCCATCAGTTGTTTTGTTTCACAAACAGCGGCCGGATCCGCCGGATAGTGAGCCGTCAAAAAATATACTACGTCGCGACAATTACCAGTTTTTTTAAAAGATTTTATAACATTGAGACCCTGTGTTAATATCTGTGGAAACGTACACGTAAGTTTTCTTTCACTCAAGAAATTTCTCGGCCTTACGTCAGTTTATGGTGTAAATTTGATTGATCTATTCTTATTTCATGCAGGTTGCATCACGATGTTGTCTCGCATGTGTGTTGCTCGTTCGTCGGCCACTGTAACTCAAGTTTTTAAGGCTCCGGTTCCGCAAAAATTGGTGCCCAAGAATTATGTTATCACTATTAGAAACTACGCACGTGAACCGCGCTCCCGCGTTGCGACCAGGACTCAACCGACACTGTGGGAAAGGTTAATGGCTCCTGCAGGTCCTAACGGTATATACGAAATCTCTGCTCATTCCATACATATATTAACACAACATAAGCATTATGTGACTCTTAATATAATATCTACTTCTTTATTTTCAGCTTTCGGCATTGGAAAAGGGGCTCTGGCTGGTGCATCAGCTGTTGGTCTGGGTGCTCTGTGTTACTATGGCACGGGCGTCAAACCAGGCACCTTGCAGGAAGCACAGTGAGTTGTTTGTTTGAAGTTACTAATATGTTATCTGTAAACAAACCTAATCGAAAACAACAGGGGAAACTATAAATAGAACAGCTGTAATTGTTGTGAAACTTGTTTTCTTACATTGATATTTAAATAAACCCAATATAAACCAAAATAGATGCTAAGAAAATGATTCTAATCTCTCAAGTGGTTGAAAACCTGATTGTAATATAAAGCAGACATTTTTGGTTAAACTATAATGCCCAAAGCAGCAAATTGTGGTAACCCCTAAATAATGAATAGCTGCCAAATGCTGGGCTGAAACATAATTCTAAGAATATGGTGATCTAAAACATTTTAAATCTAAACATGTGGTTTACAAGTAGCCTGTTTTCAGCCTCTGGCCACAGTATGTTAAGGATCGCATCAAGACAACTTATGGGTACATTGCGGGCTCACTCGTCATCACAGCTGGGAGTGCCATCACAGTATTCAGGACACCTGCTCTACTAAATCTTGTTGCTCGAAATGGATGGATGGTAAGTATTCAGACAGTAAAAATTTGTCAAACAAATACCCCCTTATTCATAAATGTCTACTAAAGTTAACAAGCCTTTAATAATCGTTTGTCCCTTTCCAACATATTGGTATGATGGAAAGGGACAAACAATTATAGCGGCTTGTTAACTTTAGTAGACATTTATGAATAAGGGGGATAGTATATACAGTTCAATAATAGTATTCAGTTTTAGCTTGTGTCATGATGACAAAGAAACCTATGGACCTATTCAAGTACTAAAAGTATCATATCATGTCATTTATTCCATTGAAATCATGTTCATTTGTACATTTACAACAACATTGACAACATTTCAAAATTTGTAAAGTGGGCTAAATCGAAAACCATTTTGGAAAATATACTTCTCCTGTACTGTAAAGATATCTTAATTCAAAACGCAAAACTCTCTTGCGCACGGTTGCTTAAATAAAATAATAAATTGCTTAGTCCAATAAATATGTCTTGAGTTAAAAACAACATAATTTTTTAAAGGAGAATAAAAATTATTTAGTTTTATCTTTACAAATTTTTAAAGCGAATGGTAGTTATTTAAGATATTAATTATTCGCCGCAAGAAAAAAAGTCTAAGAAAGAGATATAGCATGCTCTTAAAAACGGTTTTATCTTGAGTAACTCTACCTCAAACCAAAAAATATAACCAAATTCCAAAGAAGAAGCACCAAAATTTTCCTTTGAGACTTTTAAGTTTTTAGGCAAGAGCGATTAATTCTTGGTTTGAGACTTTTAAGTTTTTATACAAGAGCCATTAATTCTTGGTTTGATGTTTTCAACCTACAGTCAAGAGCCAAAGCTATTTCAAAGAAGAAGCACCAAAATTTTCCTTTGAGACTTTAAGTTTTTAGACAAGAGCGATAAATTCTTGGTTTGATGTTTTCAACCTACAGTCAAGAGCCAAAGCTATTTCAAAGAAGAAGCACCAAAATGTTGCTTTGAGACTTAAGTTTTTACGCAAGAGCGATTAATTCTTGGTTTGATGTTGTCAATATACAGTCAAGAGCCAAAGCTATTTAAAAGTAAAAGCACCAAAACTTTGGTTTGAGACTTTTACATAAAATAGTATCAATAAATTTGATGAAGGAGACAAAAGCGCTGGTGGCCTAGCGGTAAGAGCGTATGACTTGCAATCCGGAGGTCGCGGGTTCAAACCCCGGCTCGTACCGATGAGTTTTTCGGAACTTCTGTACGAACATCTGATATTCACCAGTCGCTTTTCGGTGAAGAAGAAAAACATCGTGAGGTAATCGGGCTAATCCCAATAAGCCCCTCTAGTTTAACTAGTGCCTACGCCAATTCTCGGGATTAGTTTCCAAGCGGACCCCAGGCTCCCATGAGCCGTGGCAAAATGCCGGGACAACGCGAGGAAGAAGAAGAAGATGAAGAGGATTATTGAAAACTACAAAGATTTCAACGAATGACGAAAACCATGCTGGTTTAAGAAAATTCATTCTTTATTCAAGACATACTAAACTTGGCGTTAAGAGATTTCAGCTCTAGATATAAATAATATCATATTTCACATTGAGTAACGCACTCTTGAACCAATGCTTTTTCTTGTTTTTATGGAGAAATATAATTATCAATTCAATTATGACTATCTAAGCCCCAAGAAACAAAGTTTCTTGGCACGAGTTCTTTAAGTATTGCACTAAGACAGTTAGGTTCAATTTAAAAAATACATTACTTAAAACAAAACGTAAACGCTCTTGGTGAGAATAATGAGCTTTTTAAAAAAAAACTTTTTATAGCTCGGATAGAGAATTAATTTTTTTAGCTTAAATAATAAACTTTGAAATATTTTATATCTTGACGCAGGAATTTTATTGTTTCCTTATATAGGAAACACAAAATGTCTTGACACAAGAGTATTTACTTGGCTGGAGAACTATTTTTTTTCTGTGTATGTAACTAGTTATTTTATTTTATTTCCATTCATTTCTTAGAAAATCGCAAAAAAGTGTAAAGATAAGATAGATATGTTTATTTTCAAGTAGGCATATTACAATGCACTTATGAACGTCAAATAAAGCTACACCTGCTCTACCCCTACACCTCTGACCCCAGAAGATTTAAATCCCCCCTCAATTGGAGGAGGGTATCCCAATATGAACTGGCAAGAAACTCAGCGGGACACATCGTTTCATAACATTACATCTTATAATTAACATGCATTAAATAAGAAAAAATACAATTTAGATTACTATAGAAATCATATGTAAACTGGAACTTCGATGTCATTACTATGGTTGTATAAGAAAAAAATATTTTATGTATATAATTTGAATTGTGTTGGGTTGTGATAGACTTATAAATTTCAAATGTCATTGTCACGTCTTTGTGTTTTACGTTTATTCACAGGTTCTTTCTTTCAATATAATATTATTAGAGCTTTTCAGCCGTAGTAATGACATCATACTACACTTACGACCCTTTGGTATTCGCCACTTTTAGATTTGATAGCTTTAAATGAAAAGTTTGTTTGAAAGGTGAAATAAAAAAAACATGTATACATTAGAATTTCATTTTCTTCAATACATGACATAAATAGCCTACATGAAAAAATTAAATGTTGTCAATTCACTTGTAATGTTATAAAAAATGTAATATAATACACAAATTATATTTTTTTACTTTGATGCTAAACTGGCATATACAAGATTCTACTTGTCATACTTCGTAATGCTTACTATTTCTGATTCAGAAATTTTAAATTGTAGTTTTGTTGGTACATTTGTATTTATACAAATCTATTTGGCCTAACAAAAAATATTAATAAATCTTTGTATATGTGCTAAAACTCATGTGTTGTAATTTCCCAGTCAATAATCATGACCATGGGCCTCATGATTGGATCGGGCATGGTCGTGCGAGGCATGGAGTATAAGCCAGGCTTTGGCCCCAAACAACTGGCCTGGATGGTGCACACTGGCATCATGGGGGCAGTAATTGCACCTATCTGCTTCCTGGGAGGCCCTGTTCTTTTGAGAGCTGCTTGGTAAGTTAACTAAATTATTAATTTGTTTATGCAACCGTTGTATAAGAAGGGTCAAAAGAGGCGAGTGAAACGAGTTACAATGTGAGCCGGAGCCAAACATTGTAAAGGAATACGCCATGAGCATTTTTACACCCACTTATACAACATTGCATACAATACTTTTCCTATGAGTCAACAAAAATAAATCTTAATTTAGGTAAAAAAAGCAAAAGTATATAGCTAAGATACGCGAGCATACCTTGTTACGCGCCCAGCCCGCCTCGGCCCGACACCTTGTCGTAACTCATGAGGCCCTGGTACTTGCTCTTTGCTAAATTAAATTTTTGGACAGTTTTTCTCGATTTTGGCCACAGTAGCCTATGGAGACTAACAAGCAACGCTAAGCGGTCTTCATAGTTTATGGGTGTTACTATATTATGCAACCAAATGAATATTTTGTAAGTTGGCAGCAATGCACTTAGTTTGAAACTGTATTAGTTTTGATTTTGTTAGGTTGGTTGCAATATGGACAAAACTTTTAGTCATAACTTTGATATGCATAACAACTTGTAATAATTATCATTGCGCATACAAATGAAAAGTCATATTATATTGTGTCATACATTTTTAGCCATAATATTTATTAACATACATGCTCAAAAAATATATGACAACTGCTATATGTCATATATTTTTTGTGCATACCTAACGAACCTAACCTAAAATTTTATGCGAATTAAATTTATGACTATAAAAATTATGACATAACTCATTTATGACAAAAACCCAGTTATGCTTAGGAATAAATCTGACAAAAGATTTTTATGACTCCCAATTGTATGCATAAAGTGTTATGACAATTAAAAATATGACGAAAGTTGCTATGCGACCAGAGGGAATCCCCAGTAACGTTATAGCGATTTTAAAGCACAAGTGCTGTTATGAGGAATAGACAATATAGACTTGAAACCTTATATTCGTGTTAATGAATGTATAAATGACAGATAACAGTAGAGGAGTAGGAAAAATACTATAAAAAGATTGAGTATTTAAAACACGACATGACAACTATTTGGGAGCCTTTAGAGAAATCCTTCATTGAATAAGCTAACTGTTTGGAATTTGGTTCTAAAGGATTAACAACTACTACTGGACAAATTTTAAATAGATTAATCATATACAGTGTGGAAATAGTACATTATTGCCGAGGCCGGGATAAGAGTAATTCGTGGATGAGTGTTAGTTTTCGTCCGACAAAAAAGACGAATCCACGAATTGCTGTTCCTGCCGAGGCCTATATAATGCTTTTCTTCAAACATGCGAGGACATCAGGTAAAATAATGTAAGCATCAACCAGCACTGAAATGGAACCTTCACATTAAAAACGTCAAAAACAATTTCCCTCTTCAATTATTTTTTAAACCGTAAAGGCACAACTATTCTGCCATTCAGTACCATTCAATATTTGCTCATTATATATAATTGTGCAATATAAGCTGTATTTGTATGCATGAGATCCTTAAAAAAAACATAAAAGTTGTATAGTCTTTGATTTTATTAAGCAGTATTCGCACGATCATACACAACGGTCTTACACGACTCTATCCTATAGCTTGAAATGATACTGACCGGGTCGTGTAGACGCAGCCTGCGGCTATATTAATTAGTAAAAAACGATATAGGAATAACTTCCTGTCCGCTAAAACACGACAATAATGGTTTTTTTTTTTTGAGTTTGATATATTTTTGCTACAATAAGTTGAACATTTCCGAGCATATTGGAGAAAAAGTATGTTTTGTATCTTTTTAAAAATAAAACAAAGTTTCCTTTGAGTAAAATGAGCTAGCTTAAGGTTTAAATGCACTTTCCCTCCGGATATATATAAACTCAATTATATGCTAGGACCAAATGCTTACATATTTCGGACACCTCTCACATCGCGTAAAGAGTAATAATTATGGGCACAGTTGAAGGTACGAGACCGCAGGGCCCTTTCCCTACCAGATAGTGTGGTCAAATTATGTAAGTGCTGCATAGGTGCAGATGCAATTAAAAAAACAAGGCCATGCCTTGGCGAGGAACAGAACCCTATGGAGGAACCTGGTCTTCAACGGAAGGACATGAAGTCACGTTCCTCAGTATCGAGGGACCGATAAATAAATGCTCCAAAATTATTGACACGAATTCATAGCATCTTTACTTTAGGCACTATATGTACTCAAGACACCCAATTCCAGCCACTTGATTGGTCCAGTAGCTGGAATTGGGTATCTTCATCTAGATTCAAGAAATTTGAATTTTTTGTACATTAAATAGGAGTGCTAAGTTGTTGATGTGGGGCTGGCAATGTATCGTTCATACACACCAAAGTGGTCTCCAATAGGTTTTCAATGAAGCATACTCGTGCATACGTGTTTGCAGGTACACAGCGGGCGTAGTGGGCGGGCTGAGCACGCTGGCGGTGTGCGCGCCGTCGGGCGAGTTCCTGAACATGCGCGCGCCGCTGGCCATGGGGCTCGGCGCCGTGTTCGCCGCCTCGCTCGCCGGCATGTTCCTGCCGCCCACCTCCGCGCTCGGCGCCGGTCGGTACCTGCACCTGTACCTACCATCAGCTGACTAAATATTTAGGCATACTTCTTGAAGGGAGCCCCCGAACATGGCGGGAGGATCGCCCTCAAAGTAGACCCCGGGTGCGTTGGGACGTCGACATCAAAAAGACTGCGGGGAAGAAGTGGCACCTGGTCGCACAGAACCGTGACGAGTGATGTAAAATGAAGGAGGAAGCCTACACCCGAAGGGTAGAGACGGGCTAAAGAGACAGAGAGTTGGTGAAGAATACAAAATGACATTATCAACCAAAAGATACCACATTGTCGGTTGATTTCAAATTGAAGCTATTCCATATAGCTAATAGCGCTTTATTGACAACCGACAACAAGTACCCTTTTGGTTGAGGATGGCAAATTTGTTCTGTCCTAATGGTAATAACTGGGAAAAACCGTTATCTTAAACATGGTCCAAAGGGGCTTGACCCACTATACTTAGGGAGATAGGGAGTGGTAATACCCCGATTTTCTTCATAAGATAAATGAACTTTCCGAAAAGAAACGATGACCAGGTAATTTTATATTTCCAGGTCTATATTCGCTGAGCTTGTACGGCGGTCTGATCGTGTTCAGCGGCTTCCTCCTGTACGACACGCAGGCCATCATCAAACGAGCCGAGATGCACCCTATGTACGGCATGCAGCCCTACGATCCCATCAACTCGTAAGTACATAATTGTAAGGCCTCATTTGGGATTGCTACATGGTTACGTAATTAAAGATTTTAAATTATAAGTATCCACGCAGTCGCACACTTCTAAAGCAATCTTAAAGATGCATCACGCTCAATCACTGTAAAAGTACCGACTTATGTTTAATTATTTGTGTATTTGTGTGTGTTGCATCTATAAGATTACTTTCTATTGAGTGTAGATTTGACAGTCTAAATATACGTTTTTTTTTTACAGGGCGGTGTCTGTGTACTTAGACGTCCTGAACATCTTTATGCGCATAGCTATGATCGTGGCTGGCGGCGGCGGCAACAGGAAGAAGTAGACGGCATACTTACATGTAGCCAAATAATAAATTATATATAATCCATGCTTACCACCAATGTTAATTTTCGAAGTAAAAATAAATTACGTAGTTAAATTCTTCGTAAAAAATCGACTCCCTAAGTAAGGAGGCTTCGAACGATGTGATATTTACTTAGATAAGTTTGGACTTTGTAGGTATTTTTAAGGATAGAGCGTAGCCGTAGAGATATTTCAACATATTCTAAATAACCTTTTAATTTCTACTACAATATCATTTGTGACGTTTTAAGACAAACCGCACCTTGTTAGATGTCAATAAGGACAATTTCTAAATGCGTCTTCATACATGTAGCGCCTTAATGACAAGTGAGGAAGTGGTACCTGTTGACTAAAAACGATGCATGTAGTCTATTTATAGCGGAAGAAAATAATGGCGAAATGTTGAGCTGTCTCCCCGGGTACATGCAACGGGGTCAAATGTTTTAGCGACGGATCTCGCTTTTATGAATAAATTATCCAGTAACTTATTAATTGTTGTTTTATTCCTATTCCATGGAAAATAATTCGCGTGTAATATTTACGGTACCATATCGGACTCACGGTTACGTTCGGCGGTGTTAACATAACCGGCCCGCTTCAAGGAACAAAGGCATTCTCTGACAATCTCGCTTGCTAATGCTGTTAACCCTTTACCAGGCTGACAGTTCAGAAATGACAATGGAATGTCAGTCTTACTCATCTAAAATAGAACACATGTTTGAAGTGCTTCATGTGGGAAATATATATCCCTTAGCCTGGTAAAGGGTTAATGTAAACATTGGACCAGGAATGCGGGCCACTATAACCTTGCAGGTGCCTTGCGCCGACTTTCGCCAGTAAAAAAAGAACATTAGAAGTCTCACGCAATTTCATATTATATATTAGTTTCTCATTGTATATTAGATTCAGATATTAGGATAAAGGTTAACGCGTGCCATTATTTTTTACTTAAGCATCATGGTGTAATAGTCCATATTTATAGAGTCTGTGCGGAAAGAGAAGACTCGTGGAATGTATTGGGCCCCATACATTCCACGAGTATTCTCTTTGCGCATAGACTATAAGATTTTACTTTACCTGGAGTTTGCGCAAAGGTTCTTTTCAACTAGACCAAACTTATTATTTATTTATTATTGTCAATGTATCGCCACGTCTAAAAATATCGATATAGACAAAGTGCCAAAAATATGTATAAACCACCTTAATACTCGTATATGGGCAATAACATAGAGAAGTAAGAAGTAATAGAGTGCAAAAAGTCTAATGCTCAACGAGTTTCAGCTAATATTATAAACAGAGTAAGTGTAGGAGTTGAAAATAGGGTTCCGGTTACTCTGGTTATAATATTAGCGGAAACTCGTTGAGCATTAGACTTTTTGTTTGCCGCGATATCTATTGTCGAGTAGCAGAAAGCGAGAGTTACGCTACTCGATGCTAGATGTCGACTGCGTATATATTAAGCATTTTGGTACCAAAACTGATGTATGGAGTGAGCACTCTATTACTTCTTATTTCTCTATGGCAATAATAATCGTACTAACAGCAACTGATTAATTGATCATCGATGGAACTTATGTCTTTGTAATAAGGTTACGCATTGTAAGTATCTGGACCGTGTATAATAGACAAAAAGTTACTGACATTTTATAGCTCTCAAATAAGAACAAAAATATAATTAGTGTACCAAATGTAAAACAACAAAAAGCCGAAATAAAATTAAAAAATATTGAGATTGTCATTTCTCTCCTGTCAGCGTAATCTTCCTGATTGAAAAATGCTATAACTACCTTTAATCATGTGATAAAATGAAAAAACTGAGTTAGTTCCTGTTCAAGCTATAATAGTTTATTTTTCATTCAGCGATAATTAATTCAGTAAAATATTGATTCAAAAATATAATATACAATAGAATGGATATCATTGTAAAGCACTGTAGGCCACAAGCATGTAAGTACTTGAAATAAGAGTCAATATTAAGGTACGAGATTTATTCTTATAGGTATTATAGTTCGGCGGCTTTTTTCGAAATAGTTTTGGAATAATTTGATAAGCCTCGATAGTTCACGTCGTCGACTAGATTTACTCTCACATCATGGTATCGAGTAGATATTTTACAGAAGTAAATATGAGAGAAAGACCATAAAAGCAATATAAAGCTTGTGTCGTATGTGCACGGATTTCACACGTTGTCATATTATGAGCATTTACATTTTTTGTTGAATCAATGGAGTTTCGTCCCTTACCCGATGCATTCTTAAAAATTAAATTGCATGCATTCATAGGCGTTCTAAACATGTATATGGCGAAAATTTATTTAAAATAATACACAGTAAGTTATTTATGAATTCACATATCTGATAATATTTTATTTATGACATGAATGTATCAAACCAGGGACAAAACGGGGAACTTATTAAAACTCAACTAATTAACCTTTTCGTCTAGCTGCACGGTTCGATCGATCGATTTTATATAGAACGAGTTAGCCAATTCCACGCCCAGTTACCCGTTTCGATGTGTTTTAGGATGGTATTCTACCTGTCCAATTTTTTGGTCCGATATTTGCATCTCACATTTTGCTTATTAAGAGAGTGTGACGCAATGCACATTGGACAAAGAAATTGGACAGTTGGAATACCATCCTTAGATACCTATTGACGAAAATCAACCACTTCCTAGTATATAAATGCGAAAGTGATAAGGATAAGACGTAATACCGAGCGATATCTTCTATTGTGCTAAGGTATTGTTAGCTAACTTAAAAAATCTATCACAACATAGTCAACAAAATTACGTAGTACGTCATATAAAAACGAATATAACAGATAGATGCAAAAATATCACAATGTCAAAATAAGTTCTTTGGAATAAAGGCTTCGGTTTTAAAAAGATCCGCTAGTAGTCATCAGTATATAGTATTGTTTTAGCATTAGCAAAGATAATTTGATATAGAGGTGGATTGTCAAAGAAAACTTTGTAGCCACAGTAAATTTACTGCCATCTTTCGACACATGATTAAAACCTTTAGAACGCCATTTGACTAAAGTGGCGCCACTATTTGATACTTAACAAATTTAACACATATCAGTGAAACAATAAGGATCAAAGTCAAATGGCGTTCTAAAAGTTTTAATTATGTGTTGACAGATGGCAGTAAATTTACCGTGGTTACAAAGTTTTCTTTAACTATCCACCTTTATTTCAAATTCTCTTTGGCATTAGTAACCAACGTAAGGTTTAATGGATCTTTCTAAAACTGACCCCTAACTTAGTAAATACATTAAGTTACGTGTTAATCAGTCCCTCGTAAACTAACTAATTGCTTACACAATTGTAAGTACATTATTATTTAAATTAAAAATTACATTCATCAGAATATTTTGAAATTTACTAATTAAAGTAAACAGATTCCTTAATGATAGACATAAATACAATTTAATACTTTGTAGTCGATTTAAATTTTTGAACACCTCAACAGTTTTAAACCTGTGTGGTCTCTAATAAAATCTCTATTCCAAAAGGAAGTTTAACAAGTTGAAATTGTTTATTCAAAAGTTTAATTGAGGGCGGAAAATTAATCTCAATTAACAGATTTTTAGAATACTGCAGTCTACACAAAATTAGAATAACACTGCGCGAATACCATGTAGCCTTGACTGTTTTTCCATTTATTAAAATATACGTTTGCTTCTCACTTTCACAAAATTTCCGCTAGCTTCAACATCTTCTTTTAGTACAGTCAAGATTTTTAATACGTATAATATTTACTTACTTAATTAGGCGGGTCCACACAGAGCGAGCATACGCGCGCGGCAATTTCCTCACGCACAAAACGGCCAGTGTAGACATGCCTCGGAGGAAATTGCCTCGCGCGTATGCTCGCTCTGTGTGAACCCACCTATAGAGCTAAATTTACAACTGTATACATATTGTGACCTGTACTGATGCAAATTTTATTGCACGTCCGTACCTATCAACTTAGCCACCACGGTTCCATTATTGAATGTACATAATAGAATATCATAGTCTCTACTAGTGTTACAATTCGATAAATACATATTACGAAAATACACTATGAGCGAGAGGCAGGTTCACGTGGTGACGTCACCTTTGTTCTGGTGTTTGAGATAGATGGCGTACATATGGCGCGCCTGGTTGAGCACGCGGTTGACGTTGTGCTTGCGCACCATCTTGTCGAAGTGCATCGCCAGCTCGTTGTAGTCCATGCGGTTCCGCATGACGTAGTGGCGGTGCTGCAGCAGCACCGTCAGGCACAGGAACATGAGGAAGGGGTTCCCGCCGCCGAACACGCTCGGCGGCGGCAGCCCGCTTATACTTTTAACGCCGTCACCCGCGGCAAAAGTCTTCTGAACGGGCGGTTTTAAAGCTTCATACTTTTTTTGGAAGTTGTTTATAGTCGACGCGACACTGTGCAAATTCGTCGGCTTCGCATTCAACAGCGACTCGCAGTTTCTCTTCGCATTTTCCAACTCCTGCGACATATTCGAGAAGAATTTGTGTGATTTCGAGACGCCGTCGTCTGTGGCCGTGGGGGTCTGCGCGTCGTGGGGCGGGCGGGGCGGGCGGGGCGGGTCGGGCGGGCGGTGGCGGCGGATGGGCGTGACGGACTTGCGGCCGCCCTCCTCGAAGATGTCGGCCGTGTCGTCCAGCTCCAGCTCGGGGTGCTCGTCCGGCGTGTGCGGGCACGAGGCCGCCCGCGCCGCTCGCTTGTGTAACGGGTTCTCCCACAGGTAAATATCTTCCGCGCTCCGGGCGTTCGACTTTATCGTATCCATGGGTGACCGCTTTGCCGTTTCCCCGACTTCCGTTTGAAGCTCTAGTGTGTCCTTCGTCTCCCGCTTGCTCCGCTCGTCCCCTTTCTCCTCGGTGCTGGTGGAGTCGGAGGGCGAGTCGATCATGCTGCACCGGTTGACGTACGAGGGCCCGAACACCTGCCGATCCAGATGCTCGAGTTCCAGCCTCAGCTCGCGCGTCATGGAGGTGGTCATCGGGTAGTACTCCTGCGAGTCGTCGGGGCTGCTGCCGTCGTTGGCGTCGTTGTAAATGCTCCTATTGATTTTGTTTAGGAGGGACTCCTTGACGCTCGGTTTACTAAGGTCACTTTCGTCCATAGACATTTTGTTTAAAGTGATTTTGGGGTACGCCTTACTGGTCTCTATGACCGAGTGTGCTCGTTGTAGTTTTTCCCGTCTGATCGGATCAGGTTTGCTGCTCGTCGCGAAATTCAAGAATTCGTTTAGGTTTTTGATCATCTTCACTTTCGGCCTGTTGTCGGGATCTACGTCGTTGAGGCCATCGAACTTGTTATTGTGCACGGATATTTTGTCTCGCAGCAATCTTATTTGTCCCCCTAACGTCGTATCCTTTCCATCCGGGTGCGCTTTTCCATTGACGACGCTCCCGTTGCTGGCGCGGATCGGATCTCGTTTCTGAGAATCTGGCGAGCTCGTCATATTTGGCTCGGGAAGCTTGGATTCCTTAGAATCTTCACTCGTATCGACCTCATTGTCGAGTTTGGCTTTGATAGTTTGCAAAGCGGCGTCGTCGAGACTCTGGAACTCCTTGGCGCGTTTGAGCGAGGAGTCCTCCAACGTCGCGCTCTCGTCGAGACTGTGGTTGTGCGGGCGCTGCGTGGCCAGCGTGGGCGCCTTGACGCTGGCGAGGCTGAAGCTGGAGCTCTGGCGGCGGATGGCGCACAGCTTGGTGTAGGCGTTGTCGCGCGGCGCCTTCACGAGCGGGCTGAGCGGCGGCGAGCCCGGCTCCGCGCGCTCGGCCAGCGGGAGCTCGCCTGCGGGCGTGCGCTGCGGCAGCGACGCCCAAAGCACCTGGCAACGAAACGGGAGCCCTTAGTATTTCCAGTTTCTGCCTTCGTAGCGAGCTAACCTTCGTTTGTAACCGATGCTAAAAAACATACTGCACTAATAATGAAGTGAGAGCATTACATACAACTTTAATGTGAAAATTCGCCAGGGATGCTCCTTTAAAAATCCAAAATTAGATATTTACATTAAGTAGGTCACTTGTTTTCTCTGTTAAATAAGACCCACCTCGAGCATTCGAAGCGCGTCATCGAACGCGAACTCGCGTTTCATCTCGAGCAAGAGCCAGCGGTAGCAGAACAGCAGGTCGTCGGCCTGCTGGGACTTCAGGTACGCGTAGAAGTC